>NC_088702.1:2191666-2558333 GCF_028017835.1 Emys orbicularis
ATCTGCCACCGGGTTTTATTTAAGGGCAATACAGCTCTATTCCTCAATGTCAGAATACACCTAATGACCCCTCCTTGGAATGGAAGAAAACAGGCATTGCTGCAGCAAATCAGGCCTCTCTCCCACAGTGGTGAGTGCCAGAGGCTTCACAGGGAGGTGCAAGAAACCCCGTAGAACACAGGTATGGGATCACCGACCCATACAGGAACTTTTTCATTATCCCCCGTCAATCCGATCTACCTCCATTATTGGATGATACCCTGAAGCACAAGAGTTTATATCCTTGCCAAGCTTGTAGAAATGCAGTAAATCCATCTCAGTTGGAATTTGCTCCAGAGTACTGCAAGCACCATTCTCTCTGCATCACCAGGGCCCACTGTGTTGATAATAGAGGAAGCACATAGCCAGGAAGGTATTAGAAGAAAGAGCCATCATGTGAAATATGGGAAACATTAGGCATGTTTGCAGAGGTGTTGATTAAATGCCGCTCTTTTATTATTTCACAAAGAGTTCGATGTATTCGGCAATTCTCAAAGCTAGGGCTATGCGCTAAAACCTCAATCTGCATCTTGCTGTTCATTTCCTGGTTCTTCCTTTTTCTTTGGATATGCCTACTGAGTTTACCTATGGCCCCATCACCACCCCCACAACCCTATATTCCTCCCACAACCATATGGTACCTTGTAACCATAGAATCTCTCCTAACCATATGGACCCCGATAACCGTGTCATGTCCCATAACCACAGGGACCCCCCAACCATATAAGCCTCCATAACGTGATAAGGCTCTATCACCACATACGCCCCCATCACCACCTCCAATGTCAGCTGCTGCTGAAGATCCCACTATGCTTTCCTGAGGGAAAGAACTGAGAATTGGTCCTCAGAAGGTCATGACAGCGAGGGGTGGTTTTATCAGCACTGTGGGCTCAGGGCACTACCTTATGTAAGGCCTGTTGAAGCTGTCCACACATGCTTTGTGGAATGTCACTCCACCCATTTGTGAAACAAGACATCTTTCTGCAGTGGAGATAAATCGGAGACACACAGCAGGGAAGACAATAAATTTAATGTGTGTGGGCAAGTGGAATAAAAAATTTTATATTGAGCACCTAATTCAATTGAGGTCACATAGACACCTAAAGAGAGAGACAAAAGGAGAGTGAAAGAAAGAAAGAAAGAAAGAAAGAACTAGCTATTTTGAATCCTTGTTACTTTCTTTGCCCTGTCTCTAAGCAGTATATAGTTTCTATCACTAATGCTTGGGATTTTCAGTCCATTAAAATTATAAGACAGAACTTGGCTGGGATAGCATTAATTATGCCATTTTCCTTGTTAGGATGTAACCTCTAACTAGAAATGAGTTCAGGTCACCATGAAAATGTGTTGGTTTGGTGTGTAAACCTCAGTGTGTCACCAACACTTGCTGATCAATGAAGGGAAATGTTTGGCTTTTTAAAAAAATCAAAACACCACTTCCTCAGCTGGTGTAAATGTGCGCTGTTCCATTGACTTCATGGGAGCTACCCTAAGTGAGACCAGATGGGGATCTGCACCTATAATCACTTGTGCAAGGAAAAGAGAGAAATTGACAGACTTGTAATTCCTTTGGAGAGTGTTGTCCTCAAGTATAAAGAAGAAACAATTAAAGTGGATCAAACGTTAGTCATTTTTTTATCGTTGATGCTTAGATCCAAGGATGCACACACTATTTAACAAGACATGCTACTAATGTTGTCTTGTAATAGAGTCTAACAGGGATGAACCTCGAGCTAGAACTGTGGTAGGGGGAATCAGAACTATTGGGTTGTACTTCTGTTTCTGCACCTGACACCCGTGTGACCTTCACCTCCATGTGCCTATTGTTCTATGCTGATAAAACAAGGAGAGTAAGCATGTTAAGGCTGGAAGTTCTTCAGCATTCTCAGAACTCAAGATTTCAAAGCACCTCGTAAACATTCATTGGTGTTTCACACATAAAAAGGGTTGTATTCATAGAAGATTAATAAATTGTTCCTGGGATTAGACGCCTGTGCAATGAGTAATAGAGTCACTTAAAAGAAAATAGAGGCCAAGGTCTCTCATGTCATTCCTTTAATCAGGTCACGATTCAAAGCCAAAGAATTTGGGGATATTTCATTTTCATTCTAATGTAATTTTACATTTGGTGTATTTATAGGAAAATGAAGGTGCTCTCTTGGTGTTAATCAGCACAGTTGCTTCAAATTGAAAGAAGTTCAGGGTCTTAAAGTCAAAGGAAGACATTTCTGCCTTCTTCCCTGGATATAGAATGTACTCCTAGAGATATATTTTACACTTAAAACAACATTCTGGTTCTTGCAGGAATGTTTTATGCAACAAACCTATGGCTGGTCGGACTCTATGTCAAATCACAGCCAACAGCCCTTTCCTCCTTCACCCATAATCCATGATTTCCATCTCTCCTGGGCTTCTTCCAGGCCTTAGTCAGCTGCATTATCTTGCAAGACCTTAGTTTCTTGTCAGCTCAGTCATAGAGAGATGGTTTCTAACAGAGTACAAATTCAACCATTTAACTCAAAAGCTTTCTAGAAAAGAGCAGTGCTTCCTTTAACTCCCCACTATCCCTTCCATTGACCCATGAGCAAATCTGGTCTAGGCAACCCTTTGAGATAGCATTGGTGACACAAGTGGAGGTCCAATGTTAGATCAAGGTTTAATCACCCTAAGGTGAAATTCACCTCTGGGCAGAGGGCCATCAAAAAGGCCCATGCTCCACTGAAGTCCCTGCTAAGACATAGTTTGAAAGTTTAAAGTGGGGCTAAAGTTGTCCATAGGCATTGTACTATCCCTCTGCCAAAAGGTGAATTTGAGACTTAAGGTCACGACAAGAAAGACACTGAAGGCAATGGAATGATTGTGATTGTTTTCTGAGGGAACCGGATCTCACCCGTTGGGGACGGAGCTTTTGAGAATGCAGAAAAATGGCTCTTTGCTTCCTAGCAAGTTTATAATGAACTGTCCAATGCCCCTAACTATGACCTGCATAAACTGAAGGGACCAAAGTTGATTTCTGCTCATGACAGCCAATTGTGCTCCTGATGCAATTCTGAATGACCTTGACATGCATTCTCATTGCACCACCAAGAAAGTCATTGGAATGATACTAGGAACGCAGATTGCAATGTGCATGTCACTCCCTTTGAAGCTGAGATTAGCCTAATACTCCCAAACCCTGAGAAAACAGCTCCATCAAAAGGAGGATCTAACAAGGCCATCAAGATTGTTTTGTAACTAATTGGGACTTCCTGTATAAAATGCAACGCAGATCCTCCAGGCAGTCCTAGAAACTGTATAAAAGCACTCACGACTCAGGGTTCTTCTAAACACTTCTCCGGACTTCAGCTCCTCAGTCAACTGGGTAAGTCCAATTTGACTCAATCTCTTTCTAACCCAAGAGATGTCACAGTAGGATCCATTTCCATTTAAGACTGAATCTTGCATGTATTCTCTGTGATTTTTATCAGGAATGACAGTGTTGTTCCATAATTATCTTGTGTAGATATTCAGTAGCAAGTTGTGGATCCATGATCTGAAGCCAAAGGTAGGGATTTTAGAGGCACCAGATGCAAGTGAGAAACATATTTCCTATTAACTGGAAATCGAAATAGGGAATTTAAATCTTTAAATTAACTTTAGAAACTTTCTTAGCCATTTTTCTCTTGGCTAGATTAGGAAGAAACCTTCCCAGTTTAGCCCCTACACGGCCAACTTAGGGGTCTTCTACTTTATTCTGAAGTAGCTGTTATTCCTTAGTATTGGTGGCAGGAGAATTATTAAACTGACAAATGGTGTGATCCAGTTTAGGAATTCCAACGTTCTTATGAGCAGAAATACCCACTGAAGATTCTTCTCCTCAGATGGTGTAATTTAGGGTCGCTCCATGGAAGTCAGTGGATCTGAACCCAGTTTACCAGAGCTGAGGATCTTGTCTTAGTGATTTATTTGGAGAAAAGAAAAGTTTCTGTTTATTCATCAGCAAGTATTGGGGACTCCCAAGGTTTAGAAAAGCAATAAGCCACACTCTGACCCTGGACTCAACTGGTTTGTATGCAGAGATTGAATCCTCAAAGGAAAAGAAATGATAGCAGTATCCCAGTCATGTTCTTTCTGAGAAATGTCTATAATGGACAGCGAATCCCAGGGGTCCATCAATGAAATAGTTACACTTATTCCAGGCGGTGTTTTTCAGACAAAGTCATTGAGAAGGGTTCAAAGGGGCCCATGAGGAGGGAAGTTTAGTGTGAGTAGATAAGAGGTATAGAAAGAGGAAATAGGAACAAATACATAGCCTCGAGCATAGGGTCTAAGTCCACTCCTCCTCTCTCTCTCGGGCCCCACGGTGACCTCACTGCAATAGTAACCGAGTTTTGAGTCCTTTCTTCCACTGTCATTGGTACCTTTTCTTTACTCTAGTCCCTGTTGTGTGTTTCAGGTTTACCTCCATCACAGAAAGATGTCTTGCTCCAGCCTGTGCTATCCAGAATGCGGGGTGGCCCGTCCCAGTCCAGTTTCTGGCAGCTGCAACGAGCCATGTGTTAGGCAGTGCCCTGACTCTGAAGTGGTCATCAGACCATCACCGGTTGTTGTAACCATCCCAGGACCAATTCTCAGCAATTTCCCCCAGCAGAGTGAAGTGGGAGCCGTTGGAGCACCTGTGGTCGGAGCCGGCTACGGAGGCTCATTCGGTTTGGGGGGATTGTACGGCTATGGAGGCCATTACGGAGGATTGTATGGTTTAGGGGGATTAGGTGGTTACGGGGGCCGTTATGGTTACGGGGGATTGAGTGGTTATGGGGGAGGTTACGGGGGATTGTGTGGTTACGGGGGAGGTTACGGGGGATTGTGTGGTTACGGGGGCCGTTATGGTTACGGGGGATTGAGTGGTTACGGGGGGCGTTATGGTGGACTGTGTGGTTACGGAGGAGGTTACGGGGGAGGTTACGGTTACGGGGGAGCATGCGGTTCCGGGGTATCTTGCCATAGGTACCTGAGTGGAAGCTGTACTCCATGTTAAACGCTGCAGGAATATCAGTGGTAAAAGAAAAGACCAGGAAATGAACAACAAGCTAGAGATTCAGACAGAGATTTCAGAAGTGCTGGGCAGGCATGGCTCCACTTGAATTCAATGCGAACTGTGTCTGCTCAGCCCCTTTATCTCATAGACCGATTGCTAATATTATGCTTATAAACTCTTTCTGCCAATGCTTTCCCAAACACGTGCTTATTCTCTTAGTCACACGTGGACTCATTCTGAATGACACTCAGGCTGTTTGCACTAGCCCCACAGTGTGAAGGAAACAGGGGCCTTAACACAGGCATCAGTTGTATTTATTATCACTTTAATTTGTTTGTCCAACTCTGCATCTGCAACAAAGGAAAAAGAACATCTTGCCTCAAATGCATCCTGAGGAAGCGGGTGATCGGTCCCAGCCCTTTTGGAAATCCTTGAAATGCATCCTTTCTGCTCTGTATTATTTTTTTCTGTAACTGTGTATTGCAAATTTCATTCATATTAAAAACTATGCTGCATCATAATATCGGTCATCTGGTTTTCCTTGTTCCTCCCTCCTAGTTTAAAAATTGCGCTGGAGAAAATTCATCCCTGTAGAGCCGACAGCACCAGACACCTCTCAAGCTGCAACTTTCGAAGGCGTGGAGTGATAGGAGAATAAAGCCCATAAAATGGTCCATAGCATTATTCAGGCTCTCTGCACGGGGGTGGAGTTCTTCCTTGCATTATCTGTTTAGCAAAGTCTTTTCCTGGTAAGACTTACACAGATTTTCACTTTAAGAATCTAAATATTTCCTTTGATTTCAAAAGGACCAATCACATGGTTCGTGGTAAGACTACATGCTTTTTCAGCCTCAAAGGGAGTGACATGCACGTTGCAATCTGCGTATCATTCCTAGTATCATTCCAGTGACTTTCTTGGTGGTGCAATGAGAATGGATGTTGAAGTGATTCAGAATTGCATTAGGAGCACAATTGGCTGTCATGAGCAGAAATCCACTTTGGTCCTTTCTGTTCATGCGGGTCATAGTTAGGGGTATTGGACAGTTCATTATAAACTTGCTAGGAAGCAAAGAGCCATTTTTCTGCATTCTCAAAAGCTCCATCCCCAACGGGTGAGATCCGATTCCCTTGGAAAACAATCAGAATCATTCCATTGCCTTCAGTGTCTTTCCTGTCGTGAACTTACGGGCTCTCAGTTCCCAGAAGATGAATATTTTCCACTGATCAAATATTTGATTTGACAACACAAAAGGAAAAATGTATCCAGACCTTCCTGGCTCATCAATGACATGATGTAATACTCACATAGTGAGGGGAGATTTAGCCATCTGCCACCGGGTTTTATTTAAGGGCAATACAGCTCTATTCCTCAATGTCAGAATACACCTAATGACCCCTCGTGGAATGGAAGAACACAGGCATTGCTGCAACAAATCAGGCCTCTCTCCCACAGTGGTGAGTGCCAGAGGCTTCACAGGGAGGTGCAAGAAACCCCGTAGAACACAGGTATGGGATCACCGACCCATACAGGAACTTTTTCATTATCCCCCGTCAATCCGATCTACCTCCATTATTGGATGATACCCTGAAGCACAAGAGTTTATATCCTTGCCAAGCTTGTAGAAATGCAGTAAATCCATCTCAGTCGGAATTTGCTCCAGAGTACTGCAAGCACCATTCTCTCTGCATCACCAGGGCCCACTGTGTTGATAATAGAGGAAGCACAAACCCAGGAAGGTATTAGAAGAAAGAGCCATCATGTGAAATATGGGAAACATTAGGCATGTTTGCAGAGGTGTTGATTAAATGCCGCTCTTTTATTATTTCACAAAGAGTTCGATGTACTCGGCAATTCTCAAAGCTAGGGCTATGCGCTAAAACCTCAATCTGCATCTTGCTGTTCATTTCCTTTTTCTTTGGATATGCCTACTGAGTTTACCTATGGCCCCATCACCACCCCCACAACCCTATATTCCTCCCACAACCATATGGTACCTTGTAACCATAGAATCTCTCCTAACCATATGGACCCCGATAACCGTGTCATGTCCCATAACCACAGGGACCCCCCAACCATATAAGCCTCCATAACGTGATAAGGCTCTATCACCACATACGCCCCCATCACCACCTCCAATGTCAGCTGCTGCTGAAGATCCCACTATGCTTTCCTGAGGGAAAGAACTGAGAATTGGTCCTCAGAAGGTCATGACAGCGAGGGGTGGTTTTATCAGCACTGTGGGCTCAGGGCACTACCTTATGTAAGGCCTGTTGAAGCTGTCCACACATGCTTTGTGGAATGTCACTCCACCCATTTGTGAAACAAGACATCTTTCTGCAGTGGAGATAAATCGGAGACACACAGCAGGGAAGACAATAAATTTAATGTGTGTGGGCAAGTGGAATAAAAAATTTTATATTGAGCACCTAATTCAATTGAGGTCAAATAGACACCTAAAGAGAGAGACAGAAGGAGAGTGAAAGAAAGAAAGAAAGAAAGAACTAGCTATTTTGAATCCTTGTTACTTTCTTTGCCCTGTCTCTAAGCAGTATATAGTTTCTATCACTAATGCTTGGGATTTTCAGTCCATTAAAATTATAAGACAGAACTTGGCTGGGATAGCATTAATTATGCCATTTTCCTTGTTAGGATGTAACCTCTAACTAGAAATGAGTTCAGGTCACCATGAAAATGTGTTGGTTTGGTGTGTAAACCTCAGTGTGTCACCAACACTTGCTGATCAATGAAGGGAAATGTTTGGCTTTTTAAAAAAATCAAAACACCACTTCCTCAGCTGGTGTAAATGTGCGCTGTTCCATTGACTTCATGGGAGCTACCCTAAGTGAGACCAGATGGGGATCTGCACCTATAATCACTTGTGCAAGGAAAAGAGAGAAATTGACAGACTTGTAATTCCTTTGGAGAGTGTTGTCCTCAAGTATAAAGAAGAAACAATTAAAGTGGATCAAACGTTAGTCATTTTTTTATCGTTGATGCTTAGATCCAAGGATGCACACACTATTTAACAAGACATGCTACTAATGTTGTCTTGTAATAGAGTCTAACAGGGATGAACCTCGAGCTAGAACTGTGGTAGGGGGAATCAGAACTATTGGGTTGTACTTCTGTTTCTGCACCTGACACCCGTGTGACCTTCACCTCCATGTGCCTATTGTTCTATGCTGATAAAACAAGGAGAGTAAGCATGTTAAGGCTGGAAGTTCTTCAGCATTCTCAGAACTCAAGATTTCAAAGCACCTCGTAAACATTCATTGGTGTTTCACACATAAAAAGGGTTGTATTCATAGAAGATTAATAAATTGTTCCTGGGATTAGACGCCTGTGCAATGAGTAATAGAGTCACTTAAAAGAAAATAGAGGCCAAGGTCTCTCATGTCATTCCTTTAATCAGGTCACGATTCAAAGCCAAAGAATTTGGGGATATTTCATTTTCATTCTAATGTAATTTTACATTTGGTGTATTTATAGGAAAATGAAGGTGCTCTCTTGGTGTTAATCAGCACAGTTGCTTCAAATTGAAAGAAGTTCAGGGTCTTAAAGTCAAAGGAAGACATTTCTGCCTTCTTCCCTGGATATAGAATGTACTCCTAGAGATATATTTTACACTTAAAACAACATTCTGGTTCTTGCAGGAATGTTTTATGCAACAAACCTATGGCTGGTCGGACTCTATGTCAAATCACAGCCAACAGCCCTTTCCTCCTTCACCCATAATCCATGATTTCCATCTCTCCTGGGCTTCTTCCAGGCCTTAGTCAGCTGCATTATCTTGCAAGACCTTAGTTTCTTGTCAGCTCAGTCATAGAGAGATGGTTTCTAACAGAGTACAAATTCAACCATTTAACTCAAAAGCTTTCTAGAAAAGAGCAGTGCTTCCTTTAACTCCCCACTATCCCTTCCATTGACCCATGAGCAAATCTGGTCTAGGCAACCCTTTGAGATAGCATTGGTGACACAAGTGGAGGTCCAATGTTAGATCAAGGTTTAATCACCCTAAGGTGAAATTCACCTCTGGGCAGAGGGCCATCAAAAAGGCCCATGCTCCACTGAAGTCCCTGCTAAGACATAGTTTGAAAGTTTAAAGTGGGGCTAAAGTTGTCCATAGGCATTGTACTATCCCTCTGCCAAAAGGTGAATTTGAGACTTAAGGTCACGACAAGAAAGACACTGAAGGCAATGGAATGATTGTGATTGTTTTCTGAGGGAACCGGATCTCACCCGTTGGGGACGGAGCTTTTGAGAATGCAGAAAAATGGCTCTTTGCTTCCTAGCAAGTTTATAATGAACTGTCCAATGCCCCTAACTATGACCTGCATAAACTGAAGGGACCAAAGTTGATTTCTGCTCATGACAGCCAATTGTGCTCCTGATGCAATTCTGAATGACCTTGACATGCATTCTCATTGCACCACCAAGAAAGTCATTGGAATGATACTAGGAACGCAGATTGCAATGTGCATGTCACTCCCTTTGAAGCTGAGATTAGCCTAATACTCCCAAACCCACAGAAAACAGCTCCATCAAAAGGAGGATTTAACAAGGCCATCAAGATTGTTTTGTAACTAATTGGGACTTCCTGTATAAAATGCAACGCAGATCCTCCAGGCAGTCCTAGAAACTGTATAAAAGCACTCACGACTCAGGGTTCTTCTAAACACTTCCCCGGACTTCAGCTCCTCGGTCAACTGGGTAAGTCCAATTTGACTCAATCTCTTTCTAACCCAAGAGATGTCACAGTAGGATCCATTTCCATTTAAGACTGAATCTTGCATGTATTCTCTGTGATTTTTATCAGGAATGACAGTGTTGTTCCATAATTATCTTGTGTAGATATTCAGTAGCAAGTTGTGGATCCATGATCTGAAGCCAAAGGTAGGGATTTTAGAGGCACCAGATGCAATTGAGAAACATATTTCCTATTAACTGGAAATCGAAATAGGGAATTTAAATCTTTAAATTAACTTTAGAAACTTTCTTAGCCATTTTTCTCTTGGCTAGATTAGGAAGAAACCTTCCCAGTTTAGCCCCTACACGGCCAATTTAGGGGTCTTCTACTTTATTCTGAAGTAGCTGTTATTCCTTAGTATTGGTGGCAGGAGAATTATTAAACTGACAAATGGTGTGATCCAGTTTAGGAATTCCAACGTTCTTATGAGCAGAAATACCCACTGAAGATTCTTCTCCTCAGATGGTGTAATTTAGGGTCGCTCCATGGAAGTCAGTGGATCTGAACCCAGTTTACCAGAGCTGAGGATCTTGTCTTAGTGATTTATTTGGAGAAAAGAAAAGTTTCTGTTTATTCATCAGCAAGTATTGGGGACTCCCAAGGTTTAGAAAAGCAATAAGCCACACTCTGACCCTGGACTCAACTGGTTTGTATGCAGAGATTGAATCCTCAAAGGAAAAGAAATGATAGCAGTATCCCAGTCATGTTCTCTCTGAGAAATGTCTATAATGGACAGCGAATCCCAGGGGTCCATCAATGAAATAGTTACACTTATTCTAGGCGGTGTTTTTCAGACAAAGTCATTGAGAAGGGTTCAAAGGGGCCCATGAGGAGGGAAGTTTAGTGTGAGTAGATAAGAGGTATAGAAAGAGGAAATAGGAACAAATACATAGCCTCGAGCATAGGGTCTAAGTGCACTCCTCCTCTCTCTCTCGGGCCCCACGGTGACCTCACTGCAATAGTAACCGAGTTTTGAGTCCTTTCTTCCCCTGTCATTGGTACCTTTTCTTTACTCTAGTCCCTGTTGTGTGTTTCAGGTTTACCTCCATCACAGAAAGATGTCTTGCTCCAGCCTGTGCTATCCAGAATGCGGGGTGGCCCGTCCCAGTCCAGTTTCTGGCAGCTGCAACGAGCCGTGCGTTAGGCAGTGCCCTGACTCTGAAGTGGTCATCAGACCATCACCGGTTGTTGTAACCATCCCAGGACCAATTCTCAGCAATTTCCCCCAGCAGAGTGAAGTGGGAGCCGTTGGAGCACCTGTGGTCGGAGCCGGCTACGGAGGCTCATTCGGTTTGGGGGGATTGTACGGCTATGGAGGCCATTACGGAGGATTGTATGGTTACGGGGGATTAGGTGGTTACGGGGGCCGTTATGGTTACGGGGGATTGAGTGGTTATGGGGGAGGTTACGGGGGATTGTGTGGTTACGGGGGAGGTTACGGGGGATTGTGTGGTTACGGTGGCCGTTATGGTTACGGGGGATTGAGTGGTTACGGGGGCCGTTATGGTGGACTGTGTGGTTACGGAGGAGGTTACGGGGGAGGTTACGGTTACGGGGGAGCATGCGGTTCCGGGGTATCTTGCCATAGGTACCTGAGTGGAAGCTGTACACCATGTTAAACGCTGCAGGAATATCAGTGGTAAAAGAAAAGACCAGGAAATGAACAACAAGCTAGAGATTCAGACAGAGATTTCAGAAGTGCTGGGCAGGCATGGCTCCACTTGAATTCAATGCGAACTGTGTCTGCTCAGCCCCTTTATCTCATAGACCGATTGCTAATATTATGCTTATAAACTCTTTCTGCCAATGCTTTCCCAACCACGTGCTTATTCTCTTAGTCACACGTGGACTCATTCTGAATGACACTCAGGCTGTTTGCACTAACCCCGCAGTGTGAAGGAAACAGGGGCCTTAACACAGGCATCAGTTGTATTTATTATCACTTTAATTTGTTTGTCCAACTCTGCACCTGCAACAAAGGAAAAAGAACATCTTGCCTCAAATGCATCCCGAGGAAGCGGGTGATCGGTCCCAGCCCTTTTGGAAATACTTGAAATGCATCCTTTCTGCTCTGTATTATTTTTTTCTGTAACTGTGTGTTGCAAATTTCATTCATATTAAAAACTATACTGCATCATAATATCGGTCATCTGGTTTTCCTTGTTCCTCCCTCCTAGTTTAAAAATCGTGCTGGAGAAAATTCATCCCTGTAGAGCCGACAGCACCAGACACCTCTCAAGCTGCAACTTTCGAAGGCGTGGAGTGATAGGAGAATAAAGCCCATAAAATGGTTCATAGCATTATTCAGACTCTCTGCACGGGGGTGGAGTTCTTCCTTGCATTATCTGTTTAGCAAAAAGTCTTTTCCTGCTAAGACTTACACAGATTTTCACTTTAAGAATGTAAATATTTCCTTTGATTTCAAAAGGACCAATCACATGTTTCGTGGTAAGACTACGTGCCTTCTCAGCCTCAAAGGGAGTGACATGCACGTTGCAATCTGCGTATCATTCCTAGTATCATTCCAGTGACTTTCTTGGTGGTGCAATGAGAATGCATGTCGAGGTGATTCAGAATTGCATTAGGAGCACAATTGGCTGTCATGAGCAGAAATCCACTTTGGTCCTTTCTGTTCATGCGGGTCATAGTTAGGGGTATTGGACAGTTCATTATAAACTTGCTAGGAAGCAAAGAGCCATTTTTCTGCATTCTCAAAAGCTCCATCCCCAACGGGTGAGATCCGATTCCCTTGGAAAACAATCAGAATCATTCCATTGCCTTCAGTGTCTTTCCTGTCGTGAACTTACGGGCTCTCAGTTCCCAGAAGATGAATATTTTCCACTGATCAAATATTTGATTTGACAACACAAAAGGAAAAATGTATCCAGACCTTCCTGGCTCATCAATGACATGATGTAATACTCACATAGTGAGGGGAGATTTAGCCATCTGCCACCGGGTTTTATTTAAGGGCAATACAGCTCTATTCCTCAATGTCAGAATACACCTAATGACCCCTCCTTGGAATGGAAGAACACAGGCATTGCTGCAACAAATCAGGCCTCTCTCCCACAGTGGTGAGTGCCAGAGGCTTCACAGGGAGGTGCAAGAAACCCCGTAGAACACAGGTATGGGATCACCGACCCATACAGGAACTTTTTCATTATCCCCCGTCAATCCGATCTACCTCCATAATTGGATGATACCCTGAAGCACAAGAGTTTATATCCTTGCCAAGCTTGTAGAAATGCAGTAAATCCATCTCAGTCGGAATTTGCTCCAGAGTACTGCAAGCACCATTCTCTCTGCATCACCAGGGCCCACTGTGTTGATAATAGAGGAAGCACATAGCCAGGAAGGTATTAGAAGAAAGAGCCATCATGTGAAATATGGGAAACATTAGGCATGTTTGCAGAGGTGTTGATTAAATGCCGCTCTTTTATTATTTCACAAAGAGTTCGATGTATTCGGCAATTCTCAAAGCTAGGGCTATGCGCTAAAACCTCAGTCTGCATCTTGCTGTTCATTTCCTGGTTCTTCCTTTTTCTTTGGATATGCCTACTGAGTTTACCTATGGCCCCATCACCACCCCCACAACCCTATATTCCTCCCACAACCATATGGTACCTTGTAACCATAGAATCTCTCCTAACCATATGGACCCCGATAACCGTGTCATGTCCCATAACCACAGGGACCCCCCCAACCATATAAGCCTCCATAACGTTATAAGGCTCTATCACCACATACGCCCCCATCACCACCTCCAATGTCAGCTGCTGCTGAAGATCCCACTATGCTTTCCTGAGGGAAAGAACTGAGAATTGGTCCTCAGAAGGTCATGACAGCGAGGGGTGGTTTTATCAGCACTGTGGGCTCAGGGCACTACCTTATGTAAGGCTTGTTGAAGCTGTCCACACATGCTTTGTGAAGTGTCACTCCACGCATTTGTGAAACAAGACATCTTTCTGCAGTGGAGATAAATCGGAGACACACAGCAGGGAAGACAGTAAGTTTAATGTGTGTGGGCAAGTGGAATAAAAATTTTTATATTGAGCACCTAATTCAATTGAGGTCAAATAGACACCTAAAGAGAGAGACAGAAGGAGAGTGAAAGAAAGAAAGAAAGAACTAGCTATTTTGAATCCTTGTTACTTTCTTTGCCCTGTCTCTAAGCAGTATATAGTTTCTATCACTAATGCTTGGGATTTTCAGTCCATTAAAATTATAAGACAGAACTTGGCTGGGATAGCATTAATAATGCCATTTTCCTTGTTAGGATGTAACCTCTAACTAGAAATGAGTTGAGGTCAGCATCAAAATGTGTTGGTTTGATGTATAAACCTCAGTGTGTCCTCAACACTTGCTGATCAAGGAAGGGAAGTGTTTGGCTTTTTTTAAAAATCAAAACAAAACACTAAACACCACTTCCTCAGCTGGTGTAAATGTGTACTGATCCATTCACTGGAGCTACACTAAGTGAGACCAGATGAGGACCTGCACCTATAATCCCTTGTGCATATGAGAAGGTAGCAATTGCCATGCAGCAAGGGACAAGTGGCCCATCCAATGCAGTATCATGTCTCAATGAGTGTCGCTTACCAGCTTCTTCAGAAGACAGCAGAAGAAGAACAAATTAAGCCTCTATGGAGGAAATTTAGGGAGTTTCTTCCAAAACCCTACATGAAAAATTGGGGGTGATAATTTTCAGAGCTACCAAAGGGATTTGAATGCCCAAGTTCCAACTGAAATCAATAGGAACTACTTTCCCAAATGCATCCCTTGCTCTTAAAATCCAACTCTTAACTTCTAAACCATGAAGAAAGCAATGCCTGCAGCTCAGTAATGGGAAAATTAGTGAGAAAAACAAATCTCTTCCCATTGTTAAGAATCACAAGTGTGTATGTCTAAGATTCACTGCTAAATTAAAAGGATCACGAACGCATCATTTGAATGATTCCACAGATAGCGAGACGAATACGACTTATTCATTTCACAGAGGAGAATAAGTTAGAGAAGTGGTTAGAAGACTTTGGAATCTTGAGTGTTTTTATATAGTTTTGTAGACTGCCTGGGGGACTTCAGAGGCACTGTGCGCCTGAACGCCTATTTAGTTACAAAACAAACTTTGCGTAACTCCTTCAATTGATGTACTTTTTCCCCCCCTCTGTGGTTCTGATGATTAGTTTGTTCCTAACTCCACATGGTGTGACATGCACCTTACACCCTGAAACTGTCTTTCATCTTAAAATTTTATGGGCCAGCTACATTCCTGCTTTTATTCAACTGACTTCACTGATGCTGCAATGGGATATATGGAAGCCTAAAATGGTAACTGTCCAATGTAATAGAGAAGCCATGGTGAGTATGTGGCCTATTATTGGGATTTATTTCTGACTCTGCCACATGCTCCCGATGTATCCTTCACCTCTATGTGCTTGTTGACCTCCACATAAATCTGATCTAATATTGACATTGTGCTCAATGATCATAGCTTCCTCAAATCAAAGGACTTCAAAGTATATCACGCTCATTAAAGTTGTCTGTGTCCACTGTGTTGCATTATTTTAATGGGAGAATATTTTTCCTGGGAGTAGATGCCCCCAAGGTGTGGATTAGCCTAATTTTACAAATGCATGTTTAGGTTTCTGATGTCATTCCAATAGAGAGTTCATGACTCCTAGCCTCTGAATTTGGGGCTCTTTGATTTTCATTCAAAAAAGCTTTTCATTTCCCTTTCTTTATGAAACATTCCTTTGTAAAACTCAAGGAGCAGATGCTGAGCCAGGGTACATCAGCACAATTCCATACACTTCAATTGAGGGAAGGCATTGACAGCTGAGGTTAGAAGAAATGGCATTGGGGGGGGGGGCGGCGGTATTTTCTGCTTTACAGAACATTCCAATGACGGCTGAAAAGCTTTCTGCAGAATGCCCCAGTTGGTCAGACTTGGAATTAATCCAATCTCCTCTCACAGAAAGTTGACCACTGAAGAAGTACTCCTCAACTCTGTCTGTTTTGTGCTTCTTCCTTTTCTTTACAAGCTGAATTCTCTTACAGGACCCAATTCCCTTGGCTGCTCATGAACGGAGATGCAGTAGCTGATGTTTCTCATTGACTTCACTGTACATTGCATCTGAGCAGTTGTGGTTGAAAGTGCCGAGTATGCTCAGACAGATGCACTCCACACAAGAGTCTCTCTAAGCGAGCCTGGATACAGTGCCTTTCTTCAGTTTGAAGCTGTGCTGGTACTCACTGGCTCAACTTCCACCCTTAAACTGTAAAGTAGATGTAAAAGGGAAATGCAAAGGTACCTTGAATGAAAATCAAAGAGCCCCAATTTCAGAGGCTGTGAATTACAAACTGAATACTGGAAGTAAATATTATTACTACTATAATAATACATCTCTTTGGCAGTATAAAACTGGATGAGTGGTTATGAAGTGCTTTGAAATGCTTAGATCAAAGAAAGCCTCAGACAATCCATTTTGAAAGTTATTATTATACCTGTTTGCCATAGAGGTGAACGAAGGTCAGACAGGGAGTGATTGGCAGAGTCAGAAAAAACACTCCATAGTTGGAAGTATTCATGCCAAAAATTAACTCCATCTCTTGAACCTCTCTGGACACTTACCGTTCAGTGCTTCCAACTATGTCACTCATCTGAGAGTAACTCTTAGAGAGGCTCATTCTGGAATTTTTCTTATTTTGGTCTGATGATTTTTGGGGGAATTTTTTGGTGAAACATCTTTTGATCTAAGTGTGAACCATAATAAACAATCGAGGGTTTTGCAATCCACTATAACTCCCTTTATTTGAAGGTGCTGGCTCAGTGGTGGGTATTTATATTTGAGCAGGTTTAAATTATCAGATACCAAATTGAATTGAATTGAATTATCTGGTACTACATTTGAATTCAATATGGAGAGTTTTATTCCTGTACGACACATGAACAAGTTTGAAATGTACACACTTGTAATTTCTTTGGACAATTATTATTCTCATGTATAAAGAAGGCTATGTTTTAAGAGACGACTTACCCTGTACCTCATTTCACAAATCTGAAAGAATTCATTACCATTGGGTCACTTTGACCCATGAGAGAGATGTGTTTCCAAGGACAGAAAAAGTAGCACACACGGTGCAGTTGGCGACTTCGTCCCAATGGGTGACATGCCTTAAAGCAAGTTTTTGAAGCTTGAATTATACATTGGGATTTACAATGTTATCATACTCATGGGAAAGAAATTAACAGACTTGTAATTCTTTTGGAGAAGTATTGTAATAATGTGTAAAGGAGATACAGGTAAAGTGGACCAAAATTAGCCAGGTTTTTTATCGTTGATGCTTAGATCCAAGGATGCACACATTTTTTAACAAGACATATTACTAACCTTATCTTCTAAAAGAGTGTAGCAGGGATGAAGCACGTGCTTAGCCTGTGGTGGGAAGAGTCAGAAGTACTGGGTTGTATTTCTGTTTGTGCAACTCACACCCGTGCAACCTTCACCTCAATGTGCTTCTTTTTTCTATACCTATAAAACAGGGATAGTAAGGATGTTAAGACTGGAAATTGTTCAGCGTTCTTAGAACTCAAGATATCAAAGCACCTAAGAACACTGATTGGTGTTTCATAAATGCAATTGTATTCTTAGAATATTATTAAATCATTTTGGGATTTAGATGCCTCTGCATTGACTAATAGAATCAGTTAAAAAAAATAGAGGTCAAGATCTCTCATCTCATTCTTTTAATAAGGTCATGATTTAAAGCCACAGCATTTGGGGATATTTCATTTTCATTCTAATGTAATTTTGCATTTGGTATTTTTAAATTATGTTTATAGGAAAAGGAAGGTGCTCTCTTGGTGTAAATCAGCACAGTTGCTTCAGATTCAAAGCAATTCAGAGCCTGAAAATCAAAGGAAGATATTTCTGCCTTCTTCCCCGGAGACAGAAGGCACTCCCGGAGATACAGTTTACACTTAAAACAACATTCCAGTTCTTGCAGGATTGTTTTCTGCAACATGGCCTATAGCTGGTCAGATTTTATGTCATATCTCATCCCACAGCACTCTCCTCCTTTACCAAGAATCCATGATTTCAACCTCTCCTGGGCTTCTTCCAGGCTTTGTCAGCTGCATTATCTTGCAAGACCTCCGTTTCTTGTCAGCTCAGTCACAGAGAGACGGTTTCTGAGGGAGGACAAGTTTCACAGCTTAACTCAAAACCTTTCTGTAGAAGAGCACTGCTTCCTTTCACGCCCTACCGTCCCTTCCCTTGACCCTTAAGTAAATCAACTCTAGGCATCCCTCTGAGACAGCATTGGTGACACAAGTGGAGGTCCAATGCTCGGTCAAATTTGAATAACTGTAGCATGAAATTCACTCCCAGGCAGAGGGTCATCACAAAGGCTCGTACTATACTTAAGTCCTTGCTAAGATGCAGGTTGAAAGTTAAAAGTAGAACTAAAGTTTTCCATAGGCATTGTTCTATCCCCCTGCTAAAGGGTGAATTTGAGACTGAAGGCCATGGAATATTTCTGATTGATTACAAAGGGAATTGGATCTGAGATGGGGATGGAGGTCGTGAGAATGCAGAAAAATGGCTCTCTGCTTCCTAGCAAGTTTATAATGAAATGTCCAGTGCCCCTAACAATGACCTGTATGAACTGAAAGGACCAAAGGGGATATCTGCTCATGACAGCCAGTTGTGCTACTGATGCAGCTCTGAATCACCTTGACATGCATTCTCATTCCAACACCAAGAAAGTCAGTGGAATGACACAAGGAATGCAGGCTGCAACGCGCATTATTAGGATTAGCCCAATAATCCCAAACGCTGAGAAAACAGCTCCATCAAAAGGAGGATTTAACAAGGCCATCAAGATTGTTTGGTAACTAATTGGGACTTCCTGTATAAAACGCAACACAGATCCTCCAGGCAGTCCTAGAAACTGTATAAAAGCACTCACGACTCAGGGTTCTTCTAAACACTTCTCCGGACTTCAGCTCCTCGGTCAACTGGGTAAGTCCAATTTGACTCAATCTCTTTCTAACCCAAGAGATGTCACAGTAGGATCCATTTCCATTTAAGACTGAATCTTGCACGTATTCTCTGTGATTTTTATCAGGAATGACAGTGTTGTTCCATAATTATCTTGTGTAGATATTCAGTAGCAAGTTGTGGTGGATCCATGATTTGAAGCCAAAGGTGGGGATTTTAGGAGCACCAGATGCAATTGAGTAACATATTTCCTATTAACTGGAAATCGAAATAGGGAATTTAAATCTTTAAATTAACTTTAGAAACTTTCTTAGCCATTTTTCTCTTGGCTAGATTAGGAAGAAACCTTCCCAGTTTAGCCCCTACACGGCCAACTTAGGGGTCTTCTACTTTATTCTGAAGTAGCTGTTATTCCTTAGTATTGGTGGCAGGAGAATTATTAAACTGACAAATGGTGTGATCCAGTTTAGGAATTCCAACGTTCTTATGAGCAGAAATACCCACTGAAGATTCTTCTCCTCAGATGGTGTAATTTAGGGTTGCTCCATGGAAGTCAGTGGATCTGAACCCAGTTAACCAGAGCTGAGGATCTTGTCTTAGTGATTTATTTGGAGAAAAGAAAAGTTTCTGTTTATTCTTCAGCAAGTATTGGGGACTCCCAAGGTTTAGAAAAGCAATAAGCCACACTCTGACCCTGGACTCAACTGGTTTGTATGCAGAGATTGAATCCTCAAAGGAAAAGAAATGATAGCAGTATCCCAGTCATGTTCTCTCTGAGAAATGTCTATAATGGACAGCGAATCCCAGGGGTCCATCAATGAAATAGTTTCACTTATTCCAGGTGGTGTTTTTCAGACAAAGACATTGAGAAGGGTTAAAGGCGCCCATGAGGAGGGAAGATTAGTGTGAGTAGATAAGAGGTATAGAAAGAGGAAATAGGAACAAATACATAGCCTCGAACATAGGGTCTAAATCCACTCCTCCTCTCTCTCGGGCCCCACGGTGACCTCACTACTATAGTAACCGAGGTTTGAGTCCTTTCTTCCACTGACACTGGTACCTTTTCTTTACTCTAGTCCCTGTTGTGTGTTTCAGGTTTACCTCCATCACAGAAAGATGTCTTGCTCCAGCCTGTGCTATCCAGAATGCGGGGTGGCCCGTCCCAGTCCAGTTTCTGGCAGCTGCAACGAGCCATGCGTTAGGCAGTGCCCTGACTCTGAAGTCATCATCACACCATCACCGGTTGTTGTAACCATCCCAGGACCAATTCTCAGCAATTTCCCTCAGCAGAGTGAAGTGGGAGCCGTTGGAGCACCTGTGGTCGGAGCTGGCTACGGAGGCTCATTCGGTTTGGGGGGATTGTACGGCTATGGAGGCCATTACGGAGGATTGTATGGTTTAGGGGGATTAGGTGGTTACGGGGGCCGTTATGGTTATGGGGGATTGAGTGGTTATGGGGGAGGTTACGGGGGATTGTGTGGTTACGGGGGCCGTTATGGTTACGGGGGATTGAGTGGTTACGGGGGGCGTTATGGTGGACTGTGTGGTTACGGAGGAGGTTACGGGGGAGGTTACGGTTACGGGGGAGCATGCGGTTCCGGGGTATCTTGCCATAGGTACCTGAGTGGAAGCTGTACACCATGTTAAACGCTGCAGGAATATCAATGGGAAAAGAAAAGACCAGGAAATGAACAACAAGCTAGAGATTCAGACAGAGATTTCAGAAGTGCTAGGCAGGCATGGCTCCACTTGAATTCAATGCGAACTGTATCTGCTCAGCCCCTTTATCTCATAGACCGATTGCTAATATTATGCTTATAAACTCTTTCTGCCAATGCTTTCCCAACCACGTGCTTATTCTCTTAATCACACGTGGACTCATTCTGAATGACACTCAGGCTGTTTGCACTAGCCCCACAGTGTGAAGGAAACAGGGGCCTTAAGACAGGCATCAGTTGTATTTATTATCACTTTAATTTGTTTGTCCAACTCTGCACCTGCAGCAAAGGAAAAAGAACATCTTGCCTCAAATGCATCCTGAGGAAGCGGGTGATTGGTCCCAGCCCTTTTGGAAATACTTGAAATGCATCCTTTCTGCTCTGTATTATTTCTTTCTGTAACTGCATTGCAAATTCATTCATATTAAAAACTATGCTGCATCATAATATCGATCTTCTGTTTTTCCCTGTTTTTCCCTCCTTGTTTAAAAATCGTGCTGGAGAAAATCCATCCCTGTAGAGCAGGCAGCACCAGACACCTCTCAAGTTGCAACTTTTGAAGGCATGGAGTGATAGGAGAATAAAGCACTTTAACCTAAATATTTCCTTTGATTCCAAAAAATCAATCTCATGGTTTGTGGAAAGTGTCTGTGTGAGTCTTTGCTGGATAGCGACCCAGATTTTCAGAAGGAAAAGAAAATTGGCCATCCCTAAAGACAAATTAGACTACACCAAAGTCATCTGCAGCAGTCAGGAATCTCCTTTGTGATATGAAGAGATTAGTACACTGACCATTACTTCAGTAAAGAATCGGATGGTTTTTTAGGAAGCTGTTCCTCACTGCACTCCATATTTCCATTTTTATACAAACCCACCGGGTGCACCACAGCTTGATATTGCACGAACTGCACATACCAAGATTGCATTTTCTACTATGCTTTTCTTCAACATATTCATGGCTGTCAGTTCCCAGAAGATGAATATTTTCCACTGATCAAATTTTTGATTTGACAACACAAAAGGAAAAATGTATCCAGACCTTCCTGGCTCTTCAATGACATGATGTAATACTGATATAGTGAGGGGAGATTTAGCCATCTGCCACCGGGTTTTATTTAAGGGCAATACAGCTCTATTCCTCAATGTCAGAATACACCTAATGACCCCTCCTTGGAATGGAAGAACACAGGCATTGCTGCAGCAAATCAGGCGTCTCTCCCACAGTGGTGAGTGCCAGAGGCTTCACAGGGAGGTGCAAGAAACCCCATAGAACACAGGTATGGGATCACCTACCCATAGAGGAACTTTTTCATTATCCCCCGTCAATCCGATCTACCTCCATTATTGGATGATACCCTGAAGCACAAGAGTTTATATCCTTGCCAAGCTTGTAGAAATGCAGTAAATCCATCTCAGTCGGAATTTGCTCCAGAGTACTGCAAGCACCATTCTCTCTGCATCACCAGGGCCCACTGTGTTGATAATAGAGGAAGCACATAGCCAGGCAGGCATTAGAAGAAAGAGCCATCATGTGAAATATGGGAAACATTAGGCATGTTTGCAGAGGTGTTGATTAAATGCCGCTCTTTTATTATTTCACACAGAGTTCGATGTATTCGGCAATTCTCAAAGCTAGGGCTATGCGCTAAAACCTCAATCTGCATCTTGCTGTTCATTTCCTGGTTCTTCCTTTTTCTTTGGATATGCCTACTGAGTTTACCTATGGCCCCATCACCACCCCCACAACCCTATATTCCTCCCACAACCATATGGTACCTTGTAACCATAGAATCTCTCCTAACCATATGGATCCCGATAACCATGTCATGTCCCATAACCACAGGGACCCCCCCAACCATATAAGCCTCCATAACGTTATAAGGCTCTATCACCACATACGCCCCCATCACCACATCCAATGTCAGCTGCTGCTGAAGATCCCACTATGCTTTCCTGAGGGAAAGAACTGAGAATTGGTCCTCAGAAGGTCATGACAGCGAGGGGTGGTTTTATCAGCACTGTGGGCTCAGGGCACTACCTTATGTAAGGCCTGTTGAAGCTGTCCACACATGCTTTGTGGAATGTCACTCCACCCATTTGTGAAACAAGACATCTTTCTGCAGTGGAGATAAATCGGAGACACACAGCAGGGAAGACAGTAAGTTTAATGTGTGTGGGCAAGTGGAATAAAAAATTTTATATTGAGCACCTAATTCAATTGAGGTCACATAGAGACAGAAGGAGAGTGAAAGAAAGAAAGAAAGAAAGAATTAGCTATTTTGAATCCTTGTTACTTTCTTTGCCCTGTCTCTAAGCAGTATATAATTTCTATCACTAATGCTTGGGATTTTCAGTCCATTAAAATTATAAGACAGAACTTGGCTGGGATAGCATTAATAATGCCATTTTCCTTGTTAGGATGTAACCTCTAACTAGAAATGAGTTGAGGTCAGCATGAAAATGTGTTGGTTTGGCATGTAAACCTCAGTGTGTCACCAACACTTGTTGATCAATGAAGGGAAATGTTTGACTTTTTAAAAAAATCAAAACACCACTTCCTCAGCTGGTGTAAATGTGCGCTGTTCCATTGACTTCATGGGAGCTACCCTAAGTGAGACCAGATGAGGATCTGCACCTATAATCACTTGTGCAAGGAAAAGAGAGAAATTGACAGACTTGTAATTCCTTTGGAGAGTGTTGTCCTCAAGTACAAAGAAGAAACAATTAAAGTGGATCATTCTAGGCCCATGCTCCATTGTAGTCCCTGCTAAGACATCGTTTGAAAGTTTAAAGTGGGGCTAAAGTTGTCCATAGGCATCGTACTATCCCTCTGCCAAAAGGTGAATCTGAGACTTAAGGTCACGACAGGAAAGACACTGAAGGCAATGGAATGATTCTGATTGTTTTCCGAGGGAATCGGATCTCACCCGTTGGGGATGGAGCTTTTGAGAATGCAGGAAAATGGCTCTTTGCTTCCTAGCAAGTTTATAATGAACTGTCCAATGCCCCTAACTATGACCCGCATGAACTGAAAGGACCAAAGTGGATTTCTGCTCATGACAGGCAGTTGTGCTCCTGATGCAATTCTGAATCACCTCGACATGCATTCTCATTGCACCACCAAGAAAGTCACTGGAATGATACTAGGAATGATACGCAGATTGCAACGTGCATGTCACTCCCTTTGAGGCTGAGAAGGCACGTAGTCTTACCACGAACCATGTGATTGGTCCTTTTGAAATCAAAAGAAATATTTACATTCCTAAGGTGAAAATCTGTGTAAGTCTTAGCAGGAAAAGACTTTTTGCTAAACAGATAATGCAAGGAAGAACTCCACCCCCGTGCAGAGGGCCTGAATAATGCTATGAACCATTGTATGGGCTTTATTCTCCTATCACTCCACGCCTTCGAAAGTTGCAGCTTGCGAGGTGTCTGGTGCTGCCGGCTCTACAGGGATGAATTTTCTCCAGCACGATTTTTAAACTAGGAGGGAGGAACAAGGAAAACCAGATGACCGATATTATGATGCAGCATAGTTTTTAATATGAATGAAATTTGCAATACACAGTTACAGAAAAAAATAATACAGAGCAGAAAGGATGCATTTCAAGTATTTCCAAAAGGGCTGGGACCGATCACCCGCTTCCTCGGGATGCATTTGAGGCAAGACATTCTTTTTCCTTTGCTGCAGGTGCAGAGTTGGACAAACAAATTAAAGTGATAATAAATACCTGTGGTTATGGGGGAGGTTATGATGCCTGTGTTAAGGCCCCTGTTTCCCTCACACTGCGGGGCTAGTGCAAACAGCCTGAGTGTCATTCAGAATGAGTCCACGTGTGATTAAGAGAATAAGTGCGTGGTTGGGAAAGCATTGGCAGAAAGAGTTTATAAGCATAATATTAGCAATCGGTCTATGAGATAAAGGGGCTGAGCAGACACAGTTCGCATTGAATTCAAGTGGAGCCATGCCTGCCTAGCACTTCTGAAATCTCTGTCTGAATCTCTAGCTTGTTGTTCATTTCCTGGTCTTTTCTTTTACCACTGATATTCCTGCAGCGTTTAACATGGTGTACAGCTTCCACTCAGGTACCTATGGCAAGATACCCCGGAACCGCATGCTCCCCCGTAACCGTAACCTCCCCCGTAACCTCCTCCGTAACCACACAGTCCACCATAACGCCCCCCGTAACCACTCAATCCCCCGTAACCATAACGGCCCCCGTAACCACACAATCCCCCGTAACCTCCCCCGTAACCACACAATCCCCCGTAACCTCCCCCATAACCACTCAATCCCCCGTAACCATAACGGCCCCCGTAACCACCTAATCCCCCATAACCATACAATCCTCCGTAATGGCCTCCATAGCCGTACAATCTCCCCAAACCGAATGAGCCTCCATAGCCGGCTCCGACCACAGGTGCTCCAACGGCTCCCACTTCACTCTGCTGAGGGAAATTGCTGAGAATTGGTCCTGGGATGGTTACGACAACCGGTGATGGTCTGATGACCACTTCAGAGTCAGGGCACTGCCTAACACATGGCTCGTTGCAGCTGCCAGAAACTGGACTGGGGCGGGCCACCCCGCATTCTGGATAGCACAGGCTGGAGCAAGACATCTTTCTGTGATGGAGGTAAACCTGAAACACACAACAGGGACTAGAGTAAAGAAAAGGTACCAATGACAGTGGAAGAAAGGACTCAAAACTCGGTTACTATTGCAGTGAGGTCACCGTGGGGCCCGAGAGAGAGAGGAGGAGTGGACTTAGACCCTATGTTCGTGGCTATGTATTTGTTCCTATTTCCTCTTTCTATACCTCTTATCCACTCACACTAAACTTCCCTCCCAATTGTCCCCTTTGAACCCTTCTCAATGACTTTGTCTGAAAAACACCGCCTGGAATAAGTGTAACTATTTCATTGATGGACCCCTGGGATTCGCTGTCCATTATAGACATTTCTCAGAGAGAACATGACTGGGATACTGCTATCATTTCTTTTCCTTTGAGGATTCAATCTCTGCATACAAACCAGTTGAGTCCAGGGTCAGAGTGTGGCTTATTGCTTTTCTAAACCTTGGGAGTCCCCAATACTTGCTAATGAATAAACAGAAACTTTTCTTTTCTCCAAATAAATCACTAAGACAAGATCCTCAGCTCTGGTAAACTGGGTTCAGATCCACTGACTTCCATGGAGCGACCCTAAATTACACCATCTGAGGAGAAGAATCTTCAGTGGGTATTTCTGCTCATAAGAACGTTGGAATTCCTAAACTGGATCACACCATTTGTCAGTTTAATAATTCTCCTGCCACCAATACTAAGGAATAACAGCTACTTCAGAATAAAGTAGAAGACCCCTAAGTTGGCCGTGTAGGGGCTAAACTGGGAAGGTTTCTTCCTAATCTAGCCAAGAGAAAAATGGCTAAGAAAGTTTCTAAAGTTAATTTAAAGATTTAAATTCCCTATTTCGATTTCCAGTTAATAGGAAATATGTTTCTCAATTGCATCTGGTGCCTCTAAAATCCCTACCTTTGGCTTCAAATCATGGATCCACCACAACTTGCTACTGAATATCTACACAAGATAATTATGGAACAATACTGTCATTCCTGATAAAAATCACAGAGAATACATGCAAGATTCAGTCTTAAATGGAAATGGATCCTACTGTGACATCTCTTGGGTTAGAAAGAGATTGAGTCAAATTGGACTTACCCAGTTGACCGAGGAGCTGAAGTCCGGAGAAGTGTTTAGAAGAACCCTGAGTCGTGAGTGCTTTTATACAGTTTCTAGGACTGCCTGGAGGATCTGCGTTGCATTTTATACAGGAAGTCCCAATTAGTTACAAAACAATCTTGATGGCCTTGTTAAATCCTCCTTTTGATGGAGCTGTTTTCTCAGGGTTTGGGAGTATTGGGCTAATCTCAGCTTCAAAGGGAGTGACATGCACATTGCAATCTGCGTTCCTAGTATCATTCCAATGACTTTCTTGGTGGTGCAATGAGAATGCATGTCAAGGTCATTCAGAATTGCATCAGGAGCACAATTGGCTGTCATGAGCAGAAATCAACTTTGGTCCCTTCAGTTTATGCAGGTCATAGTTAGGGGCATTGGACAGTTCATTATAAACTTGCTAGGAAGCAAAGAGCCATTTTTCTGCATTCTCAAAAGCTCCATCCCCAACGGGTGAGATCCGATTCCCTCAGAAAACAATCAGAATCATTCCATTGCCTTCAGTGTCTTTCTTGTCGTGACCTTAAGTCTCAGAATCACCTTTTGGCAGAGGGATAGTACGATGCCTATGGACAACTTTAGCCCCACTTTAAACTTTCACTATGTCTTAGCAGGGACTTCAATGGAGCATGGGCCTTTGTGATGGCCCTCTGCCCAGAGGTGAATTTCACCTTAGGGTGATTAAATCTTGATCTAACATTGGACCTCCACTTGTGTCACCAATGCTATCTCAAAGGGTTGCCTAGACCAGATTTGCTCATGGGTCAATGGAAGGGATAGTGGGGAGTTAAAGGAAGCACTGCTCTTTTCTAGAAAGCTTTTGAGTTAAATGGTTGAATTTGTACTCTGTTAGAAACCATCTCTCTATGACTGAGCTGACAAGAAACTAAGGTCTTGCAAGATAATGCAGCTGACTAAGGCCTGGAAGAAGCCCAGGAGAGATGGAAATCATGGATTATGGGTGAAGGAGGAAAGGGCTGTTGGCTGTAATTTGACATAGAGTCCGACCAGTCATAGGTTACGTTGCATAAAACATTCCTGCAAGAACCAGAATGTTGTTTTAAGTGTAAAATATATCTCTAGGAGTACATTCTATATCCAGGGAAGAAGGCAGAAATGTCTTCCTTTGACTTTAAGACCCTGAACTTCTTTCAATTTGAAGCAACTGTGCTGATTAACACCAAGAGAGCACCTTCATTTTCCTATAAATACACCAAATGTAAAATTACATTAGAATGAAAATGAAATATCCCCAAATTCTTTGGCTTTGAATCGTGACCTGATTAAAGGAATGACATGAGAGACCTTGGCCTCTATTTTTTTTTAAGTGACTCTATTACTCATTGCACAGGCGTCTAATCCCAGGAACAATGTATTAATCTTCTAAGAATACAACCCTTTTTATGTGTGAAACACCAATGAATGTTTACGAGGTGCTTTGAAATCTTGAGTTCTGAGAATGCTGAAGAACTTCCAGCCTTAACATGCTTACTCTCCTTGTTTTATCAGCATAGAACAATAGGCACATGGAGGTGAAGGTCACACGGGTGTCAGGTGCAGAAACAGAAGTACAACCCAATAGTTCTGATTCCCCCTACCACAGTTCAAGCTCGAGGTTCATCCCTGTTAGACTCTATTACAAGACAACATTAGTAACGTGTCTTGTTAAATAGTGTGTGCATCCTTGGATCTAAGCATCCACAATAAATTGTTTCTTCTTTATACTTGAGGACAACACTCTCCAAAGGAATTACAAGTCTGTCAATTTCTCTCTTTTCCTTCAGTGTTAGCATTGCAAATCACAGTACATAATTCAAGCGTCAAAAACTTGCTTTAATGCATAGCACCCATTGGGATGAAGTAACCATCTGCACTGTGTTTTCTACTTTTTCTTTCCTTGGAAACACATTTCTATAATGAGTCATAGTGACCCAATGGTAATGACTTCTTTCAGATTTGTGAAACGAGGTACAGGGTGGGACGTCTCTTTAACATAGCCTTCTTCATACATGAGGATAATAATTGTCCAAAGGAATTACAAGTGTGTACATTTCAAGCTTGTTAATGCGCAGTGCAAGAATAAAACTATCAATATTGAATTCAAATGGGAAAAATGTTGGTACCAGATAATTCTAGTCTGCTCAAACGTACATACCAACCACTAAGCAAATACCTTTCTTTAATTAGTAGAAAATATTCATCTTCTGGGAACTGAGAGCCATGAAAATGTTGAAGAAAATAGTAGAAAATGCAGTCTTGGTATGTGCAGTTCCTGCAATATCAAGCTATGGTGCACCCAGGGGGGTTTATATAAAAATGGTAATATGGAGTGCAGTGAGGAACAGTTTCCTAAAAAACCATGAGATTCTTGTACTGAAGTAATGGTCAGTGTACTAATCTCTTGATATCACAATGGAGATCCTGACTGCTGCAGATGACTTTGGTGTAGTGTAATTTGTCTTTAGGGATGGCCAATTTTCTTTTCCTTCCGAAAATCTGGGTCGCTATCCAGCAAAGATTAACACAGACACTTTCCACGAACCATGTGATTGGTCTTTTTGAAATCGAAGGAAATATTGACATTTTAAAGTGAAAATCTGTGTAAGTCTTAGCAGGAAAAGGCTTTTTGCTACACGGATAATGCAAGGAAGAACTCCAGCCCTGTGCAGAGGGCCTGAATAATGCTTTGAACCACTTTAAGGGCTTTATTCTCCTATCACTCCATGCCTTCGAAAGTTGCAACTTGAGAAGTGCCTGGTGCTGCCGGCTATACAGGGAGGAATTTCCTCCAGCACGATTTTTAAACAAGGAGGGAGGAACAAGGAGAACCAGAAGATCGATATTATGATGCAGCATAGTTTTTAATGAGAATGAATTTGCAATGCAGTTACAGAAAGAAATAATACAGAGCAGAAAGGATGCATTTCAAGTATTTCCAAAAGGTCTGCGACCGATCACCCGCTTCCTTGGGATGAATTTGAGGCAAGATGTTCTTTTTCCTTTGCTGCAGGTGCAGAGTTGGACAAACAAATTAAAGTGATAATAAGTACAACTGATGCCTGTCTTAAGGCCCCCGTTTCCCTCACACTGTGGGGCTAGTGCAAACAGCCTGAGTGTAATTCAGAATGAGTCCATATGTGACTAAGAGAATAAGCGCGTGGTTGGGAAAGCATTGGCAGAAAGAGTTTATAAGCATAATATTAGCAATCGGTCTATGAGATAAAGGGGCTGAGCAGACACAGTTCGCACTGAATTCAAGTGGAGCCATGCCTGCCCAGCACTTCTGAAATCTCTGTATGAATCTATAGCTTTTTGTTCATTTCCTGGTCTTTCCTTTTCCCATTGATATTCCTGCAGGGTTTAACATGGTGTACAGCTTCCACTCAGGTACCTATGGCAAGATACCCCAGAACCGCATGCTCCCCCGTAACCGTAACCTCCCTCGTAACCTCCTCCGTAACCACACAGTCCACCATAGCGGCCCCCGTAACCACACAATCCCCCGTAACCTCCCCCGTAACCATAATGGCCCCCGTAATCACCTAATCCCCCATAACCATACAATCCTTCGTAATGGCCTCCATAGCCGTACAATCCCCCCAAACCGAATGAGCCCCCATAGCCGGCTCCGACCACAGGTGCTCCAACGGCTCCCACTTCACCAATTCTGCTGAGGGAAATTGCTGAGAATTGGTCCTGGGATGGTTACAACAACCGGTGATGGTCTGATGACCACTTCAGAGTCAGGGCACTGCCTAACGCACGGCTCATTGCAGCTGCCAGAAACTGGACTGGGTCAGGCCACACCGCATTCTGGATAGCACAGGCTGGAGCAAGACATCTTTCTGTGATGGAAGTAAACCTGAAACATACAGCAGGGACTAGAGTAAAGAAAAGGTACCAGTGTCAGTGGAAGAAAGGACTCAAACCTCAGTTACTATAGTAGTGAGGTCTACGTGGGGCCCGAGAGAGAGAGGAGGAGTGCACTTAGACCCTATGTTCGTGGCTATGTTTTTGTTCCTATTTCCTCTTTCTATGCCTTTTATCCACTCCCACTACACTTACCTCTCAGTTGTCCCCTTTGAAACCCTATCAATGACCTGTCTGAAAAACACCACCTGGAATAAGTGTCATTATTTCTTTGAAGGATACCTGGTATGCTGTGTCCATTATAGACATTTCTCAAAGAGAACATGGCTGGGATAATGCTGATCTTTTCCTTTCCTTTGAGGATTCAACCTCTGCATGCAAACCAGTTGAGTTCAGTGTCAGGGTGTGGCTCTTTGGTTTTCTAAACCTTGGGAGTCACCAATACTTGCTAATGAAGGAACAGAAACTTTTCCTTTCTCCAAATAAATCACTAAGGACAAGATCCTCAGAGAGGTTGAAATCATGGATTCTTGGTAAAGGAGGAGAGTGCTGTGGGATGAGATATGACATAAAATCTGACCAGCTATAGACCATGTTGCAGAAAACAATCCTGCAAGAACTGGAATGTTGTTTTAAGTGTAAACGGTATCTCCAGGAGTGCCTTCTGTATCCGGGGAAGAAGGCAGAAATAGCTTCCTTTGATTTTCAGGCCCTGAATCGCTTTGAAGTTGAAGCAACTGTGCTGATTTACACCAAGAGAGCACCTTCCTTTTCCTATAAAAATAATTTAAAAATACCAAATGCAAAATTACATTAGAATGAAAATGAAACATCCCCAAATTCTGTGGCTTTAAATCATGACATGATTAAAAGAATGAGATGAGAGATCTTGGCCTCTATTTTTTTAAAGTGACTCTATTAGTCAATGCAGAGGCATCTAATCCCAAAATGATTTAATAATATTCTAAGAATACAACTCTTTGCATTTATGAACCACCAGTGAGTGTTCTCAGGTGCTTTGATATGTTGAGTTCTAAGAACACTGAACAATTTCCAGTCTTAACATCCTTACTATCCCTGTTTTATGGGTATAGAAAAAAGAAGCACATTGAGGTGAAGGTTGTACGGGTGTGAGTTGCACAAACAGAAATACAACCCAATACTTCTGACTCCTCCCACCACAGGCTAAGCACGTGCTTCATCCCTGCTACACTCTTTTAGAAGACAAGGTTAGTAATATGTCTTGTTAAAAAATGTGTGCATCCTTGGATCTAAGCATCAACGATAAAAAACCTGGCTAATTTTGGTCCACTTTACCTTTATACATTATTACAATACTTCTCCAAAGGAATTACAAGTCGGTTAATTTCTTTTCCATGAGTATGATAACATTGTAAATCCCAATGTATAATTCAAGCTTCAAAAACTTGCTTTAAGGCATGTCACCCATTGGGACGAAGTCGCCAACTGCACCGTGTGTGCTACTTTTTCTGTCCTTGGAAACACATCTCTCTCATGGGTCAAAGTGACCCAATGGTAATGAATTCTTTCAGATTTGTGAAATGAGGTACAGGGTAAGTCGTCTCTTAAAACATAGCCTTCTTTATACATGAGAATAATAATTGTCCAAAGAAATTACAAGTGTGTACATTTCAAGCTTGTTCATGTGTTGTACAGGAATAAAACTCTCCATATTGAATTCAACTGACTTCACTGATGCTGCAATGGGATATTTGGAAGCCTAAAATGGTAACTGTCCAGTGTAACAAAGAAGCCACGGTGAGCATGTAGCCTATTATTGGGATTTATTTCTGACTCTGCCACATGCTCCCGATGTATCCTTCACCTCAGTGTGCTTTTCATTTCCCTTTCTTTAAGAAACATTCCTTTGTAAAGCTCAAGGGGCAGATGCTGAGCCAGAGTACATCAGCACAATTCCATACACTTCAATTGAGGGAAGGCATTGACACATCTGAGGTTAGAAGAAATGGCATTGGGGGTGTATTTCGTACTTTACAGAACATTCCAATGACGGCTGCAAAGTTTTCTGCAGAATGCCCTGGATTGGTCAGACTTGGAATTAATCCAATCTCATTTCACAGAAAGTTGACCACTGAAGAAGTACTCCTCAACTCAGTCTGTTTTGTGCTTCTTCCTTTTCTTTACAAGCTGAATTCTCTTACAGGATCCAGTTCCCTTGGCTGCTCATGAACGGAGATGCAGTAGCTGATGTTTCCCATTGACTTCACTGTACATTGCATCTGAGCAGTTGTGGTTGAAAGTGCCGAGTATGCTCAGATAGATGCACTCCACACAAGATTCTCTCTAAGCTAGCCTGGAACATATCTCATCCCACAGCACTCTCCTCCTTTACCAAGAATCCATGATTTCAACCTCTCTTGGGCTTCTTCCAGGCCTTAATCAGATGCATTATCTTACAAGACCTCAGTTTCTTTTTCAGCTCAGTCATAGAGAGATGGTTTCTTATAGAGTACAAATTCCACAACTTAACTCAAAACCTTTCTATAGAAGAGCACTGCTTCCTTTCAATCCCTACCGTCCCTGCCCTTGACCCATAAGTAAATCAACTCCAGGCATCCCTTTGAGACAGCATTGGTGACACAAGTGGAGGTCCAATGTTAAGTCAAATTTTAATCACTGTAGGGTGAATTTCACTCCTGGGCAGAGGGTCATCACAAAGGCTCGTACTACATTTAAGTCCTTGCTAAAACGTATTTTGAAAGTTTAAAGTAGAACTAAAGTTTTCCATAGGCATTGATCTATCCCCCTGCTAAATGGTGAATTTGAGACCTAAGGTCATGACAGGAAACACACTGAAGGCCAGGGAATATTTCCAATTGATTACAAAGGGAATTGGATCTGAGATGGGGATGGAGGTCGTGAGAATGCAGAAAAATAGCTCTCTGCTTCCTAGCAAGTTTATAATGAAATGTCCAGTGCCCCTAACAATGACCTGTATGAACTGAAAGGACCAAAGACGATATCTGCTCATGACAGCCAGTTGTGCTACTGATGCAGCTCTGAATCACCTTGACATGCATTCTCATTCCACCACCAAGAAAGTCAGTGGAATGACACAAGGAATGCAGGCTCCAACGTGTATTATTAGGATTAGCCCAATAATCCCAAACCCTGAGAAAACAGCATGTTCAAAAGGAGGATTTACTGAGGCAATCAAGTTTGTTTGGTAACTAATTGGGACCTCCTGTAAGAGACGCATCACAAATCCTCCAGGCAGTCCTAGAAACTGTATAAAAGCATTCACGGCTCAGGTCTCTTCTAAACGCTTCTTTGGACTTCATCCCCTCGGTGAACTGGGTAAGTCCGATTCAACTCACTCTCTTTCTAACCCAAGAGCTGTCACAGTAGGGTCCATTTTCATTTAAGACTCAATCTTCTCTCTGTGATTTTTAACAGGGAATAGGGTGTTCTTCCATAATTATCTTGTGTAGTTATTTGAAGCCAAAGTTGGGGATTTTAGGAGCACCATATTCAACCGGGAAACATATTTCCTATTAACTGAATATAGAATTAGGGCATTTAAATCTTTAAAGTAACATAAGAAAGTCCCTTAGCCATTTTTAGCTTGGATAGATTAGGAAGAAACTTTGCCACCTTCGTCCATAAATGGGCAATTCAGGGGTCTTCTTTATTCTGAAGTAGCTGTTACTTCTCACTATTGGAGCCAGGAGAATTATTAAGGTGATAACTGGTGTGATCCAGTCTAGCAATGCCTACATTCTTATGAACAGAAATACCCATTGAAGATGCTTTTCCTCAGATGGTGTAATTTATTGTCGCTCCATGGAAGCCATTTTACCAGAGTACAAGGTCTGAGGACCTTGTCCTTAGTGATTTATTTGGAGAAAGGAAAAGTTTCTGTTTCTTCATTAGCAAATATTGGTGACTCCCAAGGTTTAGAAAACCAAAGAGTCACACTCTGACACTGGACTCAACTGGTTTGCATGCAGAGGTTGAATCCTCAAAGGAAAGGAAAAGGTCAGCATTATCCCAGCCATGTTCTCTTTGAGAAATGTCTATAATGGACACAGCATACCAGGTATCCTTCAAAGAAAAAATGACACTTATTCCAGGTGGTGTTTTTCAGACAGGTCATTGAGAGGGTTTCAAAGGGGAGAATTGGGAGGTAAGTTTAGTGGGAGTGAATAAGAGGCATCGAAAGAGGAAATAGGAACAAAAACATAGCCACGAATATAGAGTCTAAGTGCACTCCTCCTCTCTCTCTCGGGCCCCACGTAGACCTCACTACTATAGTAACTGAGATTTGAGTCCTTTCTTCCCCTGTCATTGGTACCTTTTCTTTACTCTAGTCCCTGTTGTGTGTTTCAGGTTTACCTCCATCACAGAAAGATGTCTTGCTCCAGCCTGTGCTATCCAGAATGCGGGGTGGCCCGTCCCAGTCCAGTTTCTGGCAGCTGCAATGAGCCGTGCGTTAGGCAGTGCCCTGACTCTGAAGTGGTCATCAGACCATCACCGGTTGTTGTAACCATCCCAGGACCAATTCTCAGCAATTTCCCTCAGCAGAGTGAAGTGGGAGCCGTTGGAGCACCTGTGGTCGGAGCGGGCTACGGGGGCTCATTCGGTTTGGGGGGATTGTACGGCTTTGGAGGCCATTACGGAGGATTGTATGGTTATGGGGGATTAGGTGGTTACGGGGGCCGTTATGGTTATGGGGGATTGAGTGGTTATGGGGGAGGTTACGGGGGATTGTGTGGTTACGGGGGCCGTTATGGTGGACTGTGTGGTTACGGGGGAGGTTACGGTTACGGGGGAGCATGCGGTTCCGGGGTATCTTGCCATAGGTACCTGAGTGGAAGCTGTACACCATGTTAAACGCTGCAGGAATATCAGTGGTAAAAGAAAAGACCAGGAAATGAACAACAAGCTAGAGATTCAGACAGAGATTTCAGAAGTGCTGGGCAGGCATGGCTCCACTTGAATTCAATGCGAACTGTGTCTGCTCAGCCCCTTTCGCTCATAGACCGATTGCTAATATTATGCTTATAAACTCTTTGTGCCAATGCTTTCCCAACCACGCGCTTATTCTCTTAGTCACATGTGGACTCATTCTGAATTACACTCAGACTGTTTGCACTAACCCCGCAGTGTGAAGGAAACAGGGGCCTTAAGATGGGCATCAGTTGTATTTATTATCACTTTAATTTGTTTGTCCAACTCTCCACCTGCAGCAAAGGAAAAAAAACATCTTGCCTCAAATGCATCCCAAGAAAGCGGGTGATCGCAGCCCGTCTTGAAATACTTGAAATAAATCCTTTCTACTCTGTATTATTTCTTTCTGTAACTGTGTATTGCAAAATTCATTCTCATTAAAAACTATGCTGCATCATAATATTGGTCTTCTGGATTTCCTTGTTCCTCCCTCCTTGTTTAAAAATTGTGCTGGATGAAATTCATCCCTTTAGAGCAGGCAGCACCAGGCACTTCTCAAGTCGCAACTTTTGAAGGCATGGAGTGATAGGAGAATAAAGCACTTTAAGTGGTTCATAGCATTATTCAGGCTTTCTGCACAGGGGTGGAGTTCTTCCTTGAATTATCTGTTTAGCAAAAAGCCTTTTCCTGCTAAGACTTACACAGATTTTCATTTTAAGAATGTAAATATTTCCTTCGATTTCAAAAAGACCAATCACCTGATCTGCTGGAGCAGTGCCTATGTTCTTCCATTCCAAGGAGGAGTCCATCAGTGTGGTCTGTTATTGAAGAGTAGAGCTGTATTACTCTTCAATAAAACCTGTTGCCAGATGGCTAAATCTCCCCTCACTATTTGAGTATTTTGGAATGTTCTTGAAGAGTCAGGATGGTCTGGATAATTTTTCCTTTTGTGTCATCAAATCAAAAATTTGATTAGTGGAAAATATTCATCTTCTGATAACTGAGAGCCACAAAAATTTGGAAGAATAATGTATTGATACATCCAGCGGACATTATCTAAGAGAGGCAATGTGGAATGCAGTGAGCAGCAGCTACCTCGAAAACCATTAGATTCTTATACTGAATGAATGGTCTGTGCATTAATTCATAGCACACATGAGATTTCTAACTGCTCCAGATGTCTTTAGTCTAATTTGTTTATATAAGCAGAATGGACTCTCTCAGGTGTGTTTGCAACATCCCTATGAAATCAACTATTGGTCTAGTCATTTTACCAAGGAGTAGAGATCGCTGCTGTCCAGCTGATGAACACATCAAGGCAAAGAATGAGAAGAAGATTAATTTAATTGAGTTTTAATGGAGCATTGAAATTCAAAATCTCAATATGAAGCTGAACTATTTCTGCCCCTTTGCCCATTGCTTTAGATCTTGTCAGCTCATCTCCAGCATGGCAATGTGAGTGCAGATTTGGTGTCAAGGAGCAGACTTGGTTGAATTTACATCCCAAATAGGTTGTTATAAAAGACTGCTTTCTAGATGGATGCTAAGCACAGCATGTCACTGGAAGTCCCAGCAGAGGAAAAGAGATGAATGTCCTGGAAAAAGGAGAATTATTCTGAAAGAGGGCTGCTGACTCCATAATTAAGTTTCAGCAGAGTTTCTGTTTGAGAGTTTATTATTCAAAATGATCGCAAATTGACATGCCAGAGATACATTGCTTTGAACATTCATCCTTTTCACCTGGAGTAGTGATAGCGATGGAAACAGGGACTTGTTTGGTCAAAGGCCTAAAGATAACGCACCTATATCAAATGGCCAGGTTAATAAAAGTTTTCCCAGTGTTTGTCTGTATGAATGATCACAGCTCAAACACCGAGAGCCTGAGGAAGGCAAGCTCCATAGAACAGCGAGGTTACTTGTGGAGTTAGGTTGAGAAGAGCTTTCTAGTGAACAGCTGAACTTTCAAAGTGGTTTAGAAGCAAAGGTAGCCTGTCTTGAAAGTTCCTTTACCCATTCCAGGGCGCGGGGCAAGAGTCAACCCTGTATTAACCAAGCAATTTTCTGGCCAATTTTCTTTTCCTTATGAAAAACTGGGCTGTTATCATGCAATGACTCACACAGATGCTTACCATAAGAACATAAGAATGGCCCTACTGGGTCAGACTAAAGGTCTGTCTAGCCCAGTATCCTTTCTTCCGACTGTGGCCAGTGACAGGGCCGGCTCCAGGCACCAGCGAAGGAAGCAGGTGCCTGGGGCGGCCAATCGAAAGGGGCGGCAGTGCGTTCGTGATTGGGGCAGCACGTCCGGCAAGTCCAGGTCCCTCTTCTCCTCTTTGAGCTGAAGCCCAAGTGCCGCCGAAGAGGAAGAGAGGGAGCAAAGGACCCACCTCCGAATTGCTGCCGCCAAAGACTGAAGCAGCGCGATTGAGCTGCCGCCAAAGTGCCGCCGATCGGCTTTTTCTTTTTTTTTTTTTTTTCCGCCGCTTGGGGCAGCAAAAAAGCTGGAGCTGGCCCTGGCCAGTGCCAGGTGCCCCAGAGGGAATGAACAGAACAGGGAATCACCGAGTGATCCATCCCCTGTGTCAAGGCTCCTTCCCCACTCTGAACTCTAGGGTACAGATGTGGGGACCTGCATGAGAACCTCTAAGCTTAACTACCAGCTTAGATTTGGTTTTGCTGCCACCACCCAAATTATTTATGAGTTATTTGGGAAACTCTGTCTACCTCCCCCCAGAATATCTCCCTCCCACGTACTATAACCCTTCCCTGGGTAGCCGTGAGAGACTTCTCCACCAGTTTCCTGGTGAACACCAATCCAAACCCTCGAATCTTAAAACAAGGAGAAATTAACCATTCCCCCTCCTTTCTCCCCCCCACCAATTTCTGGTGAGTCCAGATTCAACCCCTTTGGAACTTAAAACAAGGAAAAACCAATTAGGTTCTTAAAAAGAAGGCTTTTAATTAAAGAAAGAAAGGTAAAAATTATCTCTGTAAAATCAGGATGGAAAATAACTTTACAGGGTAATCAGATTCAAAGAGCCCAGAGGAACCCCCTCTAGCCTTCGGTTTAAAGTTACAGCAAACAGAGGTAAACCCTCTAGCAAAAGGAACATTTACAAGTTGAGGAAACAAAGATAAACCTAGGATGCCTTGCCTGGCTGTTACTTACAAGTTTGAAATATGAGAGACTTGTTCAGAAAGATTTGGAGAGCATGGATTGATGTCTGGTCCCTCTTAGTCCCAAGAGCGAATAACCCCCAAAACAAAGAGCACAAACAAAAGCCTTCCCCCCACCAAGATTTGAAAGTATCTTGTCCCCTTATTGGTCCTTTGGGTCAGGTGTCAGCCAGGTTACCTGAGCTTCTTAACCCTTTACAGGTAAAAGGATTTTGGTGTCTCTGGCCAGGAGGGATTTTATAGTATTGTACACAGGAGGGCTGTTACCCTTCCCTTTATAGTTATGACACCCTGTCACTCATTCCCAGCTTCTGGCAAACAGAGGCTAGGGACACCATCCCTGTCCATCCTGGCTCATAGCCATTGATGGACCTATCCTCCATGAATTTATCTAGTTCTTTTTTGAACCCTGTTATGAACCATGAACCATCTGATTGTTCTTCTTGAAACCAAGGAAATTGGTTTCACTTTAAGAATGTGACAATCTGTATAAATCTTTTCAGGAAAAGACTTTTTGCTAAACCGGGTAATGCAAGAAACAACTCCTGCTCTGTGTGGAGGGCTTGCATAATGCTATAGACCACTTCAAGGGCTGGATTCACTCCATGGCTTTCAAAGTTGTAACTTGAGACGTGCTTGGTGCTGCCTTCTCCACAGAAATGAATTTCATCTGCCATGATTTTTAAACAAGAAGGGAGGAACAAGGAGAACCAGAAGACTGCTGTTATGAAGCATTATAGTTTTTAATGCGAATGAAATTTGCAGTACACAGTTACAGGAAGAAATAATACAGAGCAGAACCATTTTAAGTCCCAGTTGGTTGGAAATTAAAAAAAGCATAACAAAGGCAGAGAACTATGCAGCTTCTCCATTATATATCAGTCATAGCAAAATTCAAAGTGAGATGTGTCATGGAGTGTGGGGGGACACAAGGCCCTGCACCCCTGGCTTCCTGCGATTCACCATGACTCTCAGCCAGCCAGTAAAGCAGAAGGTTTATTTAGACGACAGGAACACAGTCCAAGACAGGTCTTGCAGGCACAGACAACAGGACCCCCCCAATTAGGTCCATCTTGGGGTCCCAGAGGCACCACAGCCCCATTGGGGGGTCAGAGCCCCATCTGGGCTCCCCTCCATCACACCAGCCAGCTCCTGAAACTCTCACTCTCCCCAGCGTCTCCTCCCCCAGCCTTTGTTCAGTTTCCCGGGCAAAGGTGTCACCTGGCCTCCAACCTTCCTGGGTTCTCAGGTTACATGCTCAGGCATCCTTCCTCAAGGCCAGTCTCTCATCCCCCAATGCAGACCATCCTAGCCAAACTCCCCTGCCTTCCCAGGCCAACACTCAGCATTCCCCACTCAGCATTCAAAGACCACATTAAGAACAGTCCCAGTTCGTCACAAGGTGCTTAAGGTACATATTGGTGGAAAGGACAGAACATGTAGGGCCTATTCTCCTTTATTCCATGGATATTCCTGTTCAGATTAACATGGCCCACAGTATCCACCATGATACCTACGGCCATATCCCCCGTAACCACCTAATCCCCCATAACCACCTAATCCCCCATAACCACACAGTCCACCATAACCTCCCCCATAACCACACAGTCCCCCATATCTACCCAATCCCCGGAAGCACACAATCCCCCGTAACCGTAAAGGCTCCCATAACCATACAATCCTCTGTAACAGCTTCCAGAGCCGTACAGTCCCCCCAAACCGAATGATCCCCCGTAGCCGGGTCCAACCACAGGTGCTCCTATGGCTCCCACTCCACTTTGCTGATGGAAAGTGCTGAGAATTGGTCCTGGGAGGGTCACAACAACCGGTGATGGTTTGATCAGCACTTTGGAATCAGCGCACTGCCTAATGCACTGATCATTGCAGCTGCCAGAAACTGGACTGGGCCGGGCCACCCCGCATTCTGGATAGCACAGGCTGGAGCAAGACATCTTACTGTGATGGAGGTAAACCTGAAACACACAACAGGGCATAGAGTAAAGAGAAGGTACAAGTGTCAGTGGAAGTAAGTTCTCAAAGCTCAGTTACCATTATAATGAGGTTTATGTGCAGCACGAGAGAGAGAGGAGGGGTGGACTTAGTCCCTATGTTCATGGTTATTATTTGTTCCTATTTCCGCTTTCTACGCCTCTTGTCCTCTCCCACTAAACTTCCCTCCCAACCGGTCCCTTTGAAACCCTCTTAATGACATTGTCTGAAAAACACAGACTTGAATAAGTGTAGCTATTTCTTTGATGGACAGCTGGGATTCTTTGTCCATTATAGACATTTCTCAAAGAGAACATGGCTGGGATAATAGTAATCACATCCTCTGCTTTGAGGAATTAACCTCTGTATGGCAAATAGTTCTGTCCAGTATTATAGCGTAGCTCTTTGGTTTTCCAAACCTTTGGAATCACCATTACTTGCTGATGAATGAACAAACTTTTATTTTCTCCAAATGAATCACTAAGGAAAAAATCCTCAGCTGAGACAAATTGATTCAGGTCCACTGACTTCCAAGGAGCAACACTAAATTACACAATCTGAGGAGAAGCATCTCAAATGAGTATTTCTGTTCATAAACATGTAGGAATTGCTAGACTGGATCGCACTAATTGTCAGTTTCCTCCATTCTCCTGTCTCCAATAGTGAAGAGTAAGAGCTGCTTCACAGTAAAGTAGAAGACTACTGAATTTGCCCTGTGTGGATTAAGCAGGGAAAGTTTGCTCCTAAGATAGCTAACTGAAAAATTGATAAGGGACTTTCTAAAATTATACCCTAATTCTATTTCCAGTTATTATGAAATATGTTTCCCAGGAGCGCCGCCAGCTTTTCTGCCACCCTAGGCGGCGGAAGGTCCCGCCCCGAAATGCCGCCCCCCACCGAGGCGGTGGAAGGTCCCGCCGCCGAAATACCACCGCGGTCACCGCCCCCCAAATTGTAGCGCCCTACCTAATGGGTTGCGCTGGCCCTGATGTTTCCCAATTACATATGCTGATCCTTATATCCCCCCTTTAGCTTAAGATTGTGAATCCATCAGCACCTGCAAATGAATAAGTGCACAAGATAATTATGAATAAACTCTCTCATCCCTGATAAATATCACAGAAAGTCTGTGCAAGATTCAGTCTTAAATGAAAATGGAACCTACTGACACATCTCTATGGTTAGAAAGAGATGGAATCAAATTGGTCGTACTCAGTTCAACAAGGAGATGAAGTCTTTTCTACAGTTTGTTGGACTGCCTGGAGGATCTGCGATTCCTTTTGTGGAGGAGGTTCTAATTAGTTACCAAACAAACTTGACTGCCTTGCTAAATCCTTGTTTTGATGGAGCTGTTTTCCTCAGGGTTTGGGATTATTGGGCTAATCTCAGCCTCAAAGGGTGTGACGTTGCATTTTTCAGCTTTCTTTCATCTAAAAATTAAATGAGCCAACTGCAATCCTTGTGTCATTCCTCTGACTTCCTTGGTGCTGCAATGAGAATGCATGTCAAGGTGATTCAGAGCTGTATCAATAGTACAATTGGCTGCCATGAAGAGGAATCCAGTTTGGTCCTTTCAATTCATGCTGGTTGTAGTTAGGGGCATTGGGCAGTGCATTTTGTACCCGGTAGGAAGGAGGGAGCCATTTTTCTGCATTCTCACCACCTCCATCCCCAACGGGTCAGATTCAATTCCCTTTGCAATCAATGGGAATCATTCCATTGCCTTCAGTATGTTTCTTGTCGGGACTTTGTCTGAAATTCCCCCTTTGACAGGGAGATAGTACGATGTCTATGGACAACTTTAGTCCATCTTGAAACTTTCAAACTAGGTCTTAGCAGGGACTGTAGTGGAGCATGGGCCTTTGTGATGGCCATTTGCCAAGGGAAGAAGTTCACCTTACGGGGATTCAAAACTAACCTAAGATTGGACCTCCACTTGTGGCACCAATTCTAAACAATTATCAAAACAAAATAAAAAAAAACCCAGAATGATCCTTTCAAAGAGTTATACTCAGGTTAGTGATGTATTTGGAAGCTATGAATGGTAAGTGTCCAGAACTGTTCAGGAGATTGAAGTTAGAGTTTGGAATGAGTACTCCCAACTACTGCGGATTTTTTCTGACTCTGCCCATCACTCCCTGTCTGACCTTGACCTTAATATACCTCTGTATCAAACAGATATAACTATAACTTTCATGGTGGATGGTCTGAGGCGTCCTCTGATGTAAGCATTTCAAAGCACTTCACAAACACTCATTAAGCTTTATACGTCCAAAGAGATGTATTATTATAGTAGTAATAACTTTTTACTGGGATTAGAAGTTCCAAAATTAAAGATTAGTCTAACTTTAAAACTGCATGTCAAGGTCTCAGATGTCATTCCAGTACTCAGTTCATGTTTCTGAGCCACCAAATTGGAGCTCTTTGATTTTCTTCCAAAGTAGCTTTGTTTCCCTTGTATATGGATGTAAGCAGAGTCAGGATGAGCTCTACCCTGACATCTGGTGGTGAATTATGGCGAGTGTGGAAAAGAACTTCAAGGGCTGATCTTGTTTGCATAGGCACACCCACCCCGCCTAGCATGAGCCCACGGCAGCCCAAAATGGTCACTTTGACTGCTGTGGGATCCCCAGTTTCTCTGTTATTGGGGCAGGAGGAATAAAGTGTTGTTACCCTGATTATGTGAATCAAGGACAATGAAACTGTTTTATGACAGAGGGTCTCACCATCACGTAAGTAGCACTCACTAGACAAGGGACATGGGTTCCAGAACCCAGTGGATTGAGAGAGGCTGGGGACAGGTATTTGTACTTGATGGTATGGGTGCCTTTTGAGGGCCTGAAACCCCAATTGCACCATCTCCTCTCTTCATTGTTGAATAGCAGAGCTAATTTTGATTCCATTAAGAGTCTAGTTATAGCCTGATATGCTGAATTCACTTTGGGCCAATGGTGCACCAGCACTGGGGCTCCCCTACTACAAGCGGAAATCACTGAGTGCTGTGTTAATTAGTGGGGGAGCCTGAAGATTTATTGCTAAGTGGCTGGCAGAGCAGTTTGCAGGACGTTTGGCATGGCCCACGGGACAGTGAGCGGAGCTGAGCAGTTTGCGGGATGGTTGGCGCAGCCCATGGGATGACGAGCAGAGCAGAGCAGTTTGTGGGACGGCTGGAGTGGCTCACGGGACAGCTGGAGGAGTGGAGCAGAGTGGAGTGGCTGGTGGAGTGGAGCGGTTCATGGTGAAGGCTGCAGCAGAACCCCATGGAGAGGCGGGGCATTTCGGCGGCGACGCCTCTGGATGATGCCGCTTGTCGGCAGCATTTCGGCGGATGCTCGTCCGCCGCCACGATCCTCCATGGCTCATCGTCTGGCACCCACCAGATGAAAAAGGTTGGGGACCACTGTTCTATCCTTTCCACCGATATGTACCATATGCATCTCACTTTGTGTTATGCTATGTCAGATATGTAATGGAGAAACTGCCTAGTCCTCTGCCTCTATTATGCTGTGTTTTATTTCCCATCCATCGTTGCACCATTAAAAGTCAATTAAATTGATCTTCTCATTCTTTGCCTTGATGTGTTCATCAGCTGGTCAGCAGCTATCTCCACTCCTTGGTGAAATGACAAGACCAATAGAGGATTTCACAAGGATGTTGCAAACACACCTGACTGAATTTGTTCAGCCAATAAAACAAATTAGACGACACCAAAGGAATCTGCAGCAGTCAGGAACCTCATGTGTGATATGAATTAATGCACAGAGCATTAATTTAGTACAAGAATCTAATGGCTTTTGAGGTTGCTGTTCCTCACAACACTCCATATTACCATTCTTATATAACATCCCCGGGGTTTATGATAGCATGATATTGCAGGAACTGTAAATTAAAAATTACATTTTTATCTACACATGTCGTCAACATTTTTGTGCCCTTCAGCTCCCAGAAGATGAATATTTTCCAATAATCAAATTTTTGATTGGATAACACAAAAGGAAAAAATTATCCAGACCAGCCTGTCTCTTCCAAGAACATGTCATAATATTTAGCTGGTGAGGGGAGATATATCCATCTGGCCACAGGTTTTATTTAAGGGCAATACAGCTCTACTCTTCAATATCACACCATGCCTATGGACTCCTCTTTGGAACAGGAGAACATAGACATTGCTATAGATGATCAGGGCTCTCTCCATTAGCAGTCAGTACCAGAGGCTTTACTGGGAGTTGCAAGTAACCCAGGAGAACTGAGGTATAGGGTCACTTGTCCATAAAGGAAGTTTTTCACTATCCCTCATCAATCAGATCTAACCTTCATTATTCGATGATACCCTGAAGCACAAGAGTTTATATCCTTGAAACTAGAACAAATGCTGTAAATCCATCTCAGTCTCTATTTCCTCTTTTCCTCATTTCCTCTATTTTCTGCAAGCACCATTCTGTCCACATCACCAAGAGACATGTCCCAACTCATGTCTCTCCTTTGAGATACTCGAGGATCAATACCAATTTAAAAAGTCCTGAACTGCTGAGGAAGAAACTTTTCCCATAAAGGAATGAGTCTTTCACTGGCAAATCACAAACTTCATTGAGAACAAATGCCCTAATATTGCCAGTCTTCCTCTCTAAAATATCTACTTAATTTTTCTTTATTTATTGTTAAATTGGAAGGCCTAGCAAACCCTGATCATTTGAATTCCAGAGATAGCGTTTCATGGTCAACTCAACCTGTAACACAATTGGATCTGGGCTAAATCAGCAAATATAACAATGGTCTTAGTTCTGGAAACATCTAAGAAAATGTCTTTCCAAACGAGCCATTCATTTTAGATGCCTGACAGGAGAGGCTCAGGCCCATTTTTCTGGACTGCTGAGTACTGAAAACTCCTATTGAAGCTAACGGGAGCTTTCCATGCTCAATATTTCTTGATAACAGGCCGCGAGCTTTATTGAGTTGTGCAGCAACACTGGAGGTGTCCAAAACTGGGAGACACTTTTGGCCAAGTGATGTGGAAGCCTTTCATGATATGAAAAGATCACGAATGGAGGAGAAATTTTAACTAGAAGACCAATAGTATAATGTAGTCTGTATTTGAATTTGAAATAAAGGAGAGTAGAAAATTTTCAAAAGAAAAGAAAAGTAAAGAAAGACTATATATCCATGGTTTCATGAAGGGCCATATCCTATCACCAGCTCCAAAGTGATGTATTTCTCACACAATTGCCTTCTTTATTGCAGCTGTAGAATTTGACGAACAAGTCCTGTTTGCAACCATTTTTAATTACTTGTTTCCCCTTGGTCAGTCTCAACTAAGGCAAAACACAACTGAGGTCATGTAGAGACCTAAAGAGAGAGAAAGAGAGTAACAAAGACAGACCTAGCCCCTCTCTTCATGTTCCAACTCTGGTCCTGTATTCTGCTTTTAGTCTTCTTGCTCTACTTACCCTTAGTCACCAACCTAACCAGCTCTATTGAATCCTTGTTACTGTCTTTGTCCGAAAAAATCCTGTGTCTATGTGGTATAAATATATAAAATTTGTGTCCTTAATACTTTGGATTTTCAGTCAATTAAAAATTATAACACAGAAAATGGTTGGGATACAATAAATAATGCTAATTTCTTTGTTAGCATATAACCTCTACATACAAACAAGTTCAGTCCAGTATCAGAATGTGGTACTTTGGTTTGTAAACCTTAGTGTGTCATGAGTACTTGCTGATGGATAAAGGAAAGTGTTTGGCTTTTTAAAAATAAAAACAAAAAACTAAACATCACTTCCTCCGCTGGTGCAAATCTGCGCTTTCCACTGACTTCACTGGAGCTACACTAAGTTAGACGAGATGAGAAGCTGCAGCTATACTTACCTCTGCACCTTAGAATGTAGCCATCGGCATGCTGGAACAGATGAGTGGCCCATCAAATCCAGTATCCTGTCGCACTGCGTGTCACTTACCAACTGCTTCACAAGGAAGAACAATTAATTTGTCATTTATGGAGTAAACTTAGGGAATTTCTTCCTAAACCCTAAATTAAAAATTGGGAGTGAGAATTTTCAGAGCTACCTATGGGATTTGAAAGCCCAAGTTCCAACTGAAATCAATAAGATCTAGTATTACAAATGCATGTCTTGCTCTGAAAATTCAAGCCTTAGCTTCTAAACCGAAGGAAAAAATTCCTGCAACTTTATAATGGACTAAAAGATATTGAGAAAGAACCAAACAAAACCATTAACGCTGTTAAGAATCACGGAGTGTATGTGCAAGATTCAGTCCTAAATTAAAACTGACATGCTAACACATCATCTCAAAGAGAGAGTGAGTCGAATAGGACTTACCTAATTTATGGAAGAGAATAAGTTAAAAAAGTGGTTTGAAGACTTCTGAGTCATGAGTGTTTTTATACAGTTTTGTAGAGGACTAGAGAGGTCCTTTGTTCCTGTAAATCTAATTAGTTATGAAACAAACTTTGTGTAACCCCTTCAATTGATGTATTTTTTCCTCTGTGTTTTTGACGATTAGTTTGTTCTTAACTCCATATGGTAGGACATGTACAATACACTCTGGACCTCTCTTTCATCTTAAAACTCCTCACTCCTGAGGAAAAGAGCTGACAATTGGTCCCAAGTTAGTCACAGCAGCCAGTGGTGGGTAGATAAACACTCTGCAGTCTTGGTACGGCCTAATCCATGGCTCATTGCAGCGCGTAGCAACTGACTGAGGGCCTGTCACCCCACAAGGTACCACCCGTCATGGGTTTCTAGAGCGAGACATCTTTCTGCAACGGAAGTCAGCTTACACCACACAGCAATGAGTAGAGGACAGAAAAGGCACAGTGACCAATGAAAGTAAACTTTCAAAGCCTATATTTTCCAAAAGGTATTTTTCCATCTCTTCCATCAACGGGATAATGGAACTTTTCCATGTACCAGTCAATTTGCTGAGGTTATAGTTAGGCTTTATTTTATAGCATATCTTGGAATTAATGGGCACTTTGTGTGTAATTCTTTAAGTGGATTCAGTGTATAATCTTCACCTCAATGTGCTTCTGTGTCTCTGCATATAAAACAGGGATAACAACAGTTATGATACGTGTGAGGCTTCCTCAGGACTTTGAATTTCAAGGCATTGCAAAAACACTCATTAGTCTTTTATAAGTGCAAAGTGTTTTATTATTATAATATTGAGGGTGTCCTCTTTGTGTTAGACGCCCAGTCCTGAGTGCTTGAGTCACCTCAAAACATACATGGCAAGGTCTCTCACGTCCCTCCCTACTCAGGCCATGATATACAGCCTCATAATTTGGGTATTAAAATTTCATTAATGATAGTTTTACACTAATAATCACAACAATGAGGAAAACATTTACATTCATTGAAGTTGTTATGAATGCAACAAGATTGGTTTCGTAGCGAATAAGGTCCTCATAAGAAGAAAAGGGCATTTCCCGTCCTTTCTAAATCATATGAAAGCACCTGCAACTTAGAACTTTTCAGATCACTTATCTAGCATTATTCGTCTTGGTGAACTTGGTAAGTCTGATTTGATTCACACAGTTGGGGGTGGAGGTGCAGCGTATGCACAGAAAGATACACTCCACACAAGGTTTTCTCTAACCTAGGCTGGGTAAAGTGTCTTCCTTCAAATTGAAGTTGATGGAGTTATGCTGGTCTACACTAGGACACATTCAATCCCTAAACTTTAAAATATATATACAAGAGAAAACAAAGCTACATTCAAAAAAATCAAAGAGCCTCCATTTGAGTGGGAGTTAGCTCAGAATGACGAATGGAGTACTGGAATGACATCTGAGACCTTGACATGCCTTTTTAAAGTGAATATTGGAACATCTAATTGCAGTAAAAAGTTATTACTACTATAATAATACAGTACATCTCTTTGGCCATACAAAGTGTTTGTGAAGTGCTTTCAAATTATAATTATACCTGTTTTACACAGAGGTGAAAGGAGATATGTTAAGTTCAAGGTCAGACAGGGCATGATTGATGGAGTCAGAAAAAGCCCCCAATAGTTGGGACTACTCATGCCAAACACAAATTCAATCTCTTGAACCCAATTTGATATTTATCAATCATGGCTTCCAAATCTGTCACTAACCCTGTAAGTAACTCTTAGAGAGGCTCATTCTGGGTTTTTTAAAATATTCTTTTGATAATTGTTTTGAATTGGTGCCACAAGTGGAGGTCCAATTTTAGGTTAATTTTGAATCCCTGTAAGGAGAAATTCTCCCCTTGGCAGAGGGCCATTACAAAGGCCCATGTTCCACTACAGTCCCTGCTGAGCCCTAGTTTGAACGTTTCAAGTTGAACTGAAAATGTCCATAGGCATCGTACTATCCCCCTGCCAAAGGGGGAATTTCAGATACAAGGTCCTGACAAGAAACATACTGAAGGCAATGGAATGAATCCCATTGATTACAAAGGGAACAGGATCTAACCCAATGTACCAAAATGCCTCCCTCCTTCCTACCGGGTACAAAATGCACTGCCCAATGCCCCTAACCATGACCAGCATAAATGGGAAAGACCAAACCAGATTCCTGTTCATGACAGACCGTTGTACTGCTGACACAGCTCTGAATCACCTTGACATGCATTCTCATTGCAGCACCAAGAAAGTCAGTGGAATGACATGAGGAATGCAGTTGGCTTATACAATTTTTAGATGAAAGAAAGCTGAAGAATGCAACAATGTCACACCCTTTCAGGCTGAGATTAGCCCAATAATCCCCAACCCTGAGGAAAACAGCTCCATCAAAAGGAGGATTTAGCAAGGCAGTCAAGTTTATTTGGTAACTAATTAGGACCTTCTCCATAAAAGGCATCTCAGATCCTTCAGGCAGTCCTACAAACTGTATAAAAGTGCTCACATCTCAGGGCTCTTCTAAACACTTCTCTGCACTTCATCTCCTCGGTGAACACGGTAAGTCCATTTCGACTTCATCTCTTTCTTACCATAGAGATATCCTAATAGCTTCCATTTCCATTGAAGACTGAATCTTGCACATACTCTCAGTGACTTTTATCAGGGATGAGGGTGATTTTCCATAACTATATTGTGCACTTATTCAGTTGCAAGGGCTGGTGGATTCATGATGTTAAGCTAAAGGGGGGATTTTAGAGGCAAAATATGGAACTGGGAAATATATTTTCTATTAATTGGAAATTGAATTAGGGCATTTAAATCTTTTAAGTAACTTTAGAAAATCCTTTAGTCATTTCTCTTTTCAGTAGATTAGGAAGAAACTGTCCCAGTTTACTCCATAACGGGCCAATTCATTGGTCTTCTACTTTATTCTGAAGAAGCTATTATTCATCACTGTTGCAGACAGAAGAATGGATTAAGCTGACAACTGGTGTAATCCAGTGTAGCAATTCCTACATTCTTATGAGCAGAAATACCCATTGAAGTTTCTTCTCCTTAGATGGTTAAATTTAGTGTCGCTTGATGGAAGCCAGTAGACCTGAGCCAATGTACCTCAGCCGAGGATCTTGCCTTTAGTGATTTGTTTGGAGAAAAGAAAAGTTTCTGTTCATTTCCCAGCAAGTATTGGTGATTTACAAGGTTTGGAAAACCAAAGAGCCACACCCAATATCCAAAAGGAAAAGAATTCGATTACCATTATCCGAGCCATGTTCTCATTGAGAAATGTCTAAAATGGACACAGAATCCCAGCTGTCCATAATAGAAATAATTACACTGATTCCAGTTGGTGCTTTTCAGACACAATCATGGAGAGGACTTCAAAGGGGCCAGTTGGGAGCGAAGTTCAGTGGGAGAGGAGAAGAGGCTTAGAAAGCGGATATAGGAACAAATAATAACTATGAACATAGGGACTGAGTCCACTCCTCCTCCTCTCTCTCGGGGCCCTTGTAGATCTCACCACAATAGTAACCAAGCTTTGAAGCCTTTCTTCCACTGACACTTGTACCTTCTCTTTAATCTGTTCCCTGTTGTGTGTTTCAGGTTTATCTCCATCACAGAAAGATGTCTTGCTCCAGCCTGTGCTATCCAGAATGCGGGGTGGCCCGTCCCAGTCCAGTTTCTGGCAGCTGCAATGAGCCGTGTGTTAGGCAGTGCCCTGACTCTGAAGTGGTCATCAGACCATCACCAGTGGTCGTGACCCTCCCAGGACCAATTCTCAGCACTTTCCCACAGCAGAGTGGCGTGGGAGCCGTAGGAGCACCTGTTATTGGAGCTGGCTACGGGGGCTCATTCGGTTTGGGGGGACTGTACGGCTCTGGAGGCCATTATGGAGGATTGTATGGTTTAGGGGGATTCGGTGGTTATGGGAGCCATTATGGTTATGGGGGATTGGGTGGTTACGGGGGAGGTTATGGGGGACTGTGTGGTTACGGGGGAGGTTACGGTTATGGGGGATTAGGTGGTTATGGGGGATTGGGTAGATATGGGGGATTGTGTGGTTACGGGGGAGGTTATGGGGGACTGTGTGGTTACGGGGGAGGTTACGGTTATGGGGGATTAGGTGGTTATGGGGGATTATGCGGTTACGGGGGATATGGCCGTAGGTATCGCGGTGGATACTGTGGGCCATGTTAATCCCAACAGGAATACCCATGAAATAAAGTAGAATAGGCCCGACATGTTCTGTCCTTTCCACCGATATGTATCGTGAGCATCTCACTTTGAATTATGCTGCGGCAGATGTGGAACGGAGAAGCTGCCTAGTCCTCTGCCTCTTTATGCTGTGTTTTATTTCCCACCAACTGGGGTAAAACAAGGACCTTAAAAAGGTTCTGCTCCGTATTGTTTCTTCCTGTAACTTTGTACTGCAAATTTCATTCACATTAAAAACTATGCTGCATCATCCTATCAGTCTTATGGTTCTCCTTGTTTCTCCCTACTTGGTTAAAAATTCATCTCTGTGGAGCAGGCAGCACCGGGCACCTCTCAAGTTGCAACTTGGAAAGCCATGGAGTGAATCTGGCCCTCGAAGAGCTCCATAGGATTATGCAAGCCCTCTGCAAAGAGTTCCTCCTTTCCTTACCTGGTTGAGGAAAGTGTCTTTTCCTGAAATGATTTATACATATTGTCACTTAAAGAATGTACATTTTTCCTTTGGTTTCCAGAAGACCAATCACATGGTTCATGGTAAGCATCGGTGTGACTGTTTGCAGGAAAAGGACCCAGGTTTTCAGAAGGAAAAGAAAATTGGCCAGCAAATTGCTTGGTTAATGCATGGTTAAGTCTAGCCTCGACCCCTTGAATGGCAGAGTATCTTTGGAGACAGGCTGCCTTTGCTTCTTGAGCACTTTGAAGGTTTGGCTATTTACTAGAAAGCTCTTCTCAACTTTAAATCAACAAGTTAATGTAGTACAAGAATCTAATGGCTTTGGAGGTTGCTGTTGCTCACTACACTCCATACATATAACATTCCCAGGGTTTATTATGGAATGATATTGCAGGAACTGCAATTAAAAATTACATTTTCATCTACACATGTCGTCAACATTTTTGTGCCCTTCAGCTCCCAGAAGATGAATATTTTCCAATAATCAAATTTTTGATTGGATGACACAAAAGGAAAAAATTATCCAGACCAAGAACATGTCATAATATTTAGCTGGTGAGGTGAGATATATCCATCTGTGCACAAGTTTTATTTAGGGCAATACAGCTCTACTCTTCAATATCAGACCATACCTATGGACTCCTCTTTGGAACGGAAGAACAGAGACATTGCTATAGATGATCAGCGCTCTCTCCATTAGCAGTCAGTACCAGAGGCTTTACTGGGAGTTGCAAGTAACCCAGGAGAACCGAGGTATAGGGTCACTTGTACATAAAGGAAGTTTTTCACTATCCCTCATCAATCAGATCTAACCTTCATTATTCGATGATACCCTGAAGCACAAGAGTTTATATCCTTGAAACTAGAACAAATGCTGTAAATCCATCTCAGTCTCTATTTCCTCTTTTCCTCATTTCCTCTATTTTCTGCAAGCACCATTCTGTCCACATCACCAAGAGACATGTCCCAACTCATGTCTCTCCTTTGAGATACTCGAGGATCAATACCAATTAAAAAAGTCCTGAACTGCTGAGTAAGAAACTTTTCCCATTAAGGAATGAGTCTTTCACTGGCAAATCACAAACTTAATTGAGAACAAATGCCCTAATATTGCCAGTCTTCCTCTCTAAAATATCTACTTAATTTTTCTGTCTTTATTTTTAAATTGGAAGGCCTAGGAAACTCTGATCATTTGAATTCCAGTGATAGCGTTTCATGGTCAACTCAATCTGTAACACAATTGGATCTGGGCTAAATCAGCAAATATAACAATGGTCTTAGTTCTGGAAACATCTAAGAAAATGTCTTTCCAAACGAGCCATTCATTTTAGATGCCTGACAGGAGAGGCTCCAGGACCATTTCTCGGATTTCTGACTACTGAAAACTCCTATTAAAGCTAACGGAAGCTTTCTGTGCTCAAGATTTCTTGATAACAGGCCACAAGCTTTACTGAGTTGTGCAGGAACAGTGGAGATGTCCAAAACTGGCAGACAGTTTTGGCCTAACAATATGGAAGCCTTTCATGATATGAAAAAATAAGGAATGGAGGAGAAATTTTAACCATAAGACCAATAGTATAATGTAACATATATTTGAATTTGAAATAAAGGGGAGTAGAAATTTCTTCCTAAACCCTCAATAAAAATTGGGGGTGAGAATTTTCAGAGCTACCGATGGGATTTGAAAGCCCAAGTTCCAACTGAAATCAATAAGATCTAGTGTTACAAATGCATGTCTTGCTCTGAAAATTCAAGCCTTTGCTTCTAAACCGAAGAAAATAATTCCTGCAACTTTATAATGGACTAAAAGATATTGAGAAAGAACCAAACAAAACCATTAACGCTGTTAAGAATCACGGAGTGTATGTGCAAGATTCAGTCCTAAATTAAAACTATCACTGACATGCTAACACATCATCTCAAAGATTAAACAGAGCGTGAGTCGAATAGGACTTACCCAATTCATGGAAGAGAATAAGTTAAAAAAGTGGTTTGAAGACTTCTGAGTCATGAGTGTTTTTATACAGTTTTGTAGACAGCCTAGAGGACTACGCAGGCCCTTTGTTCCTGTAAATCTAATTAGTTATGAAACAAACTGTGTGTAACCCCTTCAATTGATGTATTTTTTTCCTCTGTGTTTTTGACGATTAGTTTGTTCTTAACTCCATATGGTAGGACATGTACAATACACTCTGGACCTCTCTTTCATCTTAAAACTCCTCACTCCTGAGGAAAAGAGCTGACAATTGGTCCCAAGTTAGTCACAGCAGCCAGTGGTGGGTAGATAAACACTCTGCAGTCTTGGTACGGCCTAATCCATGGCTCATTGCAGCGCGTAGCAACTGACTGAGGGCCTGTCACCCCACATGGTACCACCCGTCATGGGTTTCTAGAGCAAGACATCTTTCTGCAACGGAAGTCAGCTTGCAACACACAGCAATGAGTAGAGGACAGAAAAGGCACAGTGACCAATGAAAGTAAACTTTCAAAGCCTATATTTTCCAAAAGGTATTTTTCCATCTCTTCCATCAACGGGATAATGGAACTTTTCCATGCACCAGTCAATTTGCTGGGGTTATAGTCAGGCTTTATTTTATAGCATATCTTTGAATTAATGGGCACTTTGTGTGTAATTCTTTAAGTGGATTCAGTGTATAATCTTCACCTCAATGTGCTTTCAGTTGGAACATGGGCTTTCAAATCCCATAGGTAGCTCTGAAAATTCTCACCCCCAATTTTTAATTTAGGGTTTAGGAAGAAATTTCTAGTCCCCTTTATTTCAAATTCAGATATATGTTACATTATACTATTGGTCTTATGGTTAAAATTTCTCCTCCATTCGTTATCTTTTCCTATCATGAAAGGCTTCCATATTGTTAGGCCAAAACTGTCTGCCAGTTTTGGACATCTCCACTGTTCCTGCACAACTCAGTAAAGCTTGTGGCCTGTTATCAAGAAAGCTCTTCTCAACTTTAACACAACAAGTTAATATAGTACAAGAGTCTAATGTCTTTTGAGGTTGCTGTTGCTCGCTACACTCCATATATATAATATCCCCAGGGTCTATCAAGGCATGATATTGCAGGAACTGCAAATTAAGAATTACATTTTCATCTACACATGTCGTCAACATATTTGTGCCCTTCAGCTCCCAGAAGATGAATATTTTCCAATAATCAAATTTTTGATTGGATAACACAAAAGGCACAGCAAGGTCTCTCATGTCTCTCCCTACTCAGGCCATGATATACAGCCTCATAATTTGGGTATTAAAATTTCATTAATGATAGCTTTACACTAATAATCACAAAGAATGAGGAAAACATTTACATTCATTTAAGTTGTTATGAAAGCAACAAGATTGGTTTAGTAGCTAATAAGGTCCTCATCAGAAGAAAAGGGCATTTCACATCCTTTCTAAATCATATGAAAGCACCTGCAACTTAGAACTTTCCAGATGAATTATCTAGCGTTATTCATCTTGGTGAACTTGGTAAGTCTGATTTGACTCACACAGTTGACGGTGGAGGTACAGAGTATACACAGAAAGATACATTCCACACAAGGTTTTCTCTAACCTAGGCTGGGTAAAGCGCCTTCCTTCAAATTGAAGTTGGTGGAGTTGTGCTGGTCTACACTAGCTCACATTCAATCCCTTAACTTTAAAATATATAAACAAGAGAAAACAAAGCTACATTCAAAAAAATCAAAGAGCCTCCATTTGAGGGGGAGGGAGCTCAGAATGACGAACGGAGTACTGGAATGACCTCTGAGACCTTGACATGCATTTTTAAAGTGAATATTGGAACATCTAATTGCAGTAAAAAGTTATTACTACTGTACTATAATAATACAGTACGTCTCTTTGGCCGTATAAAGTGTTTGTGAATTGCTTTCAAATTATAATTTTACCTGTTTTACACAGAGGTGAACGGAGGCATGTTAAGGTCAAGGTCAAGGTCAGACAGGGAGAGATTGGCAGAGTCAGAAATATCCTCCAATAATTGGGACTACTCATGCCAAACACTAACCTCAATCTCTTGAACCCTACTGGACACTTACCAATCATGGCTTTCAAATCTGTCACTAACCCTGAAAGTAACTCTTAGAGAGGCTCATTCTGTTTTTTTTTTAATCTTCATTTGATAATTGTTTAAAATTGGTGCCACAAGTGGAGGTCCAATTTTAGGTTAATTTTGAATCCCTGTAAGGAGAAATTCTCCCCTTCGCAGAGGGTCATCACAAAGACCCATGCTCCACTACAGTCCCTGATAAATCCTAGTTTGAAAGTTTGAAAGTTTGACTCAAAATGTCCATTGGTATCATACTATCCCCCTGCCAAAGGGGGTATTTCAGACATAAGGTCCTGAAGGCAATAGAATGATTCCCATTGATTACAAGGGGAACTGGATCTGACCCAGTGCACAAAAATGCCTCCCTCCTTCCTACTGGGTACAAAATGCACTGCCCAATGCCCCAACCATGACCAGCATAAATTGAAAGTCCCAAACTGGATTCCTTCTTCAGATTCCCATGATATACAGCCTCATAATTTTCGTATTAAAATTTCATTAATTGGAGCTTTACACTAATAATCACAAACAATGAGGAAAGCATTTACATCCATTGAAGTTGTTATGCATTCAACAAGATTGGGTTTGTAGCGAATAATGTCCTCACCAGAAGTAAAGAGCATCTCATGTCCTTTCTAAATCATATGAAAGCACCTGCAACTTAGAACTTTTCAGATCACTTATCTAGCATTATTCGTCTTGGTGAACTTGGTAAGTCTGATTTGACTTACACAGTTGGCGGTGGAGGTACAGAGTATACACAGAAAGATACACTCCACACACGGTTTTCTCTAACCTAGGCTGTGGACAGAATGGTGCTTGCAGAAAATAGAAGAAATGCGGAAAAGAGGAAATAGACACTGAGATGGATTTACAGCATTTGTTCTAGTTTCAAGGATATAAACTCTTGTGCTTCAGGGTATCATCCAATAATGTAGGTTAGATCTAATTGATGGGGGATAGTGAAAAACTTCCTTTATGGGCAAGTGACCCTATACGTTGTTGTAGGAGCAGCAGTGATCTGTATGCTCTGTATGACTATGCTTATGCATATGACTATGTATAACCTGTATGCTCAAAAGGTCTGTTACACTTCCCCCCTGCCCCCGTTCGTCTCCTCTCCCTCTTTGAATACCTGTGAAGTGGCTTTCCCCCTCCCCCCCTCCTGGAATGCTTGTGGGATAAATGGGCTGGTTGAACAGCTGGAAGATCAGAAGAGCTCCCATGTAGACAAGGTGTCTGGGACTCTAATTAGGCAGCAGTCACACGCCCAATGCATGGACATTGCCGGAGGTGGAGTGTGACCAACCAAACGCAGCCAAGTCATCGCTAGTCGCAGGCCATGATGAACAGGTCCTTAAAAGGGGAAGGAGCCATGTGCTCAGCAGTGCACTCACAAGCTTGTACCTCCCGTGAAGGCCCTTCTCCCGGACCGCCTGGCCAGTGGTTCGCTGCGTTGCATTTCATCTTGCCTCGGGAAGATTTACCTTCATCACACCGTCCATCGCTGTGCTATGGGACACTTACTTTGAAGGATCCTGACATCTCCATTGCTGTGCCTGTCCTGGGAGCGTGAGTATGCGAGTGTGAATGTGACTCCCCGCTTCTTTTGAGCTTAGCTATCAATATAATAAACGTGCTGCTTTCTGCCAAACTCTGGTGGGTCATTAGTCCTCCCTAAGCTTACTAGCTGGCCCAATTTCAGGTAACATACCTCCGTTCTCCTGAGTTACTTGCAACTCCGAGTAAAGCCTTTGGTACTGACCGCTGATAGAGAGAGGCCTGATCATCTATAGAAATGTCTCTGTTCTTCCGTTCCAAAGAGGAGTCCATAGGTATGGTCTGATATTGAAGAGTAGAGCTATATTGCCTTCAATAAAACCTGTGCCCAGATGGATACATCTCCCCTCACCAGCTAAATATTATGACATGTTCTTGGTCTGGATAATTTTTTCCTTTTGTGTTATCCAATCAAAAATTTGAATATTGGAAAATATTCATCTTCTGGGAGCTGCAGGGCACAAAAATGTTGACGACATGTGTAGATGAAAATAGACCCTGGGGATATTATATATATGGAGTGTAGCGAGCAACAGCAACCTCAAAAGCCATTAGACTCTTGTACTATATCAACTTGTGGAGTTAAAGCTGAGAAGAGCTTTCTAGTGAACAGCCAAACCTTCAAAGCGCTCTAGAAGCAAAGGCTGCCTGTCTCCAAAGATACTCTGCCATTCAAGGGGTCGGGCTAGACGTAGCCATGCATTAACCGAGCAATTTGCTGGCCAATTTTCTTTTCCTTTTGAAAACCTGGGTCCTTTTCCTGCAAACAGTCACATCGATGCTTACCCTGAACCATGTGATTGGTCTTCTTGAAACCAAAGGAAAAATGTTCATTCTTTAAGTGACAATAGGTATAAATCATTTCAGGAAAAGACACTTTGCTCAACCAGGTAAGGAAAGGAGGAACTCTTTGCAGAGGGCTTGCATAATCTATGGACCTTTTCAAGGGCCGGATTCACTCCATGGCTTTCCAAGTTGCAACTTGAGATGTGCCCGGTTCTGCCAGCTCCACAGAGATGAATTTTTAACCAAGTAGGGAGAAACAAGGAGAACCATAAGACTGATAGGATGATGCAGCATAGTTTTTAATGTGAATGAAATTTGCAGTACAAAGTTACAGGAAGAAACAATACGGAGCAGAACCTTTTTAAGGTCCTTGTTTTACCCCAGTTGGTGGGAAATAAAACACAGCATAAAGAGGCAGAGGACTAGGCAGCTTCTCCGTTCCACATATGCCGCAGCATAATTCAAAGTGAGATGCTCACGATACATATCGGTGGAAAGGATAGAACATGTTGGGCCTATTCTACTTTATTTCATGGGTATTCCTGTTGGGATTAACATGGCCCACAGTATCCACCGCGATACCTACGGCCATATCCCCCGTAACCGCATAATCCCCCATAACCACCTAATCCCCCATAACCGTAACCTCCCCCGTAACCACACAGTCCCCCATAACCTCCCCCGTAACCACACAATCCCCCATATCTACCCAATCCCCCATAACCACCTAATCCCCCATAACCGTAACCTCCCCCGTAACCACACAGTCCCCCATAACCTCCCAATCCCCCATAACCGTAACCTCCCCCGTAACCACACAGTCCCCCATAACCACCCAATCCCCCATAACCGTAATGGCTCCCATAACCACCGAATCCCCCTAAACCATACAATCCTCCATAATGGCTTCCAGAGCCGTACAGTCCCCCCAAACCGAATGAGCCCCCGTAGCCAGCTCCGACCACAGGTGCTCCTACGGCTCCCACGCCACTCTGCTGCGGGAAAGTGCTGAGAATTGGTCCTGGGAGGGTCACGACCACCGGTGATGGTCTGATGACCACTTCAGAGTCAGGGCACTGCCTAACGCACGGCTCATTGCAGCTGCCAGAAACTGGACTTGGACGGGCCACCCCGCATTCTGGATAGGACAGGCTGGAGCAAGACATCTTTCTGTGATGGAGATATACCTGAAACACACAACAGGGAACAGATTAAAGAGAAGGTACAAGTGTCAGTGGAAGAAAGGCTTCAAAGCTCGGTTACTATTGTGGTGAGATCTACAAGGGCCCCGAGAGAGAGGAGGAGGAGTGGACTCAGTCCCTATGTTCATGGTTATTATTTGTTCCTATTTCCACTTTCTATGCCTCTTCTCCTCTCCCACTAAACTTCCCTTCCACTGGCCCCTTTGAAGTCCTCTCCATGATTGTGTCTGAAAAGCACCAACTGGAATCAGTGTAATTATGCCTATTATGGACAGCTGGGAATCTGTGTGCATTTTAGCCTTTTCTCAATGAGAACATGGCTAGGATAATGGTAATTGAATTCTTTTCCTTTTGGATATTGGGTGTGGCTCTTTGGTTTTCCAAACCTCGTAAATCACCAATACTTGCTGAGAAATGAACAGAAACTTTTCTTTTCTCCAAACAAATCACTAAAGGCAAGATCCTTGGCTGAGGTACATCGGCTCAGGTCCACTGACTTCCATCGAGTGACACTAAATTTAACCATCTAAGGAGAAGAATCTTCAATGTGTATTTCTGCTCATAAGAATGTAGGAATTGCTAGAGTGGATTACACCAGTTGTCAGCTTAATCCATTCTTCTGTCTGCAACAGTGATGAATAATAGTTTCTTCAGAATAAAGTAGAAGACCACAGAATTGGCCCGTTATGGAGTAAACTGGGACAGTTTCTTCCTAATCTACTGAAAAGAGAAATGACTAAAGGATTTTCTAAAGTCACTTAAAAGATTTAAATGCCCTAATTCAATTTCCAATTAATAGAAAATATATTTCCCAGTTCCATATGTTGCCTCTAAAATCCTCCCTTTAGCTTAACATCATGAATCCACCAGCCCTTGCAACTGAATAAGTGCACAATATAGTTATGGGAAATCATCCTGATAAAAGTCACTGAGAGTATGTGCAAGATTCAATCTTCAATGTAAATGGACGCTACTAGGATATCTCTATGGTAAGAAAGAGATGAAGTCGAAATGGACGTACCGTGTTCACCGAGGAGATGGAGTGCAGAGAAGTGTTTAGAAGAGCCCTGAGATGTGAGCACTTTTATACAGTTTGTAGGACTGCCTGAAGGATCTGAGATGCCTTTAATGGAGGAGGTCGTAATTAGTTACCAAACAAACTTGACTGCCTTGCTAAATCCTCCTTTTGATGGAGCTGTTTTCCTCAGGGTTTGGGATTGTTGGGCTAATCTCAGCCTGAAAGGGTGTGACATTGCTGCATTTTTCAGCTTTCTTTCATCTAAAAATTGTATAAGCCAACTGCATTCCTCATGTCATTCCACTGACTTTCTTGGTGCTGCAATGAGAATGCATGTCAAGGTGATTCAGAGCTGTGTCAGTAGTACAACTGTCTGTCATGAACAGGAATCCAGTTTGGGCCTTTAATTCATGCTGGTCGTGGATGGGGCATTGGGCAGTGCATTTTGTACCCGGTAGGAAGGAGGGAGGATTTTGGGGAACTGGGTCAGATCCTGTTCCCTTTGTAATCAATGGGAATCATTCTATTGCCTTCAGTGTGTTTCCTGTCAGGACCTTATATCTGAAATTCCCCCTTTGGCCGGGGAATAGTACGATGCCTATGGACATTTTGAGTCCAACTTGAACCTTTCAAACTAGGATTTATCAGGGACTGTAGTGGAGCATGGGACTTTGTGATGACCCTCTCCCAAGGGAGAATTTCTCCTTACAAAAAGAACAGGAGTACTTGTGGCACCTTAGAGACTAACAAATTTATTAGAGCATAAGCTTTCGTGGGCTACAACCCACTTCTTCGGATGCATATAGAGTGAAACATATATTGAGGAGATATATATACACACACATACAGAGAGCATGAACAGGTGGGAGTTGTCTTACCAACTCTGAGAGGCCAATTAAGTAAGAGAAAAAAAAACACTTTTGAAGTGATAATCAAGATGGCTCAGTACAGACAGTTTGATAAGAAGCAAGTATGAAAATACTTACAAGGGGAGATAGATTCAATGTTTGTAATGGCTCAGCCATTCCCAGTCTTTATTTAATCCTGTGTTGATTGTGTCTAGTTTGCATATCAATTCCAGCTCAGCAGTCTCTCGTTGGAGTCTGTTTTTGAAGTTTTTCTGTTTTAAGATAGCCACCCGCAGGTCTGTCATTGAATGACCAGACAGGTTAAAGTGTTCTCCCACTGGTTTTTGAGTATTATGATTCCTGATGTCAGATTTGTGTCCACTAATTCTTTTGCGTAGAGACTGTCCGGTTTGGCCAATGTACATGGCAGAGGGGCATTGCTGGCACATGATGGCATATATCACATTGGTAGATGTGCAGGTGAACGAGCTCAGTGATGTGTGGTTGCTGGTGAGTATTTGCTTTAGGTTGGGGGGTTGTCTGTAAGCGAGGACAGGTCTGTCTCCCAAGATCTGTGAGAGTAAAGGATCATCTTTCAGGATAGGTTGTAGATCTCTGATGATGCGCTGGAGAGGTTTTAGTTTAGTTTAGTTTCTCCTTACAGGGATTCAAAATTAACCTGAAATTGGACCTCCACTTGTGGCACCAATTCTAAACAATTATCAAAAGAACATTAACAAAAAACAGAATGAGCCTCTCTAAGAGTTACTTTTGGGGTTAGTGACAGATTTGGAAGCCATGATTGGTAAGTGTCCAGTAGGATTCAAGAGATTGAGGTTAGTGTTTGGCATGAGTAGTCCCGATTATTGGGGGATATTTCTGACTCTGCCAATCTCTCCCTGTCTAGGGTGACCAGACAGCAAGTGTGAAAAATCGGGACAGGGGGTGGGGGGTAATAGGATCCTATATAAGAAAAAGACCCAAAAATCGGGACTGTCCCTATAAAATCAGGACATCTGGTCACCCTATCCCTGTCTGACCTTGACCTTAACATACCTTCATTCACCTCTGTGTAAAACAGGTATAATTATAATTTGAAAGCACTTCACAAACATTTTATACGGCCAAAGAGACGTACTGTATTATTATAGTAGTAATAACTTTCTACTGCAATTAGATGTTCCAATATTCACTTTAAAAATGCATGTCAAGGTCTCAGAGGTCATTCCAGTACTCCGTTCGTCATTCTGAGCTAACTCCCACTCAAATGGAGGATCTTTGATTTTTTTGAGTGTAGCTTTGTTTTCTCTTGTTTAAAGGAAGGCACTTTACCCAACCTAGGTTAGAGAAAACATTGTGTGGAGCGTATCTTTCTGTGTATACTCTGTACCTCCACCTCCAACTGTGTAAGTCAAATCAGACTTACCAAGTTCACCAGGACGAATAATGCTAGATAAGTGATCTGAAAAGTTCTAAGTTGCCGGTGCTTTCATATGATTTAGAAAGGACGTGAGATGCTCTTTACTTCTGGTGAGGACATTATTAGCTACGAAACCAATCTTGTTGCATGCATAACAACTTCAATGAATGTAAATGTTTTCCTCATTGTTTGTGATTATTAGTGTAAAGCTACAATTAATGAAATTTTAATACAAAAATTATGAGGCTGTATATCATGGCCTGAGTAGGGAGGGACATGAGAGACCTTGTTGTGCCTTTTTTGAGGTGACTCAAGCACTCAGGGCTGGGCGTCTAACACAAAGAGGACACCCTCAATATTATAATAATAAAACACTTTGCACTTATAAAAGAGTAATGAGTGTTTTTGCAATGCCTTGAAATTCATAGTCCGAGGAAGCTTCACACGTAGCATAACTGTTGTTATCCCTGTTTTATATGCAGAGACACAGAAGCACATTGAGGTGAAGATTATACACTGAATCCACTTAAAGAATTACACACAAAGTGCCCATTAATTCCAAGATATGCTATAAAATAAAGCCTAACTATAACCTCAGCAAATTGACTGGTGCATGGAAAAGTTCCATTATCCCGTTGATGGAAGAGATGGAAAAATACCTTTTGGAAAATATAGGCTTTGAAAGTTTACTTTCATTGGTCACTGTGCCTTTTCTGTCCTCTACTCATTGCTGTGTGTTGCAAGCTGACTTCTGTTGCAGAAAGATGTCTTGCTCTAGAAACCCATGACGGGTGGTACCATGTGGGGTGACAGGCCCTCAGTCAGTTGCTACGCGCTGCAATGAGCCATGGATTAGGCCGTACCAAGACTGCAGAGTGTTTATCTACCCACCACTGGCTGCTGTGACTAACTTGGGACCAATTGTCAGCTCTTTTCCTCAGGAGTGAGGAGTTTTAAGATGAAAGAGAGGTCCAGAGTGTATTGTACATGTCCTACCATATGGAGTTAAGAACAAACTAATCATCAAAAACATGGAGGAAAAAAATACATCAATTGAAGGGGTTACACACAGTTTGTTTCATAACTAATTAGATTTACAGGAACAAAGGACCTCTCTAGTCCTCTACAAAACTGTATAAAAACACTCATGACTCAGAAGTCTTCAAACCACCTTTTAAACTTATTCTCTTCCATGAATTGGGTAAGTCCTATTTGACTCACGCGCTCTTTAATCTTTGAGATGATGTGTTAGCATGTAAGTGATTTAGGACTGAATCTTGCACATACACTCCGTGATTCTTAACAGCGTTAATGGTTTTGTTTGGTTCTTTCTCAATATCTTTTAGTCCATTATAAAGTTGTAGGAATTTTTTTTTTCCTTCGGTTTAGAAGCTAAGGCTTGAATTTTCAGAGCAAGACATGCATTTGTAACACTAGATCTTATTGATTTCAGTTGGAACTTGGGCTTTCAAATCCCATCGGTAGCTCTGAAAATTCTCACCCCCAATTTTTATTGAGGGTTTAGGAAGAAATTTCTACTCCCCTTTATTTCAAATTCAAATATATGTTACATTATACTATTGGTCTTATGGTTAAAATTTCTCCTCCATTCCTTATTTTTTCATATCATGAAAGGCTTCCATATTGTTAGGCCAAAACTGTCTGCCAGTTTTGGACATCTCCACTGTTCCTGCACAACTCAGTAAAGCTTGTGGCCTGTTATCAAGAAATCTTGAGCACAGAAAGCTCCCGTTAGCTTTAATAGGAGTTTTCAGTAGTCAGAAATCCGAGAAATGGTCCTGGAGCCTCTCCTGTCAGGCATCTAAAATGAATGGCTCGTTTGGAAAGACATTTTCTTAGATGTTTCCAGAACTAAGACCATTGTTATATTTGCTGATTTAGCCCAGATCCAATTGTGTTACAGCTTGAGTTGACCATGAAACGCTATCACTGGAATTCAAATGATCAGAGTTTCCTAGGCCTTCCAATTTAAAAATAAAGACAGAAAAATTAAGTAGATATTTTAGAGAGGAAGACTGGCAATATTAGGGCATTTGTTCTCAATGAAGTTTGTGATTTGCCAGTGAAAGACTCATTCCTTAATGGGAAAAGTTTCTTACTCAGCAGTTCAGGACTTTTTAAATTGGTATTGATCCTCGAGTATCTCAAAGGAGAGACATGAGTTGGGACATGTCTCTTGGTGATGTGGACAGAATGGTGCTTGCAGAAAATAGAGGAAATGAGGAAAAGAGGAAATAGAGACTGAGATGGATTTACAGCATTTGTTCTAGTTTCAAGGATATAAACTCTTGTGCTTCAGAGTATCATCCAATAATGAAGGTTAGATCTAATTGATGGGACAAGTGACCCTATACCTCTGTTCTCCTGGGTTACTTGCAACTCCCAGTAAAGCGTCTGGTTCTGACCGCTGATAGAGAGAGGCCTGATCATCTATAGAAATGTTTCTGTTCATCCGTTCTAAAGAGGAGTCCATAGGTATGGTGTGATATTGAAGAGTAGAGCTGTATTGCCCTTAAATAAAACCTGTGAACAGATGGATATATCTCCCCTCACCAGCTAAATATTATGACATGTTCTTGGTCTGGATAATTTTTTCCTTTTGTGTTATCCAATCAAAAATTTGATTATTGGAAAATATTCATCTTCTGGGAGCTGAAGGGCACAAAAATGTTGACGATATGTGTAGATGAATGTATGATGGAGTTGTGCTGGTCTACACTAGCTCACATTCAATCCCTTAACTTTAAAATATATAAACAAGAGAAAACAAAGCTACATTCAAAAAAATCAAAGAGCCTCCATTTGAGGGGGAGGGAGCTCAGAATGATGAATGGAGTACTGGAATGACATCTGAGACCTTGACATGCATTTCTAAAGTGAATATTGGAACATCTAATTGCAGTAAAAAGTTATTACTACTATAATAATACAAAAAGAACAGGAGTACTTGTGGCACCTTAGAGACTAACAAATTTATTAGAGCATAAGCTTTCGTGCGCTACAGCCCACTTCTTCGGATGCATATAGAATGGAACATATATTGAGGAGATATATATACACACATACAGAGAGCATGAACAGGTGGGAGTTGTTACCAACTCTGAGAGGCCAATTAAGTAAGAGAAAAAAAACTTTTGAAGTGATAATCAAGATAGCCCAGTACAGACAGTTTGATAAGAAGTGTGAGAATACTTACAAGGGGAGATCGATTCAATGTTTGTAATGGCTCAGCCATTCCCAGTCCTTATTCAATCCTAAGTTGATTGTATCTAGTTTGCTTATCAATTCCAGCTCAGCAGTCTGTCGTTGGACCCTGTTTTTGAAGTTTTTCTGTTGTAAAATAGCCACCCGCAGGTCTGTCATTGAATGACCAGACAGGTTAAAGTGTTCTCCCACTGGTTTTTGAGTATTATGATTCCTGATGTCAGATTTGTGTCCACTAATTCTTTTGCGTAGAGACTGTCCGGTTTGGCCAATGTACATGGCAGAGGGGCATTGCTGGCACATGATGGCATATATCACATTGGTAGATGTGCAGGTGAACGAGCCCCTGATGGTATGGCTGATGTGCTTAGGTCCTATGATGATGTCACTTGAATAGATATGTGGACAGAGTTGGCATCGGGCTTTGTTACAAGGATAGGTTCCTGGGTCAGTGTTTTTGTTCAGTGATGTGTGGTTGCTGGTGAGTATTTGCTTTAGGTTGGGGGGTTGTCTGTAAGCGAGGACAGGTCTGTCTCCCAAGATCTGTGAGAGTGTATAATAATACAGTACGTCTCTTTGGTGTATAAAGTGTTTGTGAAGTGCTTTCAAATTATAATTATACCTGTTTTACACAGAGGTGAATGGAGGCATGTTAAGGTCAAGATTAAGGTCAGACAGGGAGAGATTGGCAGAGTCAGAAATATCCCCCAATAATTGGGACTACTCATGCCAAACACTAACCTCAATCTCTTGAACCCTACTGGACACTTACCAATCATGGCTTCCAAATCTGTCACTAACCCTAAAAGTAACTCTTAGAGAGGCTCATTCTGTTTTTTTTTTAATTTTCTTTTGATAATTGTTTAGAATTGGAGCCACAAGTGGAGGTCCAATTTTAGGTTAATTTTGAATCCCTGTAAGGAAAAATTCTCCCCTTTGCAGAGGGTCAGCACAAAGACCCATGCTCCACTACAGTCCCTGATAAATCCTAGTTTGAAAGTTTCAAGTTGGACTCAAAATGTCCATAGGCATCGTACTATCCCCCGGCCAAAGGGGGTATTTCAGATATAAGGTACTGAAGGCAACAGAATGATTCCCATTGTTTATAAAGGGAACTGGATCTGACCCAGTGCACAAAAATGCCTCCCTCCTTCCTACCGGGTACAAAATGCACTGCCCAATGCCCCAACCATGACCAGCATAAATTGAAAGGCCCAAACTGGATTCCTTCTTCAGATTCCCATGATATACAGCCTCATAATTTTCGTATTAAAATTTAATTAATTGTAGCTTTACACTAATAATCACAAACAATGAGGAAAGCATTTACATCCATTGAAGTTGTTATGCATTCAACAAGATTGGTTTTGTAGCGAATAATGTCCTCACCAGAAGTAAAGAGCATCTCACGTCCTTTCTAAATCATATGAAAGCACCTGTAACTTAGAACTTTTCAGATCATTTATCTAGCATTATTCATCTTGGTGAACTTGGTAAGTCTGATTTGACTTACACAGTTGGTGGTGGATGTACAGAGTATACACAGAAAGATACACCCCACACAAGGTTTTCTCTAACCTGGGCTGGGTAAAGTGCCTTCCTTCAAATTGAAGTTGAAGGAGTTGTGCTGGTCTACACTAGCTCACATTCAGGCCCTTTAACTTTAAAATATATATACAAGGGGAAAAAATGCTACATTCAAAAAAAAATCAAAGAGCCTCCATTTGAGGGGGCGGGGGCTCAGAATCATGAACCGAGTACTGGAATGACATCTATGACCTTGACATGCATTTCTAAAGTGAATATTGGAACGTCTAATTGCAGTAAAAAGTTATTACTACTATAATAATACTGTACGTAACTTTGGCTGTATAAAGTGTTTGTGAAGAGCTTTCAAATTATAATTATACCTGTTTTACACAGAGGTGAACAGAGACATGTTAAGTTCAAGGTCAGACAGGGCATGATTGACAAAGTCAGAAAAAGCCCCCAATAGTTGGGACTACTCATGCCAAACACTAACCTCAATCTCTTGAACCCTACTGGACACTTACCAATCATGGCTTCCAAATCTGTCACTAACCCTGAAAGTAACTCTTAAAGAGGCTCATTCTATTTTTTTTTAAATCTTCTTTTGATAATTGTTTAGAATTGGTGCCACAAGTGGAGGTCCAATTTTAGGTTAATTTTGAATCCCTGTAAGGAGAAATTCTCCCCTTGGCAGAGGGCCATCACAAAGGCCCATACTCCACTACCGTCCCTGCTGAGTCCTAGTTTGAACGTTTCAAGTTGGACTCAAAATGTCCATCGGCATCGTACTATCCCCCTGCCAAAGGGGGAATTTCAGATATAAGGTCCTGACAGGAAACACACTGAAGGCAATAGAATGATTCCCATTGATTACAAAGGGAACAGGATCTGACCCAGTTCCCCAAAATCCTCCCTCCTTCCTACCGGGTACAAAATGCACTGCCCAATGCCCCATCCACGACCAGCATGAATTAAAGGCCCAAACTGGATTCCTGTTCATGACAGACAGTTGTACTACTGACACAGCTCTGAATCACCTTGACATGCATTCTCATTGCAGCACCAAGAAAGTCAGTGGAATGACATGAGGAATGCAGTTGGCTTATACAATTTTTAGATGAAAGAAAGCTGAAAAATGCAGCAATGTCACACCCTTTCAGGCTGAGATTAGCCCAACAATCCCAAACCCTGAGGAAAACAGCTCCATCAAAAGGAGGATTTAGCAAGGCAGTCAAGTTTGTTTGGTAACTAATTGGGACCTCCTCCATAAAAGGCATCTCAGATCCTTCAGGCAGTCCTACAAACTGTATAAAAGTGCTCACATCTCAGGACTCTTCTAAACACTTCTCTGCACTTCATCTCCTCGGTGAATACGGTAAGTCCATTTTGACTCCATCTCTTTCTTACCATAGAGATATCCTAGTAGCTTCCATTTCCATTCAAGATTGAATCTTGCACGTACTCTCAGTGACTTTTATCAGGGATGAGAGTGTTATTCCATAATTACATTGTGCACTTATTCAGTTGCAAGGGCTGGTGGATTCATGATGTTAAGCTAAAGGGGGGATTGTAGAAGCAACATACGGAACTGGGAAATATATTTTCTATTAATTGGAAATTGAATTAGGGCATTTAAATCTTTTAAGTGACCTTATAAAATCCTTTAGTCATTTCTCTTTTCGGTAGATTAGGAAGAAATGTTCCCAGTTTACTCCATAATGGGGCAATACATTGGTCTTCTACTTTATTCTGAAGAAGCTATTATTCATCACAGTTGCAGACATGGAGAGGACTTCAAAGGGGCCAGTTGGGAGGGAAGTTTAGTGGGAGAGGAGAAGAGGCATAGAAAGCGGAAATAGGAATAAATAATAACCATGAACATAGGGACTGAGTCTACTCCTCCTCCTCTCTCTCGGGGCCCTTGTAGATCTGACCACAATAGTAACCGAGCTTTGAAGCCTTTCTTCCACTGACACTTGTACCTTCTCTTTAATCTGTTCCCTGTTGTGTGTTTCAGGTTTATCTCCATCACAGAAAGATGTCTTGCTCCAGCCTGTCCTATCCAGAATGCGGGGTGGCCCGTCCAAGTCCAGTTTCTGGCAGCTGCAATGAGCCGTGCGTTAGGCAGTGCCCTGACTCTGAAGTGGTCATCAGACCATCACCGGTGGTCGTGACCCTCCCAGGACCAATTCTCAGCACTTTCCCGCAGCAGAGTGGCGTGGGAGCCGTAGGAGCACCTGTGGTCGGAGCTGGCTACGGGGGCTCATTCGGTTTGGGGGGACTGTACGGCTCTGGAGGCCATTATGGAGGATTGTATGGTTTAGGGGGATTTGGTGGTTATGGGAGCCATTACGGTTATGGGGGATTGGGTGGTTATGGGGGAGGTTATGGGGGACTGTGTGGTTACGGGGGAGGTTACGGTTATGGGGGATTAGGTGGTTATGGGGGATTGGGTAGATATGGGGGATTGTGTGGTTACGGGGGAGGTTATGGGGGATTGTGTGGTTACGGGGGAGGTTACGGTTATGGGGGATTAGGTGGTTATGGGGGATTGGGTAGATATGGGGGATTGTGTGGTTACGGGGGAGGTTATGGGGGACTGTGTGGTTACGGGGGAGGTTACGGTTATGGGGGATTAGGTGGTTATGGGGGATTATGCGGTTACGGGGGATACGGCCGTAGGTATGGCGGTGGATACTGTGGCCCATGTTAATCCCAAGAGGTGTATCCATGAAATAAAGTAGAATAGGCCCGACATGTTCTGTCCTTTCCACCGATATGTATCGTGAGCATCTCACTTTTTATTATGCTGCGGCAGATGTGGAACGGAGAAGCTGCCTAGTCCTCTGCCTCTTTATGCTGTGTTTTATTTCCCACCAACTGGGGTAAAACAAGGACCTTAAAAAGGTTCTGCTCTGTATTGTTTCTTCCTGTAACTTTGTACTGCAAATTTCATTCGCATTAAAAACTATGCTGCATCATCATATCAGTCTTATGGTTCTCCCTACTTGGTTAAAAATTCATCTCTGTGGAGCTGGCAGCACCGGGCACCTCTCAAGTTGCAACTTGGAAAGCCATGGAGTGAATCCAGCCCATGAAGAGGTCCATAGGATTATGCAAGCCCTCTGCAAAGAGTTCCTCTTTTCCTTACCTGGTTGAGCAAAGTGTCTTTTCCTGAAAAGATTTATACATATTGTCACTTAAAGAATGTACATTTTTTCTTTGGTTTCATGGTAAGCATCGGTGTGACTGTTTGCAGGAGAAGGACCCAGGTTTTCAGAAGGAAAAGAAAATTGGCCAGCAAATGGCTCGGTTAATGCATGGTTAAGTCTAGACCCGACCCCTTGAATGGCAGAGTATCTTTGGAGACAGGCTGCCTTTGCTTCTAGAGCACTTTGAAGGTTTGGCTGTTCACTAGAAAGCTCTTCTCAACTTTAACTCCACAAGTAACCTCACTTTTCTATAGAGTTTCCTTTCCCCAGGATTTGGGTTTTTCAGCAGAGATTATTGATAAAGACAAAGACTGGGAAAACTTTATTGACATGGCCATTTGATGGGTGCTTTATGTGGAGGCATTTGGCCAAACCAATCCCCGTTTCCACCCCTAGCACTACTCCATGGGCTAAGGATGAATCCCTCCCCTTTGAGATACTCAAGGATGATAGCAATTTAAAGCTGCAGCATTAAAGTCCTGAACGGCTGAGGAAGAAACCTTTACTATGAGCAGTGAGTCTTTCACTGGCAATTTATAAGCTTCATTGAGAACAAATGCCCTAATATTGCCAGTCTTCCTCTTTGGTCAAATGATATGGAAGCCTTTCATGATATGAAAAGATAACGAATTGAGGAGAAATTAAAACCAGAAGACCAATAGTATAATGTATTATATATTTGAATTTGAAATAAAGGGGAGTAGAAATTTTCAAAAGAAAAGAAAAGAAAAGGCTATATATCCATGGTTTCACGAAGGCCATATCCTATCACCAGCTCCAAAGTAATGTATTTCTCAAATTGTCTTCCTTATTGCAGCTGTAGAGTTTGACAAACAAGTCCGGTGTGCCACCATTTTAAATTACTTGTCTCAACTAAGGCAAAACACAATTGTGGTCATGTAGAGACCTAGAGAGAGAGCGAGAGAGAGAAAGAGAGTAACAAAGACAGACCTAGCCCCTCTCTTCATGTCTCCAACTCTGGTTCCATATTCTGCTTTTAGTCTTCTTGCTCTACTTACCCTTAGTCACCAACCTAACCAGCTCTATTGAATCCTTGTTACTGTCTTTGTCTGAAAAAATCCTGTGTACATTTTTCCTTTGGTTTCAAGAAGACCAATCACGTGGTTCAGGGTAAGCATCGGTGTGACTGTTTGCAGGAGAAGGACCCAGGTTTTCAGAAGGAAAAGAAAATTGGCCAGCAAATTGCTTGGTTAATGCATGGTTAAGTCTAGCCCCAACCCCTTGAATGGCAGAGTATCTTTGGAGACAGGCAGCCTTTGCTTCTAGAGCGCTTTGAAGGTTTGGCTGTTCACTAGAAAGCTCTTCTCAACTTTAACTCCACAACTTAATGTAGTACAAGAGTCTAATGGCTTTTGAGGTTGCTGTTGCTCACTACACTCCATATATATAATATCCGCAGGGTCTATCGTGGCATGATATTGCAGGAACTGCAAATTAAAAATTACATTTTCAGCTACACATGTCGTCAACATTTTTGTGCCCTTCAGCTCCCAGAAGATGAATATTTTCCAATAATCAAATTTTTGATTGGATAACACAAAAGGCACAGCAAGGTCTCTCATGTCCCTCCCCACTCAGGCCATGATATACAGCCTCATAATTTGGGTATTAAAATTTCATTAATGATAGCTTTACACTAATAATCACAAAGAATGAGTAAAACATTTACATTCATTGAAGTTGTTATGAATGCAACAAGATTGGTTTCGTAGCTAATAAGGTCCTCATCAGAAGAAAAGGGCATTTCCCGTCCTTTCTAAATCATATACAAGCACCTGCAACTTAGAACTTACCAGATCAATTATCTAGCGTTATTCATCTTGGTGAACTTGGTAAGTCTGATTTGACCACAGAGTTGGCGGTGGAGGTACAGAGTATACATGGAAAGATACGCTCCACACAAGGTTTTCTCTAACCTAGGCTGGGTAAAGTGCCTTCCTTCAAATTGAAGTTGATGGAGTTGTGCTGGTCTACACTAGCTCACATTCAATCCCTTAACTTTAAAATATATAAACAAGAGAAAACAAAGCTACATTCAAAAAAATCAAAGAGCCTCCATTTGAGGGGGAGGGAGTTCAGAATGACGAACGGAGTACTGGAATGACCTCTGAGACCTTGACATGCATTTTTAAAGTGAATATTGGAACATCTAATTGCAGTAAAAAGTTATTACTACTGTACTATAATAATACAGTACGTCTCTTTGGCCGTATAAAGTGTTTGTGAAGTGCTTTCAAATTATAATTATACCTGTTTTACACAGAGGTAAACGGAGGCATGTTAAGATCAAGGTCAAGGTCAGACAGGGAGAGATTGGCAGGATCAGAAATAGCCCCCAATAATTGGGACTACTCATGCCAAACACTAACCTCAATCTCTTGAACTCTACTGGACACTTACCAATCATGGTTTCCAAATCTGTCACTAACCCTGAAAGTAACTCTTAGAGAGTCTCATGCTGTTTTTTTTTAAACAGCACAAAGACCCGTGCTCCACTACAGTCCCTGATAAATCCTAGTTTGAAAGGTTCAAGTTGGACTCAAAATGTCCATAGGCATTGTACTATCCCCCTGCCAAAGGGGGTATTTCAGATATAAGGTCTGTCTCCCAAGATCTGTGAGAGTGTATAATAATACAGTACGTCTCTTTGGCCGTATAAAGTGTTTGTGAAGTGCTTTCAAATTATAATTATATCTGTTTTACACAGAGGTGAATGGAGGCATATTAAGATCAAGGTCAAGGTCAGACAGGGAGAGATTGGCAGGGTCAGAAATATCCCCTAATAATTGGGACTACTCATGCCAAACACTAACCTCAATCTCTTGAACCCTACTGGACACTTACCAATCATGGCTTCCAAATCTGTCACTAACCCTGAAAGTAACTCTTAGAGAGGCTCATTCTATATAAGGTCCTGAAGGCAATAGAATGATTCCCATTGATTACAAAGGGAACTGGGTCTGACCCAGTGCACAAAAATGCCTCCCTCCTTCCTACTGGGTACAAAATGCACTGCCCAATGCCCCAGCCATGACCAGCATAAATTGAAAGGCCCAAACTGGATTCCTTCCTTAGATTCCCATGATATACAGCCTCATAATTTTCGTATTAAAATTTCATTAATTGTAGCTTTACACTAATAATCACAAACAATGAGGAAAGCATTTACATCCATTGAAGTTGTTATGCATTCAACAAGATTGGTTTTGTAGCAAATAATGTCCTCACCAGAAGTAAAGAGCATCTCACGTCCTTTCTAAATCATATGAAAGCACCTGCAACTTAGAACTTTTCAGATCATTTATCTAGCATTATTCATCTTGGTGAACTTGGTAAGTCTGATTTGACTTACACAGTTGGCGGTGGAGGTACAGAGTATACACAGAAAGATACACCCCACACAAGGTTTTCTCTAACCTGGGCTGGGTAAAGTGCCTTCCTTCAAATTGAAGTTGAAGGAGTTGTGCTGGTCTACACTAGCTCACATTCAGGCCCTTTAACATTAAAATATATATACAAGGGGGGAAAAAGCTACATTCAAAAAAAAATCAAAGAGCCTCCATTTGAGGGGGAGGGGGCTCAGAATCATGAACCGAGTACTGGAATGACATCTATGACCTTGACATGCATTTCTAAAGTGAATATTGGAACGTCTAATTGCAGTAAAAAGTTATTACTACTATAATAATACTGTACGTAACTTTGGCTGTATAAATTGTTTGTGAAGAGCTTTCAAATTATAATTATACCTGTTTTACACAGAGGTGAACAGAGACATGTTAAGTTCAAGGTCGGACAGGGCATGATTGACAAAGTCAGAAAAAGCCCCCAATAGTTGGGACTACTCATGCCAAATACTAACCTCAATCTCTTGAACCCTACTGGACATTTACCAATCATGGCTTCCAAATCTGTCACTAACCCTGAAAGTAACTCTTAGAGAGGCTCATTCTGTTTTTTTTAATCTTCTTTTGATAATTGTTTAGAATTGGTGCCACAAGTGGAGGTAAAATTTTAGGTTAATTTTGAATCCCTGTAAGGAGAAATTCTCCCCTGGGCAGAGGGTCAGCACAAAGACCCGTGCTCCACTACAGTCCCTGATAAATCCTAGTTTGAAAGGTTCAAGTTGGACTCAAAATGTCCACAGGGATCGTACTAGCCCCCTGCCAAAGGGGGTATTTCAGATATAAGGTCCTGAGAAGAAACACACTGAAGGCAATGGTATGAATCCCATTGATTATAAAGGGAACTGGATCTGATCCAATGTACAAAAATGCCTCCCTCCTTCCTACCGGGTACAAAATGCACTGCCCAATGCCCCTAATCATGATCAGCATAATGGAAAGGACCAAACCAGATTCCTGTTCATGACAGACAGTTGTACTACTGACACAGCTCTGAATCACCTTGACATGCATTCCCATTGCAGCACCAAGTCAGTCAGTGGAATGACATGAGGATTGCAGTTGGCTTCTACAATTTTTAGATGAAAGAAAGCTGAAGAATGCAACAATGTCACACCCTTTCAGGCTGAGATTAGCCCAACAATCGCAAAACCTGAGGAAAACAGCTCCATCAAAAGGAGGATTTAGCAAGGCAGTCAAGTTTGTTTGGTAACTAATTGGGACCTCCTCCATAAAAGGCATCTCAGATCCTTCAGGCAGTCCTACAAACTGTATAAAAGTGCTCACATATCAGGACTCTTCTGAACACTTCTATGCACTTCATCTCCTCGGTGAACACGGTAAGTCCATTTCGACTCCAACTCTTTCTTACCATAGAGATATCCTAGTAGCGTCCATTTCCATTCAAGATTGAATCTTGCACATACTCTCAGTGACTTTTATCAGGGATGAGAGTGTTATTCCATAATTACATTGTGCACTTATTCAGTTGCAAGGGCTGGTGGATTCATGATGTTAAGCTAAAGGGGGGATTGTAGAAGCAACATACGGAACTGGGAAATATATTTTCTATTAATTGGAAATTGAATTAGGGCATTTAAATCTTTTAAGTGACCTTATAAAATCCTTTAGTCATTTCTCTTTTTGGTAGATTAGGAAGAAACGTTCCCAGTTTACTCCATAACAGGGCAATACATTGGTCTTCTACTTTATTCTGAAGAAGCTATTATTCATCACTGTTGCAGACATGGAGAGGACTTCAAAGGGGCCAGTTGGGAGGGAAGTTTAGTGGGAGAGGAGAAGAGGCATAGAAAGCGGAAATAGGAACAAATAATAACCATGAACATAGGGACTGAGTCTACTCCTCCTCCTCTCTCTCGGGGCCCTTGTAGATCTGACCACAATAGTAACCGAGCTTTGAAGCCTTTCTTCCACTGACACTTGTACCTTCTCTTTAATCTGTTCCCTGTTGTGTGTTTCAGGTTTATCTCCATCACAGAAAGATGTCTTGCTCCAGCCTGTGCTATCCAGAATGTGGGGTGGCCCGTCCCAGTCCAGTTTCTGGCAGCTGCAATGAGCCGTGTGTTAGGCAGTGCCCTGACTCTGAAGTGGTCATCAGACCATCACCGGTGGTCGTGACCCTCCCAGGACCAATTCTCAGCACTTTCCCGCAGCAGAGTGGCGTGGGAGCCGTAGGAGCACCTGTGGTCGGAGCTGGCTACGGGGGCTCATTCGGTTTGGGGGGACTGTACGGCTCTGGAGGCCATTATGGAGGATTGTATGGTTTAGGGGGATTCGGTGGTTATGGGAGCCATTACGGTTATGGGGGATTGGGTGGTTATGGGGGACTGTGTGGTTACGGGGGAGGTTACGGTTATGGGAGATTAGGTGGTTATGGGGGATTGGGTAGATATGGGGGACTGTGTGGTTACGGGGGAGGTTATGGGGGACTGTGTGGTTACGGGGGAGGTTACGGTTATGGGGGATTAGGTGGTTATGGGGGATTATGCGGTTACGGGGGATATGGCCGTAAGTATCGCGGTGGATACTGTGGGCCATGTTAATCCCAACAGGTATATCCATGAAATAAAGTAGAATAGGCCCTACATGTTCTATCCTTTCCACCGATATGTATCGTAAGCATCTCACTTTGAATTATGCTACGGCAGATATGTAATGGAGAACCTGCCTAGTTCTCTGCCTCTTTATGCTGTGTTTTATTTTCTACCAACTGGGGTAAAACAAGGACCTTAAAAAGGTTCTGCTCTGTATTGTTTCTTCCTGTAACTTTGTACTGCAAATTTCATTCGCATTAAAAACTATGCTGCATCATCATATCAGTCTTATGGTTCTCCCTACTTGGTTAAAAATTCATCTCTGTGGAGCAGGCAGCACCGGGCACATCTCAAGTTGCAACTTTGAAAGCCATGGCGTGAATCCGGCCCTTGAAGAGGTCCATAGGATTATGCAAGCCCGCTGCACAGGGCCAGAGTTCCTCCTTTCCTTACCTGGTTGAGCAAAGTGTCTTTTCCTGAAATGATTTATACATATTGTCACTTAAAGAATGTACATTTTTTCTTTGGTTTCATGGTAAGCATCGGTGTGACTGTTTGCAGGAGAAGGACCCAGGTTTTCAGAAGGAAAAGAAAATTGGCCAGCAAATTGCTCGGTTAATGCATGGTTAAGTCTAGACCCGACCCCTTGAATGGCAGAGTATCTTTGGAGACAGGCTGCCTTTGCTTCTAGAGCACTTTGAAGGTTTGGCTGTTCACTAGAAAGCTCTTCTCAACTTTAACTCCACAATTTAATGTAGTAGAAGAGTCTAATGGCTTTTGAGGTTGCTGTTGCTCACTACACTCCATATATATAATATCCGCAGGGTCTATCGTGGCATGATATTGCAGGAACTGCAAATTAAAAATTACATTTTCAGCTACACATGTCGTCAACATTTTTGTGCCCATCAGCTCCCAGAAGATGAATATTTTCCAATAATCAAATTTTTGATTGGATAACACAAAAGGCACAGCAAGGTCTCTCATGTCTCCCCCTACTCAGGCCATGATATACAGCCTCATAATTTGGGTATTAAAATTTCATTAATTATAGCTTTACACTAATAATCACAAAGAATGAGGAAAACATTTACATTCATTGAAGTTGTTATGAATGCAACAAGATTGGTTTCGTAGCTAATAAGGTCCTCATCAGAAGAAAAAGGCATTTCCCGTCCTTTCTAAATCATAAGAAAGCACCTCCAACTTAGAACTTACCAGATCAATTATCTAGCGTTATTCATCTTGGTGAACTTGGTAAGTCTGATTTGACTCACAGAGTTGGCAGTGGAGGTACAGAGTATACACGGAAAGATACGCTCCACACAAGGTTTTCTCTAACCTAGGCTGGGTAAAGTGCCTTCCTTCAAATTGAAGTTGATGGAGTTGTGCTGGTCTACACTAGCTCACATTCAATCCCTTAACTTTAAAATATATAAACAAGAGAAAACAAAGCGACACTCAAAAAAATCAAAGAGCCTCCATTTGAGGGGGAGGGAGCTCAGAATGACGAACGGAGTACTGGAATGACCTCTGAGACCTTGACATGCATTTTTAAAGTGAATATTGGAACATCTAATTGCAGTAAAAAGTTATTACTACTGTACTATAATAATACAGTACGTCTCTTTGGCCGTATAAATTGTTTGTGAAGAGCTTTCAAATTATAATTATACCTGTTTTACACAGAGGTGAACAGAGACATGTTAAGTTCAAGGTCAGACAGGGCATGATTGACAAAGTCAGAAAAAGCCCCCAATAGTTGGGACTACTCATGCCAAATACTAACCTCAATCTCTTGAACCCTACTGGACACTTACCAGTCATGGCTTCCAAATTTGTCACTAACCCTGAAACTCACTAACCCTAACTCTTAGAGAGGCTCATTCTATTTTTTTTTAATCTTCTTTTGATAATTGTTTAGAATTGGTGCCACAAGTGGAGGTCCAATTTTAGGTCAATTTTGAATCCCTGTAAGGAGAAATTCTCCCCTGGGCAGAGGACCATCACAAAGGCCCATGCTCCACTACAGTCCCTGCTGAGTCCTAGTTTGAAAGTTTCAAGTTGGACTCAAAATGTCCACAGGCATTGTACTATCCCCCTGCCAAAGGGGGTATTTCAGATATAATGTCCTGAAGTCAATAGAATGATTCCCATTGATTACAAAGGGAACTGGATCTGACCCAGTGCACAGAAATGCCTCCCTCCTTCCTACTGGGTACAAAATGCACTGCCCAATGCCCCAGCCATGACCAGCATAAATTGAAAGTCCCAAACTGGATTCCTTCTTCAGATTCCCATGATATGCAGCCTCATAATTTTCGTATTAAAATTTCATTAATTGTAGCTTTACACTAATAATCACAAACAATGAGGAAAGCATTTACATCCATTGAAGTTGTTATGCATTCAACAAGATTGGTTTTGTAGCGAATAATGTCCTCACCAGAAGTAAAGAGCATCTCACATCCTTTCTAAATCATATGAAAGCACCTGCAACTTAGAACTTTTCAGATCATTTATCTAGCATTATTCGTCTTGGTGAACTTGGTAAGTCTGATTTGACTTACACAGTTGGCGGTGGAGGGACAGAGTATACACAGAAAGATACACCCATAAGAACATAAGGACATAAGAAAGGCCGTACTGGGTCAGACCAAAGGTCCATCTAGCCCAGTATCTGTCTACCGACAGTGGCCAATGCCAGGTGCCCCAGAGGGAGTGAACCTAACAGGCAATGATCAAGTGATCTCTCTCCTGCCATCCATCTCCATCATCTGACGAACAGAGGCTAGGGACACCATTCTTACCCATCCTGGCTAATAGCCATTTATGGACTTAGCCACCATGAATTTATCCAGTCCCCTTTTAAACATTGTTATAGTCCTAGCCTTCACAACCTCCTCAGGTAAGGAGTTCCACAAGTTGACTGTGCGCTGCGTGAAGAAGAACTTCCTTTTATTTGTTTTAAACTTGCTGCCTATTAATTTCATTTGGTGACCCCTAGTTCTTGTATTATGGGAATAAGTAAATAACTTTTCCTTATCCACTTTCTCAACATCACTCATGATTTTATATACCTCTATCATGTCCCCCCTTAGTCTTCTCTTTTCCAAACTGAAGAGTCCTAGCCTCTTTAATCTTTCCTCATATGGGACCCTCTCTAAACCCTTAATCATTTTAGTTGCTCTTTTCTGAACCTTTTCTAGTGCTAGAATATCTTTTTTGAGGTGAGGAGACCACATCTGTACACAGTATTCGAGATGTGGGCGTACCATGGATTTAAATAAGGGCAATAATATATTCTCAGTCTTATTCTCTATCCCCTTTTTAATGATTCCTAACATCCTGTTTGCTTTTTTGACCGCCTCTGCACACTGCGTGGACATCTTTAGAGAACTATCCACGATGACGCCAAGATCTTTTTCCTGACTCGTTGTAGCTAAATTAGCCCCCATCATGTTGTATGTATAGTTGGGGTTATTTTTTCCAATGTGCATTACTTTAGATTAATCCACATTAAATTTCATTTGCCATTTTGCTGCCCAATCACTTAGTTTTGTGAGATCTTTTTGAAGTTCTTCACAATCTGCTTTGGTCTTAACTATCTTTAGTAGTTTAGTATCATCTGCAAACTTTGCCACCTCACTGTTTACCCCTTTCTCCAGATCATTTATGAATAAATTGAATAGGATTGGTCCTAGGACTGACCCTTGGGAAACACCACTAGTTACCTCTCTCCATTCTGAGAATTTACCATTAATTCCTACCCTTTGTTCCCTGTCCTTTAACCAGTTCTCAATCCATGAAAGGACCTTCCCTTTTATCCCATGACAGCTTAATTTACGTAAGAGCCTTTGGTGAGGGACCTTGTCAAAGGCTTTCTGGAAATCTAAGTACACTATGTCCACCGGATCCCCCTTGTCCACATGTTTGTTGACCCCTTCAAAGAACTCTAATAGATTAGTAAGACACGATTTCCCTTTACAGAAACCATGTTGACTATTGCTCAAGAGTTTATGTTTTTCTATGTGTCTGACAATTTTGTTCTTTACTATTGTTTCAACTAATTTGCCCGGTACCGACGTTAGACTTACCGGTCTGTAATTGCCGGGATCACCCCTAGAGCCCTTTTTAAATATTGGCGTTACATTAGCTAACTTCCAGTCATTGGGTACCGAAGCCGATTTAAAGGACAGGTTACAAACCTTAGTTAATAGTTCCGCAACTTCACATTTGAGTTCTTTCAGAACTCTTGGGTGAATGCCATCTGGTCCCGGTGACTTGTTAATGTTGAGTTTATCAATTAATTCCAAAACCTCCTCTAGTGATACTTCAATCTGTGACAGTTCCTCAGATTTGTCACCTACAAAAGCCAGCTCAGGTTTGGGAATCTCCCTAACATCCTCAGCCGTGAAGACTGAAGCAAAGAATCCATTTAGTTTCTCCGCAATGACTTTATCATCTTTAAGCGCTCCTTTTGTATTTTCATCGTCAAGGGGCCCCACTGGTTGTTTAGCAGGCTTCCTGCTTCTGATGTACTTAAAAAACATTTTGTTATTACCTTTGGAGTTTTTGGCTAGCCGTTCTTCAAACTCCTCTTTGGCTTTTCTTATTACACTCTTGCACTTAAGTTGGCAATGTTTGTGCTCCTTTCTATTTGCCTCACTAGGATTTGACTTCCACTTTTTAAAGGAAGTCTTTTTATCTCTCACTGCTTCTTTTACATGGTTGTTAAGCCACGGTGGCTCTTTTTTAGTTCTTTTACTGTTTTTCTTAATTTGGGGTATACATTGAAGTTGAGCCTCTATTATGGTGTCTTTAAAAAGGGCCCACACAACTTGCAGGGATTTCACTTTAGTCACTGTACCTTTTAACTTTTGTCTAACTAACCCCCTCATTTTTGTATAGTTCCCCCTTTTGAAATTAAAGGCCACAGTGTTGGGCAGTTGAGGTGTTCTTCCCACCACAGGGATGTTGAATGCTATTGTATTATGGTCACTATTTCCAAGCGGTCCCGCTATAGTTACCTCTTGGACCAGCTCCTGCGCTCCACTCAGGATTAAATCTAGAGTCGCCTCTCCCCTTGTGGGTTCCCGTACCAGCTGCTCCATGAAGCAGTCATTTAAAGTATCGAGAAATTTTATCTCTGCATTTCGTCCTGAAGTGAAATGTTCCCAGTCAATATGGGGATAATTGAAATCCCCCACTATTATTGGGTTCTTAATTTTGATAGCCTCTCTAATTTCCCTTAGCATTTCATCATCACTATTACTGTCCTGGTCAGGTGGTCGATAATAGATCCCTAATGTTATATTTTTACTAGAGCATGAAATTTCTATCCATAGAGACTCTATGTAACCTGTGGATTCGCTTAAGATTTTTACTTCATTTGAATCTACACTTTCTTTAACATATAGTGCCACTCCTCCCCCTGCACGGCCTGTTCTGTCCTTCCGATATATTTTGTACCCCGGAATGATTGTGTCCCATTGATTGCTCTCAGTCCACCAGGTTTCTGTGATGCCTATTATATCTATATCCTCCTTTATCACAAGGCACTCTAGTTCACCCATCTTATTATTTAGACTTCTGGCATTTGTGTACAAGCACTTTAAAAACTTGTCCCTGTTTATTAGCCTGCCTTTTTCTGATGTGCCAGATTCTTTTTTATGTGACTGTTTATCATCTGATCCGGCCCTTACATTATACTTTTCAGTCCTCTGCTCCTGACTATAACCTGGAGATTCTCTATCATCAGACTCTCCCCTAAGAGAAGTCTGTGTCCGATCCACACGCTCCTCTGCAGCAGTCGGCTTTCCCCCATCTCCTAGTTTAAAAACTGCTCTACAACCTTTTTAATGTTTAGTGCCAGCAGTCTGGTTCCACTTTGGTTTAGGTGGAGCCCATCTCTCCTGTATAGGCTCCTCCCATCCCAGAAGTTTCCCCAGTTCCTAATGAACGTGAACCCCTCCTCTCTACACCATCGTCTCATCCACGCATTGAGACTCTGAAGCTCTGCCTGCCTACCTGGCCCTGCGCGTGGAACTGGGAGCATTTCTGAAAATGCCACCATAGAGGTCCTGGATTTCAGTCTCTTCCCTAGCAGCCTAAATTTGGCTTCCAGGACATCTCTCCTACCCTTCCCTATGTCATTGGTACCTACATGTACCACGACCACCGGCTCCTCCCCAGCACTACACATAAGTCTATCTAGATGCCTCGAGAGATCCGCAACCTTCGCACCAGGCAGGCAAGTCACCATACGGTTCTCCCGGTCATCACAGACCCAGCTATCTACATTTCTAATAATCGAATCTCCCATTACTAACACCTGCCTTTTCCTAGAAACTGGAGTTCCCTCCCCCGGAGAGGCAACCTCAGTGCGAGAGGCAACCCCAGAACCATCTGGAAGGAGGGTCCCAACTACGGGAAAGTTTCCCTCTGCTCCCATTGACTGCTCTACTTCCCTGGGCCCTTCTTCCTCCTTAACAGCACAGGTGCTGTCTAAGCGGAGGTGGGACAATTCTACAGTGTCCCGGAAAGCCTCATCAACATACCTCTCTGCCTCTCTCAGCTCCTCCAGTTCCGCCACCCTGGCCTCCAAAGTCCGTACATGGTCTCTGAGGGCCAGGAGCTCCTTGCACCGACTGCACACATACGCCACCCGCCCACAGGGCAGGTAATCATACATACAACAGTCGGTGCAATAAACTGGATAGCCCCCACTCTGCTGCTGGGCTTCTGCCTGCATTGTATCCTAGTTAGTGAAAGGGTGGTTTACAGAAGGGAGTTTTGGAATGTGGTTTGGTTTATAGGTTTTAGGGGGGGGCCACGGGGATGGGGTTACGGCTGGCGAGGGACTCCCACTCCCTTCCCACTCCCCTTCTAAACTCCCTTGCGAAACTCCCTGTTAGCAGCCCCTGGTCGCTTGTGCGCGGCTTTATAAAGCCCTGGCCTGAGTGAATGCCCCGCCCACTGATTAAGGCTCAGCCAATTACCAGAGGCTTCGAGCTTTCAAACCTGCCTCCAACTGCCAGCCAGAGCACACGGTCCTTCAAACAACCAAACAAACAAACACAAGCTCAGCACACAGCAAGTAACCCCCAAACACAAACAAACACACACTACAGACAGTCACTTACCCCACAGATGCTGTATTAGCTCCTCCTTCACCTGGAGAACTCCCTTGCGAAACTCCCTGTTAGCAGCCCCTGTTTGCAAAGCTGAACACCCCACACAAGGTTTTCTCTAACCTGGGCTGGGTAAAGTGCCTTCCTTCAAATTGAAGTTGAAGGAGTTGTGCTGGTCTACACTAGCTCACATTCAGGCCCTTTAACTTTAAAATATATATACAAGGGGGGGAAAAGCTACATTGAAAAAAAATCAAAGAGCCTCCATTTGAGGGGGAGGGGGCTCAGAATCATGAACCTAGTACTGGAATGACATCTATGACCTTGACATGCATTTCTAAAGTGAATATTGGAACTTCTAATTGCAGTAAAAAGTTATTACTACTATAATAATACTGTACGTAACTTTGGCTGTATAAATTGTTTGTGAAGAGCTTTCAAATTATAATTATACCTGTTTTACACAGAGGTGAACAGAGACATGTTAAGTTCAAGGTCGGACAGGGCATGATTGACAAAGTCAGAAAAAGCCCCCAATAGTTGGGATTACTCATGCCAAATACTAACCTCAATCTCTTGAACCCTACTGGACACTTACCAATCATGGCTTCCAAATTTGTCACTAACCCTGAAAGTAACTCTTAGAGAGGCTCATTCTATTTTTTTTTAAATCTTCTTTTGATAATTGTTTAGAATTGGTGCCACAAGTGGAGGTCCAATTTTAGGTTAATTTTGAATCCCTGTAAGGCGAAATTCTCCCCTTGGCAGAGGGCCATCAAAAAGGCCCATGCTCCACTACAGTCCCTGCTGAGTCCTAGTTTGAACGTTTCAAGTTGGACTCAAAATGTCCATAGGCATCGTACTATCCCCCTGCCAAAGGGGGAATTTCAGATATAAGGTCCTGAGAAGAAACACACTGAAGGCAATGGTATGAATCCCATTGATTACAAAGGGAACTGGATCTGATCCAATGTACAAAAATGCCTCCCTCCTTCCTACCGGGTACAAAATGCACTGCCCAATGCCCCTAACCATGATCAGCATAAATGGAAAGGACCAAACCAGATTCCTGTTCATGACAGACAGTTGTACTACTGACACAGCTCTGAATCACCTTGACATGCATTCCCATTGCAGCACCAAGTCAGTCAGTGGAATGACATGAGGATTGCAGTTGGCTTGTACAATTTTTAGATGAAAGAAAGCTGAAGAATGCAACAATGTCACACCCTTTCAGGCTGAGATTAGCCCAACAATCCCAAACCCTGAGGAAAACAGCTCCATCAAAAGGAGGATTTAGCAAGGCAGTCAAGTTTGTTTGGTAACTAATTGGGACCTCCTCCATAAAAGGCATCTCAGATCCTTCAGGCAGTCCTACAAACTGTATAAAAGTGCTCACATCTCAGGACTCTTCTGAACACTTCTCTGCACTTCATCTCCTCGGTGAATACGGTAAGTCCATTTCGACTCCATCTCTTTCTTACCATAGAGATATCCTAGTAGCTTCCATTTCCATTTAAGACTGAATCTTGCATATACTCTCAGTGACTTTTATCAGGGATGAGGGTGTTATTCCATAATTACATTGTGCACTTATTCAGATACAAGGGCTGGTGGATTCATGATGTTAAGCTAAAGGGGGGAATTTAGAAGCAACATATGCAACTGGGAAATATATTTTCTATTAATTGGAAATTGAACTAGGGCATTTAAATCTTTTAAGTGACCTTATAAAATCCTTTAGTCATTTCTCTTTTCGGTAGATTAGGAAGAAACGTTCCCAGTTTACTCCATAACGGGCCAATTCATTGGTCTTCTACTTTATTCTGAAGAAGCTATTATTCATCATTGTTGCAGACAGAAGAATGGATTAAAAGCTGACAACTGATGTAATCCAGTGTAGCAATTCCTACATTCTTATGAGCAGAAATAACCATTGAAGATTCTTCTCCTTAGATGATTAAATTTAGTGTCACTCGATGGAAGTCAGTGGACCTGAGCTGATGTACCTCAGCCAAGGATCTTGCCTTTAGTGATTTGTTTGGAGAAAAGAAAAGTTTCTGTTCATTTCTCAGCAAGTATTGGTGATTTACAAGGTTTGGAAATCCAAAGAGCCACACCCAATATCCAAAAGGAAAATAATTCAATTACCATTATCCTAGCCATGTTCTCATTGAGAAAAGTCTAAAATGGACACAGAATCCCAGCTGTCCATAATAGAAATAATTACACTGATTCCAGTTGGTGCTTTTCAGACACAATCATGGAGAGGACTTCAAAGGGGCTGGCTGGGAGGGAAGTTTAGTGGGAGAGGAGAAGAGGCATAGAAAGCGGAAATAGGAACAAATAATAACCATGAACATAGGGATTGAGTCCACTCCTCCTCCTCTCTCTCGGGGCCCTTGTAGATCTCACCACAATAGTAACCGAGCTTTGAAGCCTTTCTTCCACTGACACTTGTACCTTCTCTTTAATCTGTTCCCTGTTGTGTGTTTCAGGTTTATCTCCATCACAGAAAGATGTCTTACTCCAGCCTGTGCTATCCAGAATGCGGGGTGGCCCGTCCCAGTCCAGTTTCTGGCAGCTGCAATGAGCCGTGTGTTAGGCAGTGCCCTGACTCTGAAGTGGTCATCAGACCATCACCGGTGGTCGTGACCCTCCCAGGACCAATTCTCAGCACTTTCCCGCAGCAGAGTGAAGTGGGAGCCGTTGGAGCACCTGTGGTCGGAGCTGGCTACGGGGGCTCATTCGGTTTGGGGGGACTGTACGGCTCTGGAGGCCATTATGGAGGATTGTATGGTTTAGGGGGATTTGGTGGTTATGGGAGCCATTACGGTTATGGGGGATTGGGAGGTTATGGGGGACTGTGCGGTTACGGGGGAGGTTACGGTTATGGGGGATTAGGTGGTTATGGGGGATTGGGTAGATATGGGGGACTGTGTGGTTACGGGGGAGGTTATGGGGGATTGTGTGGTTACGGGGGAGGTTACGGTTATGGGGGATTAGGTGGTTATGGGGGATTGGGTAGATATGGGGGATTGTGTGGTTACGGGGGAGGTTATGGGGGACTGTGTGGTTACAGGGGAGGTTACGGTTATGGGGGATTAGGTGGTTATGGGGGATTATGCAGTTATGGGGGATATGGCCGTAAGTATCGTGGTGGATACTGTGGACCATGTTAATCCCAACAGGAATATCCATGAAATAAAGTAAAATAGGCCCTACATGTTCTATCCTTTCCACCGATATGTATCGTAAGCATCTCACTTTGAATTATGCTGCGGCAGATATGTAATGGAGAACCTGCCTAGTCCTCTTCCTCTATTATGCTGTGTTTTATTTCCTACCAACTGGGGTAAAACAAGGAACTTTAAAAGTTCTGCTCTGTATTATTTCTTCCTGTAACTTTGTACTGCAAATTTCATTCACATTAAAAACTATGCTGCATCATCATATCAGTTTTATGGTTCTCCTTGTTTCTCCCTACTTGGTTAAAAATTCATCTCTGTGGTACAAATACCTGAAATTATACACTTTCATTGGGCTACTGTGATCGGAAAACACAGAAGTCTTTCTTCTTAAAAAAAGGGCTACCCATCTCTGCACATTAATTCTGACAGGTACTTAACTGTGTCTACACCAAAATGACTTGTGCATGGAACAGTTCCAGAGTCTGGATTGCTGGAAGAGACAGATAAATATCATGAGGAAAATATGGAGTTGGAGCAAAGGTTTTCCTTTTAGCAACACTCAGATTAATTTACACTTGAGCAACCACACGGGTCTTGTAATGAAGTTTGGATACTTGAATTGTATATGGAGATTTACAGTCCTACACCACGCCTGAACAAGCATGACATTTACATGTTTGTGATTCTTTTGGAGAATTATTATCCTTATGTAGGCAAAATAACATGCATCCAAAAAGGCAAAGTTAGATCAGATCTCAATATTATTTAGGTGGTCATTGTTTACACTTAGATCAGAATGTGATTCATCCAGAATCTCACTATAGCAAAACCAAAGAAAACTAAACTGAAATTAAAAAAGAGAATTAGCAATTACTCTCATGTAAGTGACATATTTGGAAGCCAAGAATGGTAAATGTTATTTAACAAGATAAGTTATTAATGCTGTCTTGTGTAACACTGTCTAATAGGGGTCAGGACTAGTGGTTAGTATGTGGCACCAGAGGTTAAGACAATTATATTTTATTTCTGCCTTTGATATGGAGTAGTGGCATTCATCTCAATGTGCCTCTAAATCTGCAAGGAGGAAGAGAATAGCAATTTCACTGGATGTTCTGAGATTTCCCCAGCACTAAGGGCTTTCACACATTTCAGTTCCAATAGTTGGACTAGGATAGGTGAAGAAACAAGGAGGCCTTGGGCAACCATCCAAGGAAAACATTTGCAAACATAGCATGCCAGCCGCCAGCCCACTACCCTGTGAACTGGCGCAGCAGAACTGGGTAAGATTTTTTGGCTGAAACTTTTGGGCAAAAAATGCATATTGTGCAACACAAAACGTTTCATGAATTTATGTCCATGTTGTCCATTCTTCATTCACAAAAATAAATTCCAAAAATACTGAAACACAGATTTTTGTTTGAAACAACTTTTCATTTAGAAGTCCTTTGATTTCATTAGAAAATTTTCAACAAAACATTTAAAAATTGTCTAAATCAAAAGAAACACTTCTATTTTTTCAAGGCAAAACATTTAGTAGAACCTAAGACAATTTTTTTGAGTTTTCAATTTGTTGAGAATTTTTTTAAAAAAGTGTTTTGAGTCTGACCCATATTGATTTTTCTTCATCTTTTCCAAATTGCCAATGAACTTAAAAAAAAAAATCCACTCTTTGACCAGCGCTACTAAGGGCAGTGTGTGTGTGCGTGTGTGTGTGTGTGTGTTTGTGTGCGCGCGCGCTCGGGGGGGGGGGGGGGGAGGGCAGCAGAGCTGAATGTTACATATAAGGAGGCTGAAATAGGTTATTCAGGGCCCCCAATATCATTCTCTATCACTTTGGAACATCTTGATCTAGACAGATTGAAACCTTGACTTTACCCTACATCTGGTACAAGAAACAGGTCAGGATTCTGTTCTCATTTACTCATGTAGAACTCCAGGGGAGCTATTTAACTTCTCTAAAATTATTCCAGATTTATACTAGTATTCAACTGAGATCAGAGTTTAGTCCAAGTTGTCCCTCATTACCCTGAGTGGAAGCACTATTTATGAAATAAAAACCTTAAAGACATTGGCAGATAGCTGAAGGTCAAGGGAGCGCCAACAGAAGCAGACATTTTCTCACTAAATTTTCCTTCCACGCCCCTCTTCTACAAGGTTACATTGTACAGTGCTGTAAATTGAAAACTGATGGCCCCACAGGACAACTGCCACGGTCTGTCATCTCCCCACCAAGGACCTCCGGATCCACATGCTCAGATAACACTGTCAAATGAAAAAAACAGCCTTATTCTAGACTACTTTGAAATCTGTGTTCCTGTTTACACCAGTGCATCTGGTGCAAGTGCAACATGGTGAGAGATATTCAACATGGCAAATGTCACGGTTCCTGCTGTGTTGAGTCCTGATACCCCGAGGCCATTTTATATAACATTAGCTAGCTGCAGTGCTGTGTAACTCACCTACCTTAAAAAAGGTTACATTCCATTACTGAATTTGTTCCTAACAGTTTAACTATTTATAGGGGAGCATGGATCAGCATTCACGTCACACTCCCCATCAGTATCCAGCTGAAGCCAATCAACGGACCAAATTTGTGATGAATCCTGGTCACATGCCACCTGAGGCACGTTGTGCATAAACTAAGAAGAACTATTTATAAACACACAGGAGATTCCTGACCCTGCAGAGGTGTTTGTTGTATGTGGGGAAAATGGATATATGCAGGTATTTGCAACATTCTTGATGACTTGACTGTCTATCACTATATTTGTCCAGAGCTTGAACGACTGGAAATTGTTGCAACCCAGTTTCTGAACACATCACACACTAGTGGAATAGTTTGAGTTTTCCAGGGAACTGAAACCCAAATTCACTACATGAAAATAAAATATCTGGGTCAGATTCACCAACACCAGAGCTAAGTGAAGGTGGAGCATCTGATCTGGTAGAACTTTGCACATACTTAAAATTGACACAAATAACTACTCTCCCCATCCACCAGTTACATTCACGTCTGTGTGGCTGTATACAGCACAGAAGCAGAAGAAAGGAAGAATGTACAGTGATGTGAAATGGACAAATAGTGTGGAAGAGTGGTAGTGAGTCTATAGTTAGAAGAAGAGCAGAGATTTCTGATTAAGAGACAATTAGTCAAAATGCTCTAACATTCACCTGTGCAGACTGCATTGACATTGTTATGTTTCATCAGGGCCTGGAACAGGGATAGCTGTGGAAACTTGGCTTGATGACAGCACCCCAGAGTGTAAAAACACCACAAACACCCGGTCACTAAAATTTCCCCAGCATTAATTTATATTAATCATCTCTGCTGAGGCACATGAAAACTCCAAGGGGAGCTTAGGGAGGAGTGTATACTAGAGGATGATCAGAGCTTTCTGTTTGAAAATGCTCGGATACCAAAAGCATCCTCAGATTGTCTTGAAAAAAAGACAGTACAGAGGGGTTGGGGTAGAATGTACCCTGCATTAATGAAGCATTTTTGGTGAATTATTTTATTTGTGAAAAACTGGTTCACTGTCCTGTGAAGACTTACACGGGTGCTTCACATGAATTATGTGACCAGCCTTATTAAATTCAAAGACAGCTCATATGATTAAAGTCAAGTATGTGCATAAGTGTTAAGAGGGGCAGGGTCTTTACTGAAACATCTCTGACCCTAAGAAAAATTGACCGACATGCAGAAGGCCCACCCAATTAGGGTGACCAGATGTCCTGATTTTATAGGGACAGTCCCGATTTTTGGGTCTTTTTCTTATATAGGCTCCTATTATCCCCCACCCCCTGTCCCAATTTTTCACATTTGCTGTCTGGTCACCCTACAGCCAATGCTTTTCACCACAAAAGGGGCCTGATTTTCCTTTCAGTTAGTATTTAAGTAGTATTTAAGAAGTGCATAGGCCTGGCTTTGGTTCTCTGTACAGGATGAATGTCACCCAGATTGGTTTGCTCATAAGGAATGGATGAGAAAAAAACCCTGGAAGGCCGGTATTATGATGCAGCAAAATTTTAATGAGACTAAGAAGTAGGGTATACAGTGGTAGAAAGAAACAGTACACAGAACTTTTTCCAGAGGTTCAAGAAGGGCTCCAAATCCATCACTCACTCCAATGTGACGACTTTCTTTCTTGCAGCGTTAGATAATCAAGCCTGTTTTCAACCATCTCAAGCTTCATGTTTCACCCCAATCAGTGAGAGAGACAAAGCACAGCATAAGCAATACTAAACAGCTCTTCCATTACACATCTGCTGTAGCAAAGTTAAAAGCACGAAACAAATGGTAATTGGATGATTTAGCTGGAAGTTGGGAATTGGTCCTGCTTTGAGCAGGGGGTTGGACTAGATGACCTCCTGAGGTCCCTTCCAACCCCGATATTCTATGATTCTATGATATTTATGGAAAGGCTAGAACATAGAGTGCCTAACTTGCATTGACACTAAAACCCCTTTGCAGGACTCTGGCAATGAAAGGATCCTTAAAGAGTATAAATGTAATTTATGTTCACCTTAAGGCCCTGCTTCCTTTACACTGCCAGAGGGCCGGGTGTAACGAGATAGTAATCAAGAATCAGGCCTTCGGTGTTAATCAGCAGATAGCTGGGAAGGCATAAGAAGAAAGCCAGAAAGTATAACATAGGAAATACATCGGCAACTTTAGAGGTGCTGTGCACTCACAGCTCTCATGGACTACATTTAAGTCATGGGAGCTCAGCACTTCTGAAAGCCTTGCCCATAAGCTCGGCTGTGAATCGTTATCTTGCTTTTCATTTCCTGGTTGTTCGTTGTTCCTTGGATGGTCCTTCTGGGTTTAACATGGCCCACAGTTTCCATAGCTGTATCTATGGCCCTGCTGCGAAGAAAACGGGTAGCAATATCCAGAATGATATGATCCCCTGTAACCATAAGAACCCCTATAACCACATGAGCCACCATGACTGCTCTGGCCTCCATACCCACACAGGCCCCTGTAGCCACAAGGGCTCCCATAAGCCCATCGTCCCCCATAGCCACAGGGTGAGTAACACCCATCATTGTACCCGTAGCTGCTCCAAGTCATTTTCTGCGATGGATGTAAACCTGAAACACACAGCAGGGAGAAAGTAAACATGAGGTGTAAGTGTCAGTGGAATTAAAAGGGTTAAAGCACAGTTACAGGCATAGGTTGATGGTAATGCACGTTATAATGGGGCTAAGTAGATGGAATAAGGAAATGACTTAGTCCCTTGCTTCATCTCTGCTCCTAGTTTCTCCTTCTATTCTCTTGCTTCACACATCTTTAGCCACATACCCTTAAAATAGTCTCTTACTCTTTGCCTTTAGAACACAGGCTGTAAGAAGTAACCCCACAATACAGAGTATTTTTATCATGGACACATGGAGTTTTCAATCCATTTCAGAAAATTTTAACATGTTGTACAGAGGGGACAACATTAATGTTGATTTTCTTTTTTATGATCTAACCTCTAAAAATCAGTTCTGTCCAGCATCACAGATTGGCACTTTGGTTTCTAAAGCAAAACTTGCTAATGAATGAATGCAAAATATGCTTTTGTGAAAACAAAGAACTATGAAGCAGAATGTCAGCTGCTGCAAATCCATGCATTTTCATTGACCCCAATACAGTAGCACTAACTTACACCATCTGAGGATCTAAACCTAAAATTACTACTACCCATTTGCTACTTTCCTAACACCTGTGAACTATAAGTTGGGTGTGATATTTCAAAATTCAAGGACCTGAAAGTCCAGTTTCCAACTAAAATGTAATAGGAAATAGGTTTCCCAAATGTGTGTTTTAAAAATCAGACTTGCCCTCTAAAGCTGAAATCAACCTATGCCTGTAACTTAACATAAGCCCTCTATATTGCTAAGAATCACAGAATGTATTAGCAGAATTCAGGCTTTAATTAAAACAAACATTACCATGACATGGATAGCAATACAGAGATTGAATCAACTCACACTTACCCAATTCACCAAAGAGTAAAAGTCTAGAGAAGTGTTTAGAAGAGCTCTAAGTCGTGAGTGCTTTTATACAATTTCTAAGACCTAATTAGTTCCAAAAATACACTTTGTAGTCTCCAGAACTTCCTCTGTCTTCCTCACTGTTGATGGTTATTAGTCTATTTTTAGCCCCATATGGTATGACATGCAGGACTCATCTAATACACCTTACAGGACTCATCTAATAATTTTATAGGCCAAATTATTACATTGATTTCACTGAAGTTACAGTGGGAATGAAGGTCATGAGACTACAATGGTATATTAGTAGCACAATCTACTGTCAAGCACAGGTATTAATTCTGGTCCTTTAGATACACTGGAACTGGTTAGAGGCATTTGCCCTGGCATTTCCTAGGAAGGATTTAGAGTTGCTATTCTGAATGCTCAGCACCTCCATCCCCATTGGGTTTGATACAATGCATAGTGAAATCAGTGAGAGTCGTTCGGCAGGCATTACATCAGGCCACACTATAATAGTATGCTTTGCGCTTATAAAATATTAATGAATGTTTGTGAAGAGCTTTTGAAATCCTTAGTTCTGAGGAAGACTCAACAGTCATGACGACGGTTACCCTTGTTTTATACACTGAGGTGAATGTCACATAGGGAGCTAGTGACAGTGTCAGAAATAGAATCCAGGAACCCTGCCTCCTCATGTGACATTGCAAACACCAGTCCTGACCTCTATTGCATTAGAAGATAACATTCTTCGATTCCAAATATGTCAAAAGCAAAAATATTGTTATAAAGATTCATTTAGGTGGATTTTTGTGTGACATTCTGGATGAGTCATCTTATCTCAGCCTAAACAAAAGACAGATATTGTGAACTATGTTGCCTTTGTCTTCTTTCTATGCGAGTATAATTCTCCAACAAAATGATTGGCATAAACATTTCATACCTGTTATTGGGTGGTGCATTGCTTTGGAATGAGTAATTGGTTGCAGTCCTTCTTAAAACCCTGGAAATATATTTTCTTCCCTGCACTATTTCTGTCTACAACTACATATTCTACTTCTCTTTTGCATTAAAGTTATGCTGCAACAGGACAATGGCCTTCTGGTTTTTCTTTCCTCTTGTTCCCTATTCACATATTATTCCGGGTGAAATCACCCTCGGGCACTTCCACAAATCACTTTCTCTGGTGTGCATCCCAGATGTTTGCAATTGATAGAGTTAGACAACCCGTAATTATTGATCCTGAGGTCAGATCCAATTGGGTAATTTCGGTTTACTGGAGATCATTACATAGTTTGAGTTACTGGGAGTGTGCAAGATATGTAAGAATTCTTGGGATTCCGTCTGAGACTGTATCGACTCAGAACACCTGTCCAGATCTGGGAGAACACTTCAGGCTGCTCTCGGGAATCCAAAAACTCCAGCTTGTCACTCAGGTTACTTTATTAGGCATGGAACAGCTCTGTGCTTACACTGTCCAGGCCCAGACACAGGGAGTTTAGGTACAGGGTGATTTGGACTTGTCACATAATGTCACACACACAGTTTATATACTTTTTTCCTCGCTACTAACATCTATACTTCAATCCAATTAATTTGGACTTGATATGGCTCACATAAGGATCAACCACTTTGCAGATAAGGTGAGGACAGAATTCAAGCTTATCAGTTCAGAGTGTTCCCACTTATCCCAACTAGCCAGAAAACACTGACCCCAGCACACAGACTATCACCAGGGCCGGCTCCAGGCACCAGCTTAACAAGCAGGTGCTTGGGGCGGCCAAGGGAGAGGGGCGGCACCTGCGGCAATTTGGGGGCGGCAGGTCCCTCACTCCCTCTAGGAGCGAAGGACCTGCCGCTGAACGGCCGCCGACGATCGCGGCTTTTTTTTTTTTTTTGCTTGGGGCGGCAGAAATGCTGGAGCCGGCCCTGCCTATCACACCCTTGCACCCTTGCACTCATCAATCTATATGCAAGTTTACATATGCCCAGCAAGATCTATGCCTACAAGAATGGGAACAGTTTGCTGACAGGCACTTTATTTGGTATCCATGGCCAAATGAAGACAGGTTTGCAACACAAACAATGTAGCATAGTAATTAACAAAGAGATGCATACCTTGATGTGAATGGATGATCTTGTGATGAAAGGAAAGGATAGAAACTCAGATCTGCATTTAAGTCCTGGCTCTGCCATAGATTTAATGTATGAATTTGTACTAATTGGGGTCAAAGTTTCAAGAAGACCTCAACACCCAAAATCATTAGCTATATTTAAAATATGGCCTTTACTATCTGTCTCTCCAGTCTCAACTCTACCACTGGGCATGGCAATAGGGACTGCAAATATGGAAAAGCGGTCTTTGTTCAGCGCCAGTTCACGTCATTAATCCAATCACACAGTTGCACCATCCCTCAGTATGCTACGTTTAGTATTATTGACCCCAGGCGACCTTGCCGGTGATTAGCATGGCTCTCAATGTCACATTCAGAGGCTAACAGTCCAGTAGTGACTGTCCAGGGGGAAAGTGAAGTACATAGCCCCATTTTAGCCATATTTCCTGGCATATTCCCAGAACTCCACACCTCCACTGGAATTTACACACTGCCCAGTGCCTATCCTGGGTGCTGCACTGTTGCTCTGGAGACAACCAGCTGTGTGCTAGCAGACCTCACCAGGCTCAGGCAGGGGTGGCCCAAGGGACATCCCAGGATGGATTTCTCAGGACAAGGATGAAATATTGCTAATTGCAAATATTGAAGTATTGCAAAGTCTTTGGGGATTTGTTTTACCAGGGAAAGTACTTAGAAGTTAGATAGCTTGACTCAACTCTCTTCCTCACACTACCCTTTTGTGACAGGATCCCTGGGGTACAACCTGGAACTGGGGTACCGCTGTGCCCCCTTAACTCTCCAGCCTGGGCTGGCTGTCTCTCGCAATCCTTTGCTAGTGACAAGCAACAACCCCCCCACCCCTGGCCTCAGCACAACAGTAGGTGGAGCCCCACCTGGCCAGATTGCATAAAGGAACCAAAGGTGCCACACCTTTGTCCTGCATGCGTTCGGAATGGGTACAGTTCTGTAACCTCTCACAGGGGATCACTGAGGCATTGCTCAAAGGGAGTCAGAGTTAAGATGGCATGGGCGGGTGGGATCTTGTGGAAGACAATATATTCAACTTCTCCCCCCCCCCCCCCAGCTATTTTACTTTAAACACCTTATAAATCTGGACAGGCCACTAGTCCACCACAACTGCATTGACAAATTTTTTCAGCCGTGAATTTTCTTGTACTTGTACAAATTTGCGCCACAATCCTGCAAAAACGTGCCTGTTTTTTTAACTTGAAGCACATTAATAGTTTCATTGAGTAGAACATAAGAACACATAAGAACACAAGAACATAAGAACATAAGAACATAAGAACATAAGAAAGGCCGTACTGGGTCAGACCAAAGGTCCATCTAGCCCAGTATCTGTCTACCGACAGTGGCCAATGCCAGGTGCCCCAGAGGGAGTGAACCTAACAGGCAATGATCAAGTGATCTCTCTCCTGCCATCCATCTCCATCATCTGACGAACAGAGGCTAGGGACACCATTCTTACCCATCCTGGCTAATAGCCATTTATGGACTTAGCCACCATGAATTTATCCAGTCCCCTTTTAAACATTGTTATAGTCCTAGCCTTCACAACCTCCTCAGGTAAGGAGTTCCACAAGTTGACTGTGCGCTGCGTGAAGAAGAACTTCCTTTTATTTGTTTTAAACCTGCTGCCTATTAATTTCATTTGGTGACCCCTAGTTCTTGTATTATGGGAATAAGTAAATAACTTTTCCTTATCCACTTTCTCAACATCACTCATGATTTTATATACCTCTATCATGTCCCTCCTTAGTCTTCTCTTTTCCAAACTGAAGAGTCCTAGCCTCTTTAATCTTTCCTCATATGGGACCCTCTCTAAACCCTTAATCATTTTAGTTGCTCTTTTCTGAACCTTTTCTAGAGCTAGAATATCTTTTTTGAGGTGAGGAGACCACATCTGTACACAGTATTCGAGATGTGGGCGTACCATGGATTTATATAAGGGCAATAATATATTCTCAGTCTTATTCTCTATCCCCTTTTTAATGATTCCTAACATCCTGTTTGCTTTTTTGACCGCCTCTGCACACTGCGTGGACATCTTTAGAGAACTATCCACGATGACGCCAAGATCTTTTTCCTGACTCGTTGTAGCTAAATTAGCCCCCATCATGTTGTATGTATAGTTGGGGTTATTTTTTCCAATGTGCATTACTTTACATTTATCCACATTAAATTTCATTTGCCATTTTGTTGCCCAATCACTTAGTTTTGTGAGATCTTTTTGAAGTTCTTCACAATCTGCTTTGGTCTTAACTATCTTGAGTGGTTTAGTATCATCTGCAAACTTTGCCACCTCACTGTTTACCCCTTTCTCCAGATCATTTATGAATAAATTGAATAGGATAGGTCCTAGGACTGACCCTTGGGGAACACCACTAGTTACCCCTCTCCATTCTGAGAATTTACCATTAATTCCTACCCTTTGTTCCCTGTCCCTTAACCAGTTCTCAATCCATGAAAGGACCTTCCCTTTTATCCCATGACAGCTTAATTTACGTAAGAGCCTTTGGTGAGGGACCTTGTCAAAGGCTTTCTGGAAATCTAAGTACACTATGTCCACCGGATCCCCCTTGTCCACATGTTTGTTGACCCCTTCAAAGAACTCTAATAGATTAGTAAGACACGATTTCCCTTTACAGAAACCATGTTGACTATTGCTCAAGAGTTTATGTTTTTCTATGTGTCTGACAATTTTGTTCTTTACTATTGTTTCAACTAATTTGCCCGGTACCGACGTTAGACTTACCGGTCTGTAATTGCCGGGATCACCCCTAAAGCCCTTTTTAAATATTGGCGTTACATTAGCTAACTTCCAGTCATTGGGTACCGAAGCCGATTTAAAGGACAGGTTACAAACCTTAGTTAATAGTTCCGCAACTTCACATTTGAGTTCTTTCAGAACTCTTGGGTGAATGCCATCTGGTCCCGGTGACTTGTTAATGTTGAGTTTATCAATTAATTCCAAAACCTTCTCTAGTGATACTTCAATCTGTGACAGTTCCTCAGATTTGTCACCTACAAAAGCCAGCTCAGGTTTGGGAATCTCCCTAACATCCTCAGCCGTGAAGACTGAAGCAAAGAATCCATTTAGTTTCTCCGCAATGACTTTATCATCTTTAAGCGCTCCTTTTGTATTTTCATCGTCAAGGGGCCCCACTGGTTGTTTAGCAGGCTTCCTGCTTCTGATGTACTTAAAAAACATTTTGTTATTACCTTTGGAGTTTTTGGCTAGCCGTTCTTCAAACTCCTCTTTGGCTTTTCTTAAAGAAAAGGAAAACTCACATGCTGGAAGGGAAGCATGTAGATAAGTGTTTATAGGAACTGGGACAGTGAAAAAAGCCAAGTGTTTACAACATATTAATGCAGTATCACAAGAAATTCACAATGCAAGTCAAACAAACAAACAAAAGAACAATTGCAGATTTTTCTAAGAGTAGCACTCACACACCATTAGAGGTTATTTAAAAAACCTGAAAGCCACTTCACATTGAATGGGTCCTTGAAATATGTGCTAATTACTTATGCTAAAGAATCTGTTTCACCTTCTATTTAGCCATGACACTCCCAGAGTACATTTCCCAGTCCTGAAGATGAGTTCAGTGTATCTCAAAAGCTTGGTTCTCTCCCCAACAGAAGCTGGCCCAATAAAATATATTACCTCATCCACTTCGTCTCTCTAATATCCTGGGACCAACAGGGCTACACCGCATGAAAGACTTGGGTCATGGGTCTGGTTGTGCTCCCCCATTTGGACACTCACCAGACTACTGTGAGGGGATCCAAACACTGACTCCTACATGCCCTGAGCTTGCTATAGCTGGGACAAGTCTAAGCCCTGTTCCAGGCTTCAGGCCAGTAGACAGAACTTCAGGTGCAGACCTCATGTCTGATACCCCTCTTAAGAGTGGAGTTCATGAGGTCCAGTTGTCCAGGCCCTGAGACAAGTGGTGTCTCCCCCAACCCTCCCCAGCAGCTCTTGGATGCTCCCCAAAAATCTGCCCCCCCAAGGCATGAAGCTCCTGGTTCGAGGACATGTGGTAGCAGAAGCACAGGCTTAGCCAAAAGTCTCTAGTGCAATTACTCTGAAGAGATAAAACACAAGAGAGTACCGATCATCTAGAAAACAACAAATACCCTCCCTCCAGCTCACCCTTACTGTAAGCGGGGGGAACAGTGCCGCCATTGTGGGGAAACTTTCCTGACTTCTGCACTACCCCGGTGGAATCGGGTAGCAAAAGGATCCAAGTCCTCACTCCTACTCTTTACCCAGGGGCCTGCCTGACCTCGAGGACACCGCCTTCCACTCTCCTGGGCAGCAGAGTCCTCATACCCTTGATAAGGCTGGTTATAGGGTTATCCCTGTTTCGTTGTGGGTCACTCAGGACAGGAGCTAGGGTGTCCCCACTCCAGGGTGCTCTCTCCCTGGCCCCATGAGCACTCCATTAAGTTCAAACCAAATACAATTTATTGAAAACGTCAAGAAACAGTAAGAAAAAAATAAGGAAAAACAAAAAAGGGAACAAGGAACCCGACCCTGTGGGCATAAGCAGTGGTCTCTGGGACATAAGGGAAGTTCAGTCTCTTCCTCACACACCCCAGGCCTCCCACCCAGGCCCTGGCTGCGCTGTGGTGATACCGGGGGTCAGACACCTGCTCTGGCGGTAGCCACACACCCTCAGGCTCTGGGTGGCAGGGCCCTTCTTCCCGGTATCGTCCCTCCCGTCGGGTTCATGTCCCTCCGCCAAATCAGTCTCCCCGTGCCAGGCCCTGTGCCCAGGGTCCCCACCTCGCTCTCCCCAGCTGCTCACCACGCTCGGCTTCGGTATCGCTTGGGGTATGGCTGGCATCCGCCGTGCCGGCTCTGGCCCTGCAGCGCCCGGCTGGAGCTCAGACCGGGCCTCTGCTGTGGCAGCTCCTGGCTGCTCTGGCTCCGGGCTGCGGCTCGCTCCCCAGCCTGGCTCAGGCTGCAGGGCTCCCCTTAACTCAGCCCTACTCTGGCTCAAGCAGCAGCAGCTCGCTTGGAGGACGGGCCCCTGGGTTCCTGACTCCAACACACATTGGCCTGCCTTCCCTGTCAATCGGGCTGATTTGGAGTGTTGGCCTCTCCCCATTGGCCCTGCGGACTGTCAGTCTCACAAGCCTGATTTATCTTCCATTCTTCCCCTTTCTTTTGCTAATGGGAGAGGGGCAAGCAAAACAAAACAAAACAAAAATCCCCACTACAGTTTCATTATAGGGCCAACAGCCCCCTTACATGACTTTGAGAGTCCTTGGGCGTGTGGGGAGGTCCTGTGTTGTGGTAGGCCGGGCTGCCCTCTGCCGCCTCAGGTTCCTGCTCCTGCAGCGGCTCCCCTCAGCTTGAGCTACAGAAAATGGCTACAGAGCGAGAATAGAGCAGCTTCTGCCCTTTTAAACCTTTCCCAGTCTCCTCTGGCCTGTGTCCTCTTGCTCAGTTTCAACACACATGAGCACAGACCCCTAGCAACTGCCTGTGTTGCCAGGCAACCTGATAAACCAACACACCTGGGTAGAGTCTAGGCCTTTGTCAACAGTGGCTCCATTGCAGTGGGGAAGCATCTCCTAACTTAACAGACCTTCATTGTTAGCCTTCTGGCACTCTCCCTTGGAATTCCAGCCCCCCTAGAGAGGAAAAACGAACCGCACATTCAAAATGGAGTCTGCAGTCTGACACAGATATACATAAAACCCTCTCCGATATCAAACAGAATGCATAAGCTGTACAGAGGCAGCTTCCCCCAAAGCATCACCACTTATTAAAACCTTAATGGAGAGGGTAATAATTTCTGAGCTTCAGGCCAATATTATTTTGAGCAGGGAAATATTTACAAGTTGGAAGTCATTTCTTTCTTTCATTTCTATCACTTTGTGGCTTTGTAGTTAGAAGATGGTGTCACTAGCGCTGGGTGAAAGTTTTTGGATGACGAGGTTGCCAAAAAACGCAGTGTCAGCCTGAAACGATTCACCAGTTTGCCGAATAGTAGCAGTAGTGCCTTCCTTATAACATTTAGCTCTGTGTTTAGGGTACTCACCTGGGATACGAGAGACCCACATTCTGCTCCCCTCTCTGCTTGATGTGGAGAAGGCATTTGAAGTTAGGCCTCTCATTTTTTCAAGAGCCAGCCCTAACCACTGGGCAATGAGATGGACAAGGCGGGCCAGGGCTCTGAGCAGTCTCTCTTCTCAGATGTGTGGCTGGCTGGTTCTTGATTGCCATGTGTGGGGTGGGGAAGGAATTTCCCCCCAGGTCATACTGGCAGGGAACTTGGAGGGTTTCACCTTCCTCTGCAATGGGTGGGTGTAGGTCACTAGCAACATTAACTGGGTGCATCTCACTTAATCATTTCCCGGCCATTACAGGGGCCTCTGGCACTAGTACACCTCAGCCCCTCCTATTCTCTGCCTGTGGCACATAATAGCCTGGTCTCCAGTGGGCTGTGATACTTTGGTCTCATTTCAGTTGTTGGATTTAGTGTGCCAGTGTTGGGCGGTGGTGGCCTGTGATGTACAGGAAGTAAGACTGGAAGCTTTTCTGACTTTCAAATCTATGACTCTATAACCAGAGGGTATTCTGAGGCAGGTGTCTCTCAATGTCTCCACTGATGCTACTCCGAGTACAAAATACATTAATAGACAATGAGTAAAAAGAAAGTGTGGGAATGACTCTGTAACCTGATGTTTGGGGTACTCACTTAGGAGGTGGGAGGCAAACATTTAGGTCCCTGTGCCCAGTGACCATTTAATACAAAGAGGAACAGCTTCAACGGGAAAGATGGAGTGCCCTGCCCCAGAATAGCCCAGTGCAAATCCCTTCTCCACGTGAGGCGGGGGACAGGGAGGAATTGAAAATAGGTTTCCCACACCCCATGTCTTAACCACTGTGTTTAGAGATGATCAGGAAAGCTTCTCCGCACCCCCCTGTTTTGTGACTCTACCCCTTCATTTCCTTTGTTTGTATTGTTAAAATGTTGGCAGATGAAATGTTTCATTTGACTGAAACACAATTGTTGACTTTTTTTGATTTGCTGAATTTTTTCAGAATTTTCAACTCCCCTGCCCCCTGCACCCTCCCAGAACTGTCATTGAACTGAAAAAATCAGTTAGTCACCCAGCACTAGTTGTAACCTCACCCAGCCAGGAAGAAAAAATCCATTCAATAGCGTGGGTACTGAAATGAACAGAGTACACCCCTGTACAACAGCCTGCACAGTGTAACTGACCCATTAAAAGGTCAGATTGTCCTTTCACTACAGGGCTTGCGTGGGACTGAAGGAGTTCCTAGCTCAATTCCTCTGCTCAGGGCAAATATCCATAGTGGTGTGTAAATAAATAATAGAGGACAAAGGAAAATCAGAAGGCCAATGTCATGATGCAGTACCATTTTTAATGAGACTAAGAATGGGAGTATAAAATTGCAGAACAAAACAATACAAAGCATAAAGACTCTACAGGGTTCAATGATGGCTGCAAGCAATCACCCACTCCAAGGTGATGCATTTTGCACGTCTTTCTATCTTTGTTGCAGCTGCAGAGTTTGACGATCAAGTTCCCATTTTCAACCATTTGAACTGACAAGGCACATTATAAGCAGAGAACTAAGCCGGGGAGCCATTCGATAGGAAATCTAAGGCGAAGGGTAACATGACAAAGACATCTACGGATTTCAGAGGTGTGGCGCACTCACTCCTACTGCTGATTTCAGGTGCAGTTGTGGGTGCTCAGCACTTCTGAAAGCCATGTCCATAAGCTCAGCTGCGAAACTCTACCTGGCCTTTTATTTCCTGTTTTTATTTTGTTCGGTCGACGTTCCTTGTGGTTTGACTATAACCAGTGGTTTCCAGGGACTTGCCAGGATGTGACCATCGGGAAGAATAAGTGTAGGAGTATTTTGGAGTGTACTGGGCCTCATGTCTTATATTGATGCTTGGAGGGCATCTGTCGAGATGTGGTCCCAAGCTTCCAGTGACTCCTGGTGCTGCAGATATCCTAGCAGCTGACTCAGCCATGCCAGTGTCAGGCGGTCCTGAGGATGCCACTATGCTCTCTTGAGGGCAAGTGGTGAGGATTGGTCCCGGGAATGTCACGACAACGGGGGGTGGGTAGATTATCACTCGTGAGTCTTTACACTTCACCACACATGGCTCATTGGCGGTGACAACATATGGTTCTGAGCATTTCACCCCACATGGTAGGGAGCCCTGGGCACCAGTCTGTAGTCCATTGAAAGACATCTTTCCTGGATGGAGATAAACCTGAAGCACATAGGAGGGGATAGAGTAAACATAAGGCACAAGTGCTAGTGGAAAAACAGATACAAAGGTAATGGGGACTATGTAGGAACCCAGATGGATAGGAAGATAGATACAGGCTAACCATAGTTTCTGGCTACAAATCTGCTCCTACTTACTTGTCCTTGTCTACTTGTTCCATTCACCCTTATCCTCCTTCCTAACCAGCCCCACTCTTCCCTACTCATTCTCTCTGGGCTTCTCCACACAGTGAGTTAGTGCTCACAAGCCAGGGTGTGCACCTGCAGCTCACTAGTCTATCACACACTAAGTGGCTATGGGGACACCAGTAATGTGCACTAAAAGTTCCATAGTGCTACAGAACTGTTAGTGCAAGGTAGCAGGGTCCATGCAGTGAGTGAATGCGTAGCAAGATGGTATATTGTAAATTCACACCCTGGCTTGCCTGGCACTAGCTTCTTGTGCAGACAAGCCCTCTGTCTCTCTTACTCAGACAGCAAGAAACCTTCCTGTTCACGTGGGTGTCATCCACAAAATGCATCTCATCTGTAAAGTCTGCACTGATGATCTGATAAACACTGTTTTGAGCTTGCATCATCCCCATCTTTTCACCTCTCTTGTCCTCCCACACTCTGTTGCTTAAGCCAGCTTCCAGACAGCCTCTTAGACCCAAGCTTCAGACTCAAATACCAAAACCAAAACAAAAAAAAATTCCCCTAATACTTTCACAGTGTCACAGGATGGCTGGCTCTTTAAGGGGAGCCGAGTCTCAGTCCCACCTGTGATAATACTTCACTTGACTCCCCAGGTGGGGGGAAATGGTCATATGACTCAGTCTGGGGTGGTTATATAAGGAAGAGGCTGGGTGAGTGAGATACCTGGTGAGATAAAGACTTCAGCTGAGGACTGTAGGAAGCAAAAGACTCCTGCAGGACCATCTAAGATGCCAGAGGAGTAAAGACTCTAGCGAGGTAGGGCTAGGAGTGGCTTACTAAAGCAGGGAAAGGCTTTAGGCAGAAATGCCTTGGAGTGGCTCAAAATAATCCAGGCAGGAGGGGCTGAGAGGGCTTTGACAAAGCAGCAAAGGATGAATAGATTGACTTTGAGGGCTTCCTGGTGAATGGCCTGGGTTAACAAGCCAGGGAATCATTGGCCAAACAAGAAGCAGGTGTGGACAGGTAGCCTAGGGTGGGGAGGCTGCTGGGCTATCCTCTGACACAAGGGGGCTCTGTAAGCAGCAACCCTGATTCACATAGAAAAAAACCTTTACACTGCTCTGTGCAACCGTCAGTTCTCCCAGTAGCCACCTGAAGTAGGGAGCTACTGTCCCTGTTCCTTACCCAAGGGGAATTAAGGCACAAACACTACATGAAATGCTCTAGATCATTTGTTGGGTTAATGGAAGAGCAGGGACTAGAACTTGGGCACTGCTAGTTGTTGTTTGTCTTTTTATCTCAACTCCATTTCCAGTGTTTCTGAGATGCTGCAACCGAGAGTGGGTGGGGCTGAGCTGTAGAAACACAGAGGAAGAGACAGTCCCTTTTCTAAAGAGCTTACCTACTAAATTGGCAAAGATGGGAGGAAAGCTTATTACCCCAGTTTTACAAGTAGGTACTGCTGAGGCAAAGAGTGACGGGAGGCTTGATGTTCAATGAAGCTAAAGACACAGGGTGTCAAGGGCTTGTAAAACTACAAGGTCATCCAGTATGTACTGTGGTCAGTTCACTGTTACCTGGTATTATCTCTTAAAATCGCCAGTAGCTTCCTGGAATTGCCCTGGTAAAACTCTCACAAAATGAGGAAGGATGAGGGATGGGTTAAAAAGCAATGATTGTAATAAGTAAAAAACACTGCAGAATATTTGAATCATGGGCAGCTGGTGTCTTCAAACCAGTTCAGAAAACTATAGTGTGGGTTAGGATTAGGAAAAGGCTAATAATGCTATTTCCCTCCTTCAGATTAAATCTTAAAATGCAAACCAGTTCAGCTCAGCACTACAGTGTGACTGCTTTTTAAACTCGCAAGGAAGTCAGCAATACATGATGATGAATAAACAATATTCTTTCGTTACCTTTTCAGACCTGTTATCCAGCAATTCTCTAGAACTGGTTTCATCACACTCACAGAAGAGTGAACACTAAGGAGGTGGCTGAGTGAAAAATGCTGACTCTAATAAGTGAACGCAGAATATTTCTATCGAGTGTAGGATGGATGGGTGTTATTTTCAAACTACCCTAGAAAATTATAGCATAGAGTAGGGTGGGGACAATGTGAATTATGACCATGCCCTTGCTAAGATTTTATCTTAGCATGCAAACCAGTTCTCCAGAGTCACTGTGGTACTCCTGTTTCTAAAGCTTGTGAGTGAGCAATACTTGCTAATGAAGAAACAGAAAATAATCTTTTGTCAAAACAAAACCTTAAGGACTACATCTTTAAACTGAGTTCTCCTGACTCCAACAGAGCTGTGCTACTTTACTCTAGGTGAGGACGTGGATCTAAAATTGCTAGTTGCTCACATAAGAGCATAGAAATGGCCATGCTGGATTAAATCTGTGTCCCATTTAATCCATTGTCCTGTCTCTAAGAGTGCTGACTCCCAGCTGCTTCAGAGGAAAGTATAAGAAGGCTGAAGTGCTCCATAATGGGAAACCCTGAACATAAAGGTCATTTCTTCCTAAATTAGAAGTTGGCTTTGACTTCAGGAAGGAGAACTTCCACAAATATCTTTCAAAAATTTTAACTGCAGAGATAATATAAATTAAAAAAAAAAACAGCCATAAAGTGACACTTCAGTAGTGATACTATGGAGATCAGCTTTCATATAACATGGCAATAATAGAATCAGATCCTCAGCTGGTGTAGTTTGCCATGATTTCAAATAAAGCAGCTGAAAGTGTGGAGATTTAAATAAGTGCCAAACCACTGCTGCATATTTATATCTATAGATAAACCAACTTGACAACAGCAGTGAAATTCACTCAATAGATATATGAATGCTCATCTCAATCATTTTTAATAGAAAGCAAAAGGCTGAATTCTCATCTGGTGCTTCAGATACATATGCCAAAACAATGTAAATGTCTATATCAAAAGTAATTTCCCCCCATAGTTATCTAAGGTATTGACATTCCCAATACCAAACAAAAATAACAGGGCAAGATTTCCGAAACCTCATATGGATTTGGGACAAACAGCTTTTTTTTTTTTTTTTTTTAAAGTCTGCATCCACCAATGCTGACAAGTGAATCGCTACAAAAACAGATTTATAGAAAGAACCTCCCTAACACTGGTGAGAATCAAAAAGTTTTATGTGCAAGACTTGGCCCTAGGTTAATAAAACTCTCTCTAAAGTAATTAGTTACCAAAAGATAGTTATAAAAAACAATTGAGTTGAATTGGACTTACTCAGTTCACGGAGGAGAATGAGTCAAGAGAAGCCTTAAGAGTAGCTCTGAGTTGCGAGAGCTTTTATATGCTTTCTTAAATTGCCTGGAGGACATGACACCCTTTGTGCATGAAGTCCTAATCGCTTATGAACCCAACTTTGTGTGTGTGACTCCTCAAGTGGATGCAATTGTTTTGCTCGCTGTTTTATTATTACCCAATTCCCAGCCTCAGATAATTTGAAATGCGTGTTGCAACCTACAGGTTTCTTCTCTCGCAAAACTTTAGGGGGCAAATTGATTTCTAATATCATTCTACTGATTCCTTTTGGGTTACAGTGAGAATTAATCTAATGCCATTTACCCCTATGATGTCTGTACTCACTGAAGTCCATGGGTGTCTTTCCAACAATGAGTTTAATTGACTATGAATTAGACCCTAGGGGTTGTGGTTCATTTCTGGACTAAGGGCAGGCACCAAGGCATATGCACCTTTTAAGTTCCACTTAAGCCTTCAAAATGGTGCTTAATTGGGATTTACGTGGTATATAGGACCTTGTGCTGGCCTTCTGCTCTGAGGCCCAGGAGTAAATTTTATCCTATAGCAACTTGGAATTCTGAAGGGCCTTGCTGTCATATCACCACGTAGAAATTGCCAAATTGGATTAGAACCGTGATCCCTCCGGTCTCTGATAGGTCTTCAGCTATGTTAAGGCCTATTATAAAGAGGATGGTGATCAATTGTTCTCTATGACCATTGAAGGTGGCAGAAAAAGTAATTGGCTAAATCTGAAGCAAGGGAGATTTAGGTTAGCTATTAGGAAAAACTTTCTAACTCTAAAGATAGTTAAGCACTGGAACAGGCTTCCAAGGGGGGCTTGTGGAATCCCCATCATTGGAGGTTTTTAAGAACAGGTTGAACAAACACCGCTCAGGGATGGTCTAGGTATTCTTGGCCCTGTCTCAGCACAGGGGGCTGGACTAGATAACCTCTCAAGGTCTTTTTCCAGCCTTACATTTCTATGTTCTATATATTGTCTCCAACAATGGTCAGTACCAGCTCCTTCAGAGATAGCTACCTGGGCAATGTAGATACTATGCTAGTGGGAGCTGTGGAAAATCCAAAAATATATTGATACCAAAGACAGGAAAATATCATCATGCCTTATTTAACTGAGTATACTGAAGAGGAGAGAGATTATTGATTTACTCAAGATCTCTCGGGATGTCTTTTAGCTAAACAGAAGGTGACGATTTTCAAAAGTTGAAATACCTTAAAGGGGCTTTATTATCAAAAGCATTAAGCCACTGCCCTCTGAAAATGTGTCACCTTTTATTATGTTTCAAGTTGGGCACTGTAAAATGGCAAATCATCAACAAAAATCTTGGCTTTCCGTTTTCTAAGTTTCCTACTGAAGGCCAAGGGAGCCTGAAGCTGGGGGCAAGTTTACAAATATGTGTAAAAATGCAACTCATCCTTTCACAGCACAATAGGGAAACTGATTCAAGAATCGTGCTGGGTTGTCCTAGGAAAATGTTATCTGGGCCAGTTCCTCAGTTGGTGTAAACTCATGTAGCATCATTGAATTTTATGGACTTGTGCTGCCTTTACATCAGATGAGGATCTGACCGGTGAACTCTAAGTAGGAAAACAAATGCAAGGCTACTTTTTAATGAAATATCAAGTGGCCTCAAATTATGAGTGTAAATTAGGACTTGATTAGGGGAGTGACATGATCTTGCCACACATTTGAAAATGATGCTATTACTCACCGCTGGGGCGTATAAACCCAGCAACTTGCTATTAATATTAGAGAAAAACACTTTGAATATATAACATGTTAATGAATGTTGGTGCAGCTCTTTGAAATCCTTTGTTCTCAGGAATCCACACACTATCCCTCATAAGTTTTGTTGCCCAGGAGAAAGACACTTCATAATGTCAGCATTCAATTTATACATTTATGTATGTATGTATACTTATAATTTTAGTGGATAATAATGTTTCTTTATCTTTATTGATTTAAATGTTCACAGTTGCAGGAAATTATGGGGTGGTTGGGCAATAATTATTTAACGACATTAGGCATTGAGATTCAAAATGTTAAAGCTTTCTGACCGTTAGAACACAAATGGTCAGCATCACATGCCCAAATATAGCAAATAAATAACCTTAATTCAAACTCTGTTCCCAAGCAGCATTTTTCTTACTTTGCCAGTCTGTAAATTTTGATTATTATAGCTATAATTGTTTTTGTCAGGTTTGTGTGTACGTGAAATCAATGTTCACTGACATTTACCAATAAAAATTGAATCCTTCCAGCCTATTCATAAGCTAGGGATCATTTATACCATAAAAACTTAATGAAATAAACCAACAATAAGAACATAAATAAAGGACAGAAATGAACATGGTCTTTGCAGCAAAGGGTGGCCATAGACTGGACCTGAGCTACACTTTGTCCAGGCTGGCAGCTGCCAAAGTCAAATTGGCTGCAGACAGAAATATCATCTGGCCCAACCAGGTCTGATTATGCTGCTTGACTCAAGCCTCGTTGCACTGCTATAGAAAGGGTTAGAGCCACCAAGGGGACAGATTCTCGGCCATCTCTACTGAGACACATGCCCCTCCCCACTCACCATCTCAGCGAAAGATGACATCCAGTTCAAAATTGCAATAAACTGTGGGAACCCAAACACAATTCAGGCTGGAGACAAACAGAAAATAATATACAACTCTTAATCAGAAACGCTCTGTGTAAGCTTGAAAGCTTTTCTCTCTCATCAACAGAAGTTGGACCAATAAAAGATAATACCTCACCTGCCTTGTCTCAACAATAACAATAGTCTCTGGGTATAAACCATCTACTACAAGTCCTCAGCCCTGTTTCTCAGGGCCTGGGTTGTATTTGCTGGTGTGTAAATTACTCTGTGAGAACAGACTTATTCAGGTGTGTTTGCGACATCCTTGATGAGTCACCTTCTTACCTCATCCTTTGATCACAAGATGAAAGACTAAGCAGTGTTGCAGTCCAGTTTGCATCACATCAGAGTGGGCTGCGGTGCAAAATCTCATAATTAAGTTGAAATACTTAACCCTGTACCTCAGACTGTCATCTTCAGTATAAAGTGAGTGCACAATGGCTGTAGACTGTGATTTAGTACCATGTTATGAGCACTTTGCACTGGTGCAAATGACTATCCTTTGCCTGGTTTCTAACCCCTGTATATTAGTGCACATCCCAGAAGAAGGCAAAAAAGAAGAATAGAAAAGACAGTTAGTATGGAGCAGTGCTGGTGAGCTGAGTTTTCTGTTTCAGACTCAATGTTTCCAAGTATTCTAATATCCATATAAATACTTGAATTTTGTTGAAAATTACTCATTGGGTCCTGGGGTAGGGTTAGTGGTGCAACCATGGGCCCAGTTGGTGAAGGCTTTCATTGGTACAGTGCCTATAATAAGCAGACATTGGTTAGTTCACCATGCAACACTACACAGTCTATTATTCTCCTTTCAGTTGTATGTCCTGTTCTGCCCTTGAATGGTTCACAATAGAAGCAACAGAACAATGAAGGACAAAGGGTGGGTTAAAAAATGAACAAACAAAACACTGACTATATTGTGTACAGAGAGACAATGTGGGTGAGGTAATATCTTTTACTGGACCAACTTCTGGTGGTGAGAGAGGCAAACTTCCGAGCCACACAGAACTCTTCTGCAGGTCTGGGAAAGGATGCAGTCCAGACCGGTGAAGGGCTGTAACCCTGATACACTCTGCTACTGTAGCTCGCAGCCTGGACACCAACAGCCAGTCAACAAGCATGCACTGGGTGTCTGTGTGTTGAGCAGCTTTCATTCAGCAACTCTGTCCAGCAGCCTGTTTGTTATACCCCAGCCATGGTATCCACCAACCTTGGTTACTACTAACCAAGTGACTGCAGCGCATTCCCAGTCTCGAATTTTCCCCAAGCTGTGTGCTCTGCAATGTCGAGCCCCTTCCTGGACCATTGAGAGGAATAAGAAGGTTTGTTTGCTCCTTCAAAGAGTCAATACCCAGCAGCTTGCCACACTAGCCTGAGTTAACAATCACTTTAATTCAAACACAGAACTGGTTGGTTTAGGTTAAAGGTAAACCAAGTTTATTAACAAAAGGAGATAAGATTTTAAGTCAGTTCAATTGTAAAGGATAGAGTTAGAGTGACACACACACACAAGTAAAAATATGCTTTCTAGTGCTTAAACTTGAACAAACTATTGTCCAGGTATTGGGTAAGATTCTTAGCACATGCTTCTTCCAGCAAGATGGCTGACTACCCCTCTGAATAGGATCTCACACTGAAGACAAAGTGCATTGTTTCTTTGTCGTCTTAGGTGAGGATGAGCTGAAGATATAGTGTATAGAATACTAATAACATGCCCAGCTGGCATTTAAAAAACATTTTAGAAATATTTCTGTGTCCAGACAGAATGCAAAATGCCTTAGAAGTTACAGGAAAATAATGAGATCGTCTTTAAAAATAGTAAATCGTGTCAGCAGACTTTTTATGGTGCAAATTTGACATCATCTTGTCATGGAGTTTGAGTGACATCCAAAAATGATCTGTTTTTATTACATTCACATACATATAACTTTATTTACACAGAACAAGAAAAAATAATTATTTTGATCTTCATAAAATATGTCATTGCTCCTGAGTTAAGTATTGAAAGGCACCATAGATATTTTATAACCCCATTTTTTGCAAAGTTAATGACCCACAGAAGATTTATCAACTCTGCCTACAGACATTTCACACTTCTTCAAGCTACCTTTTCCCCTTTAGGATCATCTCCTTTCAGTGACTTTGTAAAGAGCTGTTGGCCTTTTTAACCCAGGGATTGAGAGTTTGAATTCCCTTTTTGATGGCCATGTTAATTCCCTGTATGACAGATGAAATAAACCTGCAGGTTTATGTGCAATGTAGACCACATGGGGCTGAGACTAGACTCAAACACAGGGAGCAAAATAACATCATGAACTGGAGGAATTGTGTGCAACAAACTGGTAACTAATTAGGACTTTGGGTGCATGAAGGCTGTTTTCAGCTCTATCAATTCCAAAGTTCTTGCAACTCAAGGGCTCTTCACTCCACTTCCCCTGACTACTTCTCTTCTCTTCTTCTCTTCGGTGAACTGGGTAAACTCTTTTTGACTCAGGTCCAGATCCTCAAAAGCTATATAGATGCTTAACTCCCAAGGAAATCAATGGGAGTTAGGTGCCTAAACACCTTGGAGACTCTGGGCCTCAATTTCATTACTATTGAAATTCTACTTCAGTGATGGTTTTAACTTAGCATTTTGCCCTACTTACCCATAATGATTCTTCTAAATGATAGGTGGCATCTTATTAGAAATATAGGGTCCTATCCTCAACTAATGTAGGTGGTAGAGAATCATTGACATTGTCACAGAGTTTGGGGGAGACAAGGCCCTGCACCCCGGGCTTCCTGAGATTCACCATGACTCTCAGCCAGCCAGTAAAACAGAAAGTTTATTAAGATGACAGGAACACACTACATCAGCTGCAGAATTACACTTAGCAGTCATATGCTAATATTGATATGCTAATAATCCTGAGGATAAGAACTGACTGCTTGCCCTAAGCCCAGATTCCATGTCCAGGGGTTAGTGGCAGGGAAAACCTTAATGCAGCAGGAGCATAGGCTGATAGGTAGGTGGGGGGTCTGCAGCTCCTTCATATCTAGCCAAAATGAATGTAGTCTTGCAGCGAAGGATAGCTGTATCTACACAGACTCAGCATGAGCGTAACCGCAGACCCCAAGTTCAAACTGGGGTGCAGCGGAAATATACAACTAGAGATGGGTGGGAACTGGAATGTCCATCCCATGTTAAATTTCACATTTCTGGGGGGGGGAAATCATTCCAATTTGGGACCAAAAAGTTGGAAATGAAAATTTTCTTTTCCAAAGATTACCACTAATCCTCAAAGGTTATTCAAAGTAAATGAAATATATATTAACTCATTAGTGAAGGATGAGTGTTTGAGCGCCAAGCAAATATTATTTAGAGCACAGAAATATTTTCATGTTGAAAAATAATTTATTTATTTCATTGCTACATTTTTGTTACTTTGTAGCTAGCAGATGTAACCAAACCCCTCCAGGAAGTAGAATTGTTATACAATAGGATGAGTTCTGATATGTGTATCAAGGGTGAAAATCACCTCTTTGCAGAGGCCTAGCAAAATCCTAAAGACCATGTAAGGGGCATGGTTAGCCAGTCACTTCAGCTTCGGTAGATGCTAAATAGTTCATAGGTTCAGTATTCACCATCTATACTGCGGTGAATTTCACCCAGAATGGTTTGTAAATAAGGAAAGGAGTAGAAAGGAAAACCAGAAGACCAATACTATGAGGCAACACCATTTTTATTGAGAATGACAAATGGAGTACGTACTTGCCAAATGAAATAATTCAGTATATAAAGGAAACATTTCCAGGGATTCAAGAAGGGCTATAACCAATGACCCACTCCAAGGATTTGCATTTCACACAAGATCTTCTTCTTCTTTCTTTGTTATAACTATAGAGTTTGACAATCAAATCCCATTTTCATCTATTTCTAGTTATTTGATTTATCCCAGACAGTGTCAAATAGGACAAAGCACATTATAAGTAGATAACTAAGCTGGAAAGCCATTATATTATAGATCTAAAATAAAGCATAACATGAGATAAACTTATTGAGGCCTAATTTTAAGAGGTACCAAGTAGAATTGGTTAAAAATTTTCCAATGGAAAAGTTTTTACATAGGAAAATGTAAATTTCAGCTAAATTGAAACTTTCCACAGGATCTCGTCAATTTCAGTGAAATTTCATTTGTGAGGTGTGTGGGGAAGTGTTTTGTTATGTCATAATCAGATATCATAGGAATAGAACATTTGATTTCTGATTTCAAACAACTTTTTGTTTTTTTAATTTAATATTATAGTATAAAATCTGTAAAAAGTCATGACAGAACATTTTTTTTCCAAAAATTCCATTTTAAATTTGAAAATTCTAATTCTAATCTGGAACAAAAACAAGTTTTTTGAAATTTGTGACTATTTCACAGCAGTGGAAATTCTGGTTCCCACACACCTATCGTTCTGAGCAGTTGCAACTTCTATTGACTTGAATTGGAGTCATGGGTGCTCAGCAGTTCTGAAACGCATTGTGCCTGAGCTCAGCCCTGAATCTGTATCTTACTTTTCATTTCCAGGTTACTTGTACCCTGGATATTCCTATTGGGTTTAACATGCTCACAGTTTACAGAGCAGAATTTATTGGGCAGCGGGGAAGAATAAGGATTCTAGGATCTGGTGTCAAAGGATGGCAAACTCTAATTATACAGATTCATGAAACCCTCAGAACCGAGAGATCTTTCGGAGCAGAATGATCTCTCAGTGTCAAATAGTGGTGAAGTTTCCACTACAGAGTAATGAGGGAAAGTGGTGAGAATTGGCCCAGGGATTATCGCAATGCCGGGTGGTGAGTCAGACTCAAATATTGAATCAGGGCACTGAATGACACAAGGCTCATTGTAGGTGACAGCAGCTGGCGTTGGGCGTGGAACCTCACATGGTAGGTTGCGTAGGCCGTAGCAAGACATCATTCTGTGATGGAGATTAAACCTGAAACACACAATCTCAAACTGAATACACAAAATGCACAAAAGTCTTTGGAGTAAGAGATGCAAAGCTCAGATACTATGGTTATGGGACCATGGAGATAGGCAAAAGTAGTGTGCAAAGATGACTTGGTTCCTTAGTTCCTGATGACAAGTCTCTCCCATTTGCTTATTCTCGTCCTCTTGTTTCATTAACCGTTGCGCTCTCTCATCCTCCCACTCTGTTCCCTGGTCACTCCTTACCGTTCTTTTTACAGCTTCAGACACTATTAAAAAAAGCTACCTATCACTTACCAGAGCAATTTCCCTTTCCCCTGCTCTATGCAAACCTTAATTTTAAAACAAGACTCGTATGAAATGGTGGGTAGCTATTATCCATGCTTAATAGAAGGAGGAACCCAAACACAAAGGATTGCCCCAGGTCACTTCGTGAGCCCATTGAACAGCCTGGACTAGAACCCAGGCACTTCTAGTTGTTGTATTATTATTTCTGATTTGAATTCCAATAGCTCTTTGAAGATGTAACGGCTGCTCCTGGCCATTTACAAACACAAATTAAGAGAGAGTCCCAGCTCTCCACAGACTAATTATCTGAGACAGGCAAAGGATGGGAGACGTATTCATTATCTCAGTTTTACAGATGGGATGCTGATGCACGAGGATTAAGAGCTAGGTTTTCAAAGCATTTTGAGTCCTTAGAAATCTGGCCCCAAATAACTTGCCGAAGGTGCCCCAGGAAATCTGTGCAGAGCCAAGGCCTAAAGGCAGATTTCCCGAGACACAATAGAGAGCTGTAACCACAAGACCCTCATACATATGTCCAGTAAGGGCACGTCACTTCAGTGGAACCACAGCAAATTATACAAGCTGAGGATCTGGATCTGAAATTGCTAGTTCTGCATATAAGAATGAAAGAATTGCTATACAGAGTCAGTGCTGTGGTCCATCAAGGCCAGTATCCTGTCTCAGATAGTGTCCGTCATTTCAGAGATAACTTGGTTCATTATGGAGTAAAAAATCTCCTAACACTCCTAAGGTAAAAGTTGCCTTTGACCAGATGAAGGAGGATTTAAATATATTCTTTCCAAACTCTGGGTTCCTATCTATCTGCCTAGTATCTAGCTATTGATAGATCTAGTCTCCTCCATTGAAAATAGCAATAGAGTTGCATCTCAATGCTAGAGAATGCCAATCTCTAGTTTTATGGAAATATTTAGGGCCAGTTCCTCAGAAACTGAAAGCCAACATACCTCCATTGAAGACATCTCAGGATCTGGATATATATAAGTATTTTTAAAATATAAAAACAGTACTTTCCAGTATTAAAGTACTGAGATTTTACAAAGTTGTTTAAGGGGTTTGGATACCTAATGCCCAGTTAAAATGAATGGGATGTTAAAATGAATGTCCCAAATGCTTAGGTAGTTTTGAAAACCCCAGTCTTAATTTCTGAAGCCTGCAGGCACCACTGCCCGAAACGGAATGACTACAAAAAAGATTCTGTTATGGAAAGAAATCCCGTAATATTTTTGAGACTCACATAGTCTTTGTGCAGGATTCGACTGTAAACCAAGAGCCATCACTAAATTAACATTTAAATAGTAACGAACAATTCACCAAAATGGACTTACCAGGCTCACCAAGGAAAATAGATGAGAAGTGGAGAAAAGAGCCCTGACTGGCGAGTGCTTTTATCCTGTTTCCCAGACAGCCTGGAGGATCTGTGACGCACTTTCCACAAGAGGCCCTAATTAGTTTAAAAACAGATCCTACTGTATGCTTAACTCCAACCACTGATGGAATTGTCTTGCTTACTGTTTGTTGTCTGCTAATGTATTCTCAGCCTCAGACAGTATGACTTGCACATTATGCTCTGCAGGTTTCTTTGAGCTTAACATTTTATGTGTCAAATTAATTCCTGGCATAACTGAAATGTGGTTAATGGATACCAGGAATTAAGCAGATTTCATTTATTTTGTTCTTCTTTTATGAGCTTTAAAACATGAATGGTTCAGGGGAACATCAATAGCATAATCCACTGTAATACACAGGATTCTACTTTAGTTCTTTAAATCCAGGTTACAGTCTAGTTGGGGACAAAGTGGAGTTCACCCTTGCAACTCTGAAGATAGAGGCTGACTTTCATCTGGGTTTTATTATCTCTACCCTTAACTATTTATTATTTGTCTAGTTGAATACCCATAGAAACGCATGGGCATCTTTCCAATGAGGTCAATTGTCTTTGAACTCAGCTATATGAGTAGCATTTCATTCCTACACAGAGGGCCAGCACGTGGTCGATGCACTATTGAAGTCTCACTTTAGCCTTGAAAAATAGTGCTTAAGTAGAATTTAAGTGGTGCGTAAACCTTGCATAAGCCCTCTGCACAAGGTTAATTTCATTCTATTGGATTAGATACAATGCTCATGAGCGATAGAAATAAGGTGTTTTTGTCAAGGGGGGAAGGCTGTGAAATGAGTTAACAGAAATCTGGACACATTGCTTGCCCCATATTATCCTCAACTCTAGTAGAAAGAGTTAGAGCCACCACTGGGATAGATTCCAGGTATTCTACCAGTGAGTTTTTTTTAGTCCTGGATACACATGAATCCCATTATTCTGAGAGAAATATACCTTTCCCTACTTACCGTCCTGGTCCACATAAATATAGTCCCTTGTGAAGACCTTTACGCCTCCATCATCTCAGGCTCTGGGGAGGAAGGTATGCAGCTCTTTCAAATTTGGGAGAGGCCTGGAGCATCTGGCATCCATCCAAGGAAGCGGTCAGGGCTGGTTAGACTTTGGCCCCACTTCCATGCAAGTCTGTGTGGGGAGCTAAGGAGAAGAATAGCTGAGTTTAATGGTATCTCTGGGGAGAGGGAAGAGGAGGGAGCTTACTGATTTGACCAAGATCACTCACAAGTTCTATGACTTAAGCCTAAACCAAGATTTTCCAAATTGACCAGAGATTTTGGCTACCAAAGTGGAGACACCCTTGAAGATCATGGTTTTTTTTTTTTTCAGACCCACCTTTTGAAAACCAGGCCTCTATAAGGTGTTTCAAAGGGAGACCAAAGTTACTAGTCAATTTTTTAAAACTTTGGCTTTAATTTCTGCAAGTCTTATGTCTTAGCTACCTCTCTCTTCCTTTATGTTCCAGATTTAAATCCATTGGCAGGTGAAAGATGGTTGAAGACAAAGGTAATCTCAAGCAGATGACTGGCAGACTGTTAAATAAAAGTGAAGATATTCTACAAAAGTAAGACACTGTCCTTTTATAACATAAAGGTACAATAAGTCCCTGATAAAGCTGAAGTCCTGTAGGAAGATGCATCAAACATAGGGACAGATCCTGAAATAGCGTAAATCAGGATAGGGTCATTGAAGTTGATGGGGTATTGCCAGTTGGCACCAGTTGAGGTCTGGGCTAGACGTTTTTAAAAAGAATATTTATTAAAACAAATTCAAAGCTATTTTCTAATGAAAAAAACCCAAGAACTCTGAGTTCTGCGGTTATGACTCATGACGGATTAGAGGAATGACACGCGTGACCTTGACACACATTTTAATGTGACGCTATTACTCAGTTGTCCTTGAGACTCCAACTCCAGTCACCTGCTTTGACAATTAGCATAATACAAACCTTTGCATGCATCAACCATTAATGAATGTTTCTGATACACTTTGAAATCCTTTGTTCTGGAGAAACCTCAGAGTTTCCCAATAAGAGTAATTGTCCAGATGATCCTGGCAGGGAGACATAATAATTTAGGGATAATTTATGGAAAAGTTTGCAACTTTGTCTAATGAGCAGACAACATGCATATAAAGAAACAAAGATTTTGCAAAAAAGGATAATTTTAGCGCCTCCTCTGAGTATGAGCCACCGTTTGTCCTGACAGGCAGATGCCAAGGTCAACATGGTTCCTCAGCCACAGGTACCATTAGGCCCACCCAGGTCTGTTTGCCCAAAGTCACACTGCAGTCCCCTGTAGTGATGATGAGAGACACCACTACAGGACAGGCTTCACACAGTCGCTGCTGCTGAGTCCTTTGGTCCCAGGTACACGTGAAACAAAAATTCTGGGCGATAAGTCCCCGTCCCTCCTCACTATCCTGCCCCAAACAGTTGAATGAATTTACCACTCTCTGAAGATGATGTCCACCCAAAATCTGCAACACAAGTATGGAAACAGGTGAAAATCAGCATGCGATTCTAGCGTGACACAAACAAAGAAAAAGCAATGGCTAGTCAACATCACAGCTACAACATACATTCAGCAGGCTGTGCCAATATACTCTCCCAAATAAAATAATAATTGATACATTTATTATTAATATTTTACCATAGCACATAGGGTCCTTAATTATGGAGCAGGACACGTGGTGCTAGGAGCTGTACAAACACAGAACTAAAAGACAGTCACTGTCCCAAAGAGTTTATAATCTATAAGACAAAGGAGGGATACAAATGTTTGGGGAAGTTCAAGGAAACAATGAGACAATATTAGTCAGCATGGTAGACAGTGGTCTTAGCACACCCATGGCCTAACTGGCCTTGGAAGTGTACCAGAGTACAAACCCAATATTTAAGAAACTAATGAATTCGACGACAGTTAGCAGCCCTGCTTACAAACAACTCACATTTCTGCAAGCTATTTAAAAAAAAATCAGGATAATCTTTTGCAAGCGGTTTGTTAAAGAGGAATTGAACTTTAACCTGTGGATTGTGAGTTGGACTCCTCTTTGGGAAATGGCAGTGTGTTAATTCCCGACAGATGTAGGGTTCTTGTGGGTACTGGGAATATACAAAGGGTCACTAAATGGAGTAATGTACTCTTGTGTGGTGGGTGAGGGGGGGGAAGGGGAATGGCTGAACTGAAAGTCACATCTGGGGAGATGGAAGAGTAAAGAGGTTATTGATTTGCCCAAGATTGCTCTGGGAATCTATGGATAAATGCAGAGCCCAGACATTAAAAACCAACAAGAAAATTAAATTGCCAAGCTAGGGACACTTTAATGAGCCTGTTTTTTCAGACATTGATAAGCACCCACACTGTGAAAACCAAGCCCCTTTAAGGTGGCTCCAGTCCAAAGCTCAAAGTAACTAGTCACTTTGGAAAATCTCTTAACCTTTCTGGCTCAGATCCTCAAAGAAGCCTCAAGTCTTAAGCAACAGACCATCCGTCCTCTCCCAACCTTTATGTACCAGAGCTAGATCCATAGGGAGATGGGAGATGACTGATGGTCAAAGGAATCTTAGGGAGACATCAGATGAATAAATGAGTAGACACTCTACAAAGAGAGACCATCCTTATAGACAATAGAAGAAGGGAAAATGAGTCACTCATAGAGCTGGAGTATCTTAGAAAAATATTATTTGAAATATAATGCTGGAGCCTCAGCTAGTTAAAAATCAATCATTGAAGTTGATGGAGACAGGCTGATTTGCACCAGTTAAGGTTCTGACTCCTAATCTTTAAAAAGGAATGTTTATGGAAAACAAAAGAGCAAAGCAAGATTTAAATGAAAAATAAAAGAATCCTGAATTCTGAGGCTGTAAATCATGACCTCATTAGGGGAATGACATAAATTACCTTGACCCACATATTTAAAGTGATGTTATTACTCAGGACTGGCGAGTCTAAATTCAGTAATGTATTTTCAATATTATAATAATAGAACTCTGTGTATGTGTAAGGCATTAATGAATGTTTGTGAAGTGCTTTGAAATTCTTGTTCTTAGGAAACCGGAGAACATCGCCATTAAGTGTCATTGCCCAGGGGATCCCCAGAAACACACCTCATAATTTAAGGATAATTTATGGGAAAATGGTTGCAGCTTTATTAAATGAGCCAGCAACATGAGTGTAATCATATCATGGAGGAAAACCAAGTAGACTCTGTAGGAAAGTGTGACTTTAGCATCTCAGAGAGAACATGAATCACCTTTTGAGTGTCACACCCCCAGGCCACCTCACATGTTAGTGATAATTTATAGCAAAAAAAAAGCCAAAGCTATTATTAAATAAATAACAAGAAAGTAACCAAATTATGCTGGGAAAAGAACACACTTTTGTAGTCAAGGGTGGCTGTAGCTGCTAAATCCAACCACGAGAAAACCCATTGCCCTGACTGGCAGAAACTAAGGTAAAAAATGCTACCCCACCAGAGAGAGCATCTGGCCCACCCAAGGCTGGGCACCAGGCATACCCAAGTCACTCTCCATTCCTGTAGAGATGGCTAGAGTTGCCACCACAGCAGTCTCTGCTGGTGAGTCTTTTGGTCCTAGACACACATGAATCACACAATTCTGGGAGATGTATTTCATCCCGAATCACCGTCCCTGCCCTCACAGCTGAATGAATTTAACTTTTTGCTAAGACTATATCAGCTGCAAAATTGCAATAGAATTTATGGGAACACATGGAAATACACATGAAACTCTGGCTTGACCTGAACCAAAAAAAAAAAAAAAAAAAAGCCAATGGATAGCCAACATCACAACACCAACATACATTCTGCAGGTATAGGTCTGTATAATAATAAATAAATAATAATAACAATTATTATAGATTCATAGATTCATAGATTCTAGGACTGGAAGGGACCTCGAGAGGTCATCGAGTCCAGTCCCCTGCCCGCATGGCAGGACCAAATACTGTCTAGACCATCCCTGATAGACATTTATCTAACCTACTCTTAAATATCTCCAGAGATGGAGATTCTACAACCTCCCTAGGCAATTTATTCCAGTGTTTAACCACCCTGACAGTTAGGAACTTTTTCCTAATGTCCAACCTAGACCTCCCTTGCTGCAGTTTAAGCCCATTGCTTCTTGTTCTATCCTCACCCCCATTATAACAAATGGTTTTTGTAGGAAAATGCCTATTCATTGAAAACAAAATTTGTTTGGGGGAAATGTACCAGTTTTGATTAAACTTTAATTGCGAAAGGTTTTTCAGGTGCAGGATATAACTTTTGGTCAAAACTAGAGAGCCAGACGAAGACTGGAAAGTGTGATCATGTTAGGATCAGGGACTTGAACTTGAACTTTTATTGGACCAACTTCTGTCGGTGAAAGACAAGCTTTTGAGCTACACAGAGCTCTTCTGAAGCGTGTCTCTTTCACCAACAGAAGTTAGCCCGATAAAAGATATTACCTCACTACTTTGTCTCTCTAATATCCTGGGACCAACACTAAAAAGTTAGAACTGTTCAGCTTAGAAAAGAAACATCTAAGGAGTGATATGACAGATCTATAAAATCATGACTGTTGTGAAAAATGAAATAGGGAAGTGTTATTTACCCTTTCACACAATACAAAAATCAGGGATCATCCAATTAAATTAATTGGCAGAAGATTCAACACAAACAAGAGGAATTACTTTTTCACACATTTCACAGTCAACCTTTGGAACTCATTGCTGTGGGATATTGTGTTGGCCAAAAGTATAACTGGGTTCAAACTGGATAAGTTCATTGAAGACGGGTCCATCAATGGTTATTAGCTAAGATGGTTAGGAATGCAACCCCATGCTCGGGGGAATCCTATACTTCTGACTACCAGAAGCTGGGAATGGAAGACAGGGGTGGATCAATCCATAAGTGCCCTATTCTGTATATTCCCGTTGGTACGGGCCACTCTTGGAGACAGGATTGTGGGCTAGATGGACCATGGTCTGACCCTGTATGGCAGCTCTTATGTAGTCTTATGCCCATCCAAACTGATCATGGGGGTGGTTCTTCCACCACCCCAAAGGGGTCATGGAAAGCTTGGGACTCTGCCATGATATAGTCCCAGAAGGAGGGCTGTGGACAATCTTGAACTAAAGAAGAAATTTTGCAGACTGGGAAGCCAGGGCTTGACCCACACAGCCCCAGGAAGGAGGCCTGGGGGCCCCAGGACCTAGGGTGTGATTGAAAAGCTGACTCTTTCTGGGGAGCTGAGCAATGTTTAACAAATTAGACCTCAAGAGAGGGGGAATATTGTTTTCAAAGACTTCTGGATATGAGTGGAATATTTCCAGGAATTCTGGATTGCCACAAGTGACCTTGTATTTCAGACCCTGGTTTCAGTGTTCATTGAAGGTGGCCACCCTCTGGTCTCTATGGAACACTTTCCAAATACTGTAGCTCTGTTCTTTCAGCCCTTAGTTTCTCTGATGTCCAGCAGATGGCGATGGTGTATGACAACAAATTTCTGCAAACCTTTTCTTCTAGCAGGTTTTTTATGGTTATTCGTTGTAATGACTGTATTTCTCTTTATTGACTCCGACTACCAATTGGTATTCCTGCTTTTAAGCAATTGCCTTGAATATTTCAAAGTTATACCTTGGGTAGGTGCTTATAACCTTCATTATGCCTTTCTCCTTCTTGGGCTATATCATTCATATCACCTTTGTTGTAAATGACTGTTACATTACGAGAACAAACCAAATCTTTGTCTTCTAATTCAAGCGGACCTAGTCTATGCATTCTCAGATTACATATAAGCATTCCCGTCTTCCAGGGCTTACATTAGAACAAGCCACATGGTCCACTTTATATAAGAAAGCAGGGTGTCCCTGTTTTTGGGTACTTTATAACTAAGACCGGAGAGAGACATTTTATCCATATGCAGATTGAGAGATTCTTGCCTAGGCAATTAAGAATACTGATATTTAAACATACTTAGTTTCTGTTCTTTGGAGCATGGGATCTCCTAACCTTAACTCATCTATGGTTCCTTAGACAAAGTGTCTCACATGATGTGACTCACTGTTTTCTTATTTTCTTTTCTTTTTAGGTGGAGTTGAGTACTGGGTGGAACCCTATGTTGGATTAAACAGAGGTGTATAGTTTTTTTCTGATATTTGAGGGGCAGGAAGAATTAATAATTATTAACTATTCTAGGCATATTTGTTACCTATACCTCTCCCACTTTGTAGCCAGAAGAGCGTGGAACCAAAGCTCTCCAGGTAGGAGAATTGCTGCACAATAACATGAGTTCTGAAACATGTGTAACGAAGGTGAAATTCACCCCAGTCAGGGGGCCTACACAATATTATTGACCATTTAAGGGACCTGATTAGCATCTGACTTCAGAGTTTGAGTAATGCTCGGCACAAGCTAAATTCATAGATAATGAACGGAGGTTCGTTAATATGGAATGGAAGTGAAAGAAAAACCAGAAGGCCAACAGTATGATGCAGGATGATTTTAATGCGAATGAAAAGTGCCGTGTATACTTGCAGAATGACATACAGGAGAGTGAAGAATTTCAGTAAGGGCTAAATTCCCTTCCTTCATTGGACAGTTCAGTCTCCAACCCTCAGCCCCATGGGAAGTCAGGAATTCTGCACAGGGGGGAAGAAGAAAGGAATCTCCTCCAAGGAAAAAATTCCCTCGTGGGATAGGAGGCTTCTGAATTTGGTGCCAAAAGTCCTTTCACCTCAGAGGCTACCATCTTGTGAGCCCAGGCAGCAGCTGCAGTGTCCTTTTACAGGCCTTCTAGCCTTTCTCAAAAGGGCAAAGAAAAAGAGAGGCCTGTTAGCAGAAGCAGTTCATATGACTCCTCATCCAACTCAGGTTCACAATCCCCACCTCCCCGAAGGAGTAAATTGAGAACAGGCATTCAAGAAGTTGCCCGAGAAAATTAGGAGAAAACTGGTCTCTTCTTGAGGTGACAGCCATTCCTCTGACTCGTCCCCAGAGGGCACTAGAGTTATAGGCCCTGTTGACAAGGTTTTCATGCATAGAAAGGAAAAGCATAATAAAAGGACACCTTCCAGCTTAGCGAGTGGGGGCAGGCTTCTCAGAGGAAGAGAGAAGTGATGCTGCGAATCAGCCATGTGACAACTGCCAGGCTGAGCAAATCCAGCTTATGCTGCGTGTTGACACCTGCCGGGTTGATGGGACCCTGCTCTTTGCAGGTTGACCGTGTGGTGTTGGGCTTAACTCACCTGAAAAAGTTTATCAGGATAACCAGATTCAAGACGGAGACCTTGAAGTTGATAGTAGTGGCGATCTGCCCCAGGGTTTACCTTCCATCTATCGACTTGAGGAATACTGACCATCATGTGTCAATTCACCAGACTCGCATGGGATTTCTGTGATTAACAATGGGGACAATCATTTCCAATACAAAGTGCTGCTTTTTGGACTCTCATCCGCACCTTGAGCGGCTCTTTTGGCGGTTCTTCTCAGGCAGAAGGGGTACTGGTGTTGCTTTCCCTGGATGATGTTCAAGGCGTAGTTTCGTCCAAGGAAGGGTCCTCTTGAGTGACTCAGACCATGGCAACAGCAGGATTTTATAGCAAATTTCTAAAAGTCGTCTTCAACCATCTCAGTGCCTAGTTCATCTAGTGCAGATAGTTGCAGAGGCCCACAACATTTTTCTGTTAGCTGCAAGACAGGACGAAATCAGATCAGCAATTACCCTCATGAGGAGGAGCCCCACTGCAGGTGCCCCACAGGTCTGGGAGAGGAGGATGCAGAATGCCGTAAGGAGCAGAGAGGAGGTTGGGGGCTGAACTGATGGGGATGCTGAACACATGGGGGGCAGTACTGCTGAGGGACAGGCTGGGTGGGGGCTGAACGGCTGGGGTGCAGGAGGATGGTCTGAATTGGTGCAGGGATCGGGGGAACAGGATTGATTTGGAGGTTGGGGGCAGAATTAATAGCTAATCATGGGATGGACAGATGTGGAGGTGAGCTCCTGCCGTGGTGTCCAAAATACATGTTTTAAAAAATCCCGGTCAATGTCAAATACAACAACACATAATATAAGAGGAAAAGTAAGGTAGGAAGCCATTAGAACAGAAATTGAAGATAAAGTATAACGTGAGAAAGAAACACATGTGCCTGGATAAGATATGCAGAGCAATCTGTATCTTATTTTTCATTTCCTGATTAATCTTTCTTCTGGAGTTATTCCTGCTGGGCTTCACATGGCCCACAGCTTCCGTAGCGATAGCTATTGTACTGCTGGTAAGAATAAGGGTGACAGTATCCAGTACCCAAGGATGATCTCCAGTAACTTTGGAAACTCCTGGAACTGTGTAAGCTTCCAAAAAAGAGAGAGTCCTTGGAACTGTGTAAGACTCCCAATTCCAGCTGGTCCGGAGGATCCCACTCCACTATCCTGCAGGCAAGAACTTGGGCCTGAGAGTGACAGTTCTAGAGCCAGGACACCGTCCGGCATATGGCTCTTTGCAGCTCTCAGCACAGAGTGCTGGGCATGGCCCCCACAGGGTGGGTAGCATCTGTCATAGCAAGACATCTTTCTGTGACGGAGAGAACCCTGAAACACAGAGTGAGGAGTCAGTAAACATAAGCCCCGCTGCCCATAAAATAAGAGTTTCGAAGCTCGGATATTGCTGTCATGGGTGTCACGGAGCTGGGACCACAACCCAGGCACACCTACCCGTTAATCTTCTTATTTATAATTGGAATTCAATTTGCTCTCAGAAGTGTCGTCTGAGGACTTACATTACTCTGTACAATACCCAGCACAATGGGAGCTTGATCTCAGGGCTTCTCTACATGGCTCTGCAGTCCAGACTTCAGGGTGTGAATTGCAAATACCTCTAATACGTTGCTCTCTAAATCCCCCATGTAGACCCTGTATATGAACTGAAAGGTATCTAGCTTGAGTCAATGTACTATGTTAATATGCACTGGGTATCTTTGTCAGCAGGGTCTACCCAGGGCAGTTACAGTGCAATTGGGTGCTCTGCAATTCACATCCCTGTAGTCTGGCCTGTGGTGCCGTATAGACAAGCTCTGATATCAAGGCCACATTGTGCTGGCTATTGTAGAAAGACCGAGTAGTAGACTCTTTAGAGTATTAAAAGGTTAATACTCTTCAGTATCAAAGCACTTTCAGGCGGATATTTTGAAAGTCACTCAATGCATTTGCAGTTCCAAATTAAAATTAATAAGATTTGGATGTCTCAAACACCAATGTCTTTTTGAAAACCCCAGCCTTAGCTTCTCAAGTTTGCACACACCTAAGCGTGTAACTGAATTTAAAAACAAAAACAGGTGTGTGGGGCACTTCCCCTGCCCTCCCCCTGCCCTTCCCCAGAACACTTAAAATTACTAAAATCACAGTATTTTTGGAGTATTCAGTTCAATGTGAAAACTTCCGTTTTGACAGTTAGAAAGAGAAGAGCTGACTCATGTATATGACCTATCCAGTTCACCGCAGAGAATAACGCAAGAGAAGTGGTTAGAACAGCCCTGATTGGCAAGTGCTTTTATACTATTTTTCAGACAGCCTGAAGGAGCTGAAAGGTCCTAATTAGTTGCATGAGGTCCTAATTAGTTATAAAACAAATTTTATTGCAGATATAATGCCTCCAAATTACTGTGTTGCTCACTGCTTGTGGTTATGAGACCATTAGCAGTCCTGCGCAGAATGACACGTGCATTACACGCTACACGTTTCTTTCATTTGAAAACTTGGTTTAACAGATTAATATTTGGTATCATTCTATTGACTTCATTTGCGTTATAGCAGGAATAAACGGGCTCCATTTATTTAGCTTCCTGCCCCCAACTGTACAGTAGCTCAGAAATGTTTCAGCTGCACAGTTTGCTGTTATGTACAGGATTTTATTTTAGTCCTTTAACTCCTGGGTAGTATCTTGATGGAGAAAAGGTCCAGTCTCTCCTTGCAGTTCCTAAGATGAAGGGAGTTCTTCATGCTTAGCAACACTACTTCCTAACTATCCACTATGGGTCTGATACCATAAGCTTCAAAAATGATTTTTTATGAAAACAAATGCAAAACTTCCTCTATATAAACCCATCAGATGAACACACCTTGAATACTGCTTGAAGTTCTGATCACCCCATTACAAAAAGATGTATTAGAATTGAAAAAGGTGCAGAGAAGAGCAACAAAACTTATTAGGCTTATGGAACAGCTTCCATACAAGGACAGATTAAAAAGATCGGGAATGTTCATCTTAGAAATAAGACGACTAAGCGGGGAGGAGGCGATATGCTAGAGGTCTATAAAATCATAAATGGTGTGGAGAAGGCCAATAGGGAAGTGTTATTTACCCCTTCACATATCACACGAATGAGGGGTCACCCAATGAAATTAATAGGCAGCATGTTTATGACAGACAAAAGGAAGTATTTCTTCACACAGCGCACAGTCATCTTATAGAATTCATTGCCATGGGATGTTGTGAAGGCCAAAAGTATAACTGAGTTTAAAAAAGAATTGGATTGATTCATGGGAGATAGGTCCATCAGTGGCTATTGGCTAAGATGGTAAGTGACAGAACCCCATGATGTGGGTGTCCCTAAATCTCCAACTGCCACAAACTGGGATTGGACAGCATGGGATGGATAACACAAATCTGCCCTGTTCTCTTCATTCCCTCTAAAGCATCTGGCCCAAGCCACTGTTGGAAGACAGGATGCTGGGCTAGATGGGCCACTGGTTTGACCCAATATGGTGGTTCTTATATGAATCAATGTTTTCTTATTTTGTTGATTTTCCAGGCAGAGTTGACCATGAGGAGGGACCCCTTTTTGGAGTCATCAGAGGTGTACAGTTTCTCTGATTTTTGAGGGCAGGAAGAATTAATAATGATTAACCTTTCCAGACACATTTGTTACCTATACCTCTCCCACTTTGTAGCTAGAAGAAAGTACACCTCTACCTCGATATAACGCTGTCCTTGGGAGCCAAAAAATCTTACCGCATTATAGGTGAAACCGCGTTATATTGAACTTGCTTTGATCCACCGGAGTGCACAGCCCCGCCCTCCCGGAGCACTGCTTTACTGCGTTATATCTGAATTCGTGTTATATCGGGTCGTGTTATATCGAGGTAGCGGTGCATAGCCAAGCCTCTCCAAGGAAGGAAAATTGTTACACAATAAAGTGAGTTCTGGAGCATGTGTAAAGAGGGTAGAATTCTCCACTCCTGCATACATCTATTGACCTCTTAAGGCAGTGGTTCTCAACCACAGGTACACAAACCTCTGGGGGTACGCAGGTCTTCCAGGGGGTACATGAACTTCATATTTGCCTAGTTTTACAACAGGCTACATGAAAAGCCCTAGCAAAGTCAATACAAACTAAAATTTCATACAATGACTTGTTTATACTGCTCTATATGCTCTACACTGCAATGTAAGTACAATATTTATATTGAAATTGATTTATTTTATAATTATATGGTAAAAATGAGAAAGTCAGCAATTGTGAGCTTTGTGACTTTGTCCTCACCCACAACCACTTCAGATTTGGGGACAACTTATACCTTCAAGTCAGTGGCACTGCTATGGGTACCCGCATGGCCCCACAGTATGCCAACATTTTTATGGCTGACTTAGAACAACGCTTCCTCAGCTCTCGTCCCCTAGTACCCCTCCTCTACTTGCGCTACATTGATGACATCTTCATCATATGGACACACGGAAAGGAGGCCCTTGAAGAATTCCACCTGGACTTCAACAATTTCCACCCCACCATCAACCTCAGCCTGGACCAGTCCACACAAGAGATCCACTTCCTGGACACTACAGTGCAAATAAGTGATGGCCACATAAACACCACCCTATACCGGAAACCTACCGACCGCTATACGTACCTACATGCCTCCAGCTTCCATCCAAGACACATCACACGATCCATTGTCTACAGCCAAGCCCTAAGATACAACCGAATTTGCTCCAACCCCTCAGACAGAGACAAACACCTACAAGATCTTTATCAAGCATTCGTAAAACTACAATACCCACCTGGGGAAGTGAGGAAACAGATTGACAGAGCAAGATGGGTACCCAGAAATCACCTACTACAGGACAGGCCCAACAAGGACAATAACAGAACACCACTGGCCATCACATACAGCCCCCAGCTAAAACCTCTCCAGCACATTATCCACGATCTACAACCTATCCTGGAAAATGATCCCTCACTCTCACAGACCTTGGGAGGCAGGCCAGTCCTCGCTTACAGACAACCCCCCAACCTGAAGCAAATACTCACCAGCAACTACACACCACACCACAGAAACACCAACCCAGGAACCAATCCCTGTAGCAAACCTCGTTACCTACTCTGTCCCCATATCTACTCTGGCGACACCATCAGAGGACCCAACCACATCAGCCACACCATCAAGGGCTCATTCACCTGCACATCCACTAATGTTATATATGCCATCATGTGCCAGCAATGCCCCTCTGCCATGTACGTTGGCCAAACCGGACAATCCCTCCGCAAAAGAATAAATGGACACAAATCAGACATCAGGAATGGTAACATACATAAGCCAGTAAGTGAACATTTCAATCTCCCTGGTCATTCTATTACGGATTTAAAAGTCACTATCACTGAACAAAAAAACTTCAGAAACAGACTTCAAAGAGAAACAGCAGAACTAAACTTCATTTGCAAATTCAACACCATTAATCTGGGCTTGAATAGGGACTGGGAGTGGCTGGCTCATTACAGAAGCAGCTTTTCCTCTCCTGGAATTGACACCTCCTCATCTATTATTGGGAGTGGACTACATCCACCCTGATTGAATTGGCCCTGTCAACACTGGTTCTCCATTTGCGAAGTAACTCCCTGCTCTCCATGTGTCAGTATATAATGCCTGCATCTGAAGAAGTGAGGTTTTTACCCACGAAAGCTTATGCCCAAATAAATCTGTTAGTCTTTAAGGTTCCACCAGACTCCTTGTTGTTCAGGAATAGTGAGCTGTGACATGTTTGTATTTTTATGTCTGATTTTGTAAGCAAGTTGTGTTTAAGTGAGGTGAAACTTGGGGGTACACAAGGTGAATCAGACTCCTGAAAGGGGGACAGTAGTCTGGAAAGGTTGAGAGCCACAGTCTTTAGGGACTTGATTAGCATCTAATTTCAGAATCTGAGCAGGGCAGAGACCTGGCATTTGTCCTCTCCGCAAACTTGACTTTCACACAGAGTGGTATGTAAACAAAGAATGGAAGTGAAAGAAAAACCAGAAGCCCAATAATATGATGCAAGATAATTTTAATGAGAGTGAGAAGTACAGTAAACACTTGCAGAATGCAAATAAAATAGCGTGTTTAGAATTTCAATAAGGGTTACAACCAATCACCGTCTCCAAGGTGGTGCATTTTACACAAGATGTTCTTCTTTCTTTGTTGCAGTTGTAGTTTGCCAGTCATATGCTCTTTTATACATGTTTTATGTTACTTGTTTTATCCCTACCACATCTAATAGCACAAAGCACGATATATGAAGAAAAGAAAAAAAGGTGGGAAGCCACTAGGTCAGAAATAAAGATAAAGCATAACATGAGACAGACACACGTCTGCTTGATTTTTAAGAGGTGCTGAGCTCTCACAGCTCTGACTGACTTCAATAGGAGTTGTGGATGCCAATCACTTCTAAATCCCATAAGCTCAGCCATGAATCTGTATCTTCTTTGTCATTTCCTCATTGTTCCTTCTTCCGTGGTTATTCCTGCTGGGTTTAACATGGGCCACATCTTCCATAGTGACATGGGTTCCAACCCCAGGAGCCGAAGGATGAGCACCCGGAGCCGAAGGATGAGCTCCCGTTGCCGAAGGATAAGCCCCCGTTACCGAAAGAGCCCCCGGAATCATATGGGCCTATAATTCCTCATGGTAGAGAGGATCCCACTACGCTATCCTGTGGGCAAGTGGCAAGAGTTGGGCCTGGGAAATTCACGACAACCGGTGGTGCATAGACGACTGCAGTCGAGTCACCGCATTCTGTGATACACGGCTCGTTCCAGACCCCAATATATGGTTGGGGCATATTGATGGATACTGAGGTGGGCATGGCCGTGGATACGGAATGCATGGTGGATACTTTGGACACGGAGGACGCTTTGGCCGGCATGGCACTTTCTGCGGCGGACACGGTTTTGTCTCTTTCTGCGGCAGACATGGGTTTTGGCCTTTCTGCGGTATATGTCGCTGCTGACTTTTGTAAGAGAACTCCTCATCGGAAAACATCTTTCTGCAATGGGGTTGAGCCTGAAATATAAAGTAGGGAGTAAACAAAATGCAAACTGCCAGTGGAATCAGAGGTACAACGCTCAGCTATTGTGCTAAGGGGTATCATGTAGGAACTTGCATAGATTTGATATATAGTGAAGAAAATTATGACTTAATCCCTTGGTGTGTAAAGCCTTCATTGATGACCTTTCTAGAGCTCATGACCACTTCATCCTTGCACCACCTGCATCCATTCATTTTCATTCTCTCCCCACTCCCTGTTTCTTGAGCCTGGTCTCCCACAAGTGCTAAGTCGTCTTTATTTCAAACACAGAGAATAATTATTATCCTATCTTACATAGTAAATGTTCACAGCTCTAAGCACCCATTTGCTGTCATAACATCCATGTGAATTAGGTAGTTATTACCCCTGTTTCATTAGAGGGGAAGTTGCAACGGAGAGGCCAAGTGACTGGCCTAAGGTCACATGTGGAATGAAGGGAAAAGCTAGGACTAGAATTCAGGCGCACCCACCTGTTAAACTTATTGTTAATATTTGAATTCCAGTCGCTTCTAGAAGCGACATCTGAGGGCTCATCGATACTGTGCTGCAATCCAGACTAAGGGGGTCTCACCTGTAGCGTCTGCCAGAATGTCGCACTCTAACTGCCCTGTGTACAACTTGGAGGCACAAATGAAAAGGTACCTAATTTGCATCACTGTAGTCCTGTTTCAGAAAGGACTGTGTTAACAGGGACTAGGTCCATTTCAGTTCGTGCCAGTAGGGTCCGCACAGGGCAGAACACCTTCAAGCGGTCTATAATTCACACCGCCATGGTCTAGTCTGTTGTACTGTGTGGAAAAGCTCTCCGATCTCTGCCCCATTGTGCTGGGCATTGTAGAGAGACAGAGTAACAGACATTCTCTGCCCTGGAGTGCATAAAAGTGAACTAGACAAGGGGAGGCAGGAAAGGTTGGCTAACCCTGTGTTATGTATGGAGAGCTGATTCACAGGACAATGAGGGCTAGGAAAATCTGTACAGTCCCTTTGTAATTCATCCTGTTTACAGCTTATCTGGATTTTAAAACACCCAGTTCTACATATAACTTAGGAATTGTCAGGATGGTTGAGCATAAATTGCCTAGGAAGGTTGTGGCATCTCCATCATTGGGGATTTTTAAGAGCAGGTTAGACATACACCTGTCAGGAATGGTCTAGCTAATACTTAGTCCTGCCATGAGTGCAGGTGACTGGACTAGATGACCTCTTGAGGTCCCTTCCAGTCCTATGATTCTATGAACCAAGGGTCACCCAATGAAATTAATAGGAAGCAGGTTTAAAACAAACAAAAGGAAGTATTTCTTCACACAGCGCACACTCAGCCTGTGGAACTCATTTCCGAGGAATGTTGTGCAGACTAAAATATGACTGGGTTCAAAAAAGAATTAGATAAGCTAATAGGGGATTGGTCCATCAACGGCTGTTAGCCAAGATGGTCAGTGTTGCAACCCCATGCTCTGGGTGTCCTGAAGCCTTTCACTGCCAGAAGCTGGGACTGGACAACAGGGCAGCGATGGATCACTCAGTAATTGCCCAGTTCTGTTCATTCTCTCTGAAACATCTGGCATGGGCCACTATCTGAAGACAGTATACTAGGCTAGATGGACCATTTGTCTTGACCCAGTCTGGCTGCTATGGTTTTATCTAATTTATCAATGAAAACTAAATTGAAAGGAGCAATACATTTACATTTCAAAAGTTACATATGAAATCAAATATCATTGTTTTATTTAAATAAATAGGGCTAGATCCTCAGTTTTTAAAGATGGGTTTAGATTCTTTGAAGAGAGTGGAGGATGTGGCCATATAGACACATACAAACTGACATATAACATATACCTATATATTATTTTTTCTTTCAATGATTAATATTCTCCAGTATTAAAGTACTTTGAGAATGAGGTTTGCAAAGTCGCTTAATGGATTTGCATTCCCAAATTAAAGTTAATAAGAATCAGGTGTCCCAAACAACTATGTCTTTTTGAAATCTGCAGCCTTAACTTCTAAAGTCTCCACAACCAATCCCTACAGTTAAATAGTGAAAATATATCAATAAAAATAGGGGGAACCTCCCCCCCCCACACCAAACCCCTCCCTCCCCCCCCCCCCCCCCGATTGACAAAATCCACAAAGTAGTTTTGCAGGATTCAATTCCAAGTAAATATATATCAGACTTACCTGTTCACCAAGGAGATTAAGTCAAGAGAAATGGTTGGAACTGCCTTGAGTGGCGAACACTTTTATACTATTCTGCAGACATCCTGGAGGAAGTGAGACATACTTTGTGCCCTCCTTTTACAAAACAAATGTTGTTGCGCATGTACTTTCTCCAGCTGATTTCTCTGTTATCTGCTTGTGACTATCAGGACATGATCAGTCCTACATCTGGTGGCATGCCTGTTACACCCTATGTTACACCCTACATCTATTTTTCATCTAAAAACCGTATGTGCCAAATGAATTTCTGGTATCATTCCGTTGACCTCATTTGAGATAAAACAGGAATTAAGCTGGCTCCATTGATGTAGAGCTGGTTAGTTGGTGGGTATTGAGGTGGGTTTTTTTGGCCACCTTTACTACATGAAGAGAGCTCAGAGATGGTTCAGTAGCACAATTTGCCATTATGCCCAGGATTCTATTTTAGTCTTTTAAATCCAGGCTACTAGCTAGTTGGGGAGAAAGTGGAGATTTCCTAAGAGGATGGGGGTTCTAGATACTTAGTATCTTCACCCCCTATCTATTCACTATGTGTTCAATACAATACCCATAACAATTTAGAGACATCTATCCTGTGACTTCAGTGATCTTTGAATCAGGTCCTAGGGGTTGTAATCCACTCTTGGAAAGAAAGCCACGACAAGATTTTCATGGGCTGTTTAAGTGCTACATTAGCCTTCAAAATATGGCTTATGTGGAACTTAATGTTTTCCCTAGGCCCTTTCCATATGGTGTATTTCACTGAGTGATGAGAGAGAATTATGCTCTGAAGTGACCTTAGTTATACTGAAATGTTTTTGGGGTCATCATACAGCAAAAGAAGGCAGCCTGTTGTAGATTTCAGCCTGACTTGACATGAAAGTTCGCAGTGGATGAAAGAAAATTGTCGTGGGTTCTTTTTTTTTTTTTTTTTTTTTTTTTTTTTTTATTACAGCTCTTGAACCTACAACTCCATACATGACCCATCAACACAACATAGCAAATGTGACAGAATCTGACCACGCTGGGACAGCGCCTCTTTGAGAAAGCCACTCCACCATCGCTGGACTAGTTTTGCACTCCAAGTGGAGCTTCCTCTAAACGGGCAGAAAGGAAGAAGGGGACACTCTATGAAGTCCCTTGTGGACCTCTCTGTGCAGATGTAGGGATATAGGAATCGTCAGAGTGATCAGTACTTGCTGCTTCACAGAGGTTTACTCAGAGATACTTATGTAGAACAGAAGCAGGCAGCTATGAAAAACAAACAAACTAGGATCTAGAATAAATACCCCTCGAAAGATAGTAGAGTGTTGTCATCACCAATTTAATATATTGGTGGATGAAGACGAGAGGGGCACCCAAAACCCTTTTTAAAAAATGTTGGCCTTCAATTGTACTAGCCTCATGACTTAAACCCCAGACAACCCTTCTTCACCTTTCCCTTATGTACCAGAACTAAATGCCCGGGGAGGTGGGATATAATGAAATGTTGTGGGATATTTAACTAAGCCTGCCATTGGTAGACAGAAAATTCTTTCAGAACATAGAAAAAAGCTTAAACAGCTTGTTGATAGTGCTGGAGCTTCCTGAAATACATTGTTTGAAATAAATTGTTGTAAATTATTGCGGTATCATCAAAGGAGGTAGAGTTGTGCTGATTGCACCAGCCGAGAATCTCACCTGTGAGCTGTATGAAATGCAAAGCTACTTTTTAATTAAAATAAAATCATCCTGCATTTTAATGCTATGAATCATGACCTGATTAGGGGAATGAGATTAGCGGCTTTGCATGCACATTTTAAGGCAATACTATTACTCAATGCATGGTTTCAAAAGCCATTCCTATCCATTTAATATTTAAATAATACAACACTTTGCATGTATAAACCTTTAATGAATGTTTGTGAAGTGGTTAGAAACCTTTGAAGCCTCATTACATTCTCCAATGAGTCTTATTATCCAGAGAATCCCGCAAACCACACCTCATCATTGAGGGATAAATTGTGGTGTACAGAGCAGAACATTATTAAACAAGACTGTAAACTGGTTCAGGAGGGAAATGATCCTGTTTTCTATCGAAGGGTGGGTGTAGATGAGTCACCCTTTCCTCTGAGTGGCAGACCCCAAAAGTCAAACTGGCTGCTCGGTCAGAGAATCCATCAGGGGTTCTAAGTGTTGTCAGACGCCAGCGGTGTGGTGCTCTGCTCGGTTCAATGTTGATATCAGTCGGCTGCGTGCGTGTGTGTGTTCCCTCTGTGTGCTGCCCCGGCTCTGCAGATCGCTGACACAGCAGAACTGAGAGAACCCCCAATGACCACAGACTCCGATAAGGTACGAAGGCACCCGGCCAGGTTTATTGTCAAACGAAGCACGGTAATAGTTCCCAGCAGACTCTACAGGACATACTCCGAATATGTGCCCCTGACAATGGACCGGCTCAGTCAGTGGCGGGACACTCCACTGCCCCCTAGGCCGGACAAAGACAACTCCTCAGTGGTAAATTCTTATACAAAGGTACAAACAAGTTACACATCACTCCTGACGTATTGAGGTGCAACCCCTCTATGCAGCGAGGTGCCACCCCTCTAAGTAGTGAGGTGCCGCCTCTCCCCTTGTACATGTTGGTTCAAACAAAACAACTCTATCCATCATATTACCCTTTTGCCAGTCTTTAGGATGGGTCAGCCTGTTCCTTGTCATCTGTGTGGAATGTGCAAGTATCTGAGTGTTCTGGTACCTTTTAGGTATGTGTATTTTTGCAACATCAGCCCTTTCCAGCTAAATAAATGGAGCCCGTTTATTCCTGCTGTAACGCAAATGAAGTCAATAGAATGATACCAAATATTAATCTGTTAAACCAAGTTTTCAAATGAAAGAAACGTGTAGCGTGTAATGCACGTGTCATTCTGCGCAGGACTGCTAATGGTCTCATAACCACAAGCAGTGAGCAACACAGTAATTTGGAGGCATTATATCTGCAATAAAATTTGTTTTATAACTAATTAGGACCTCATGCAACTAATTAGGACCTTTCAGCTCCTTTGGGGTGTCTGAGAAATTGTATAAAAGCACTTGTCACTCAGGGCTGTTCTAACCACTTCTCTTGTGTTATTCTCCTCGGTGAATTGGATAGGTCATATACTTGAGTCAGCTCTTCTCTTTCTAACTGTCAAAGCGGAAGTTTTCACATTGAACTGAATACTCCAAAAATACTGTGATTTAAGTAATTTAAAGTGTTCTAGGGAAGGGCAGGAGGGAGGGCAGGGGAAGTGCCCCACACACCTGTTTTTGTTTTTTAATTCAGTTACACACTTCAGTTGCCCAACAAAAGAAAAATGAAGTGCTTTAAAAATAAGAGACTGGTAAAATACACCTCTATCTACCATATATGGACAATTAAGTTAACAATCAGCTAAAAGCCACTAGCTGGACCAAGATAAACTGTCATTTAATTTCAACTTGGTTACTCTGTTATCGTTGTATTACTGTATTATTGCTCTATATCATTTGCAATGTGCATAACATCGCTGAACTGTTTAACCAACACACAGGTAAAAAAATCAACAAATGAATGGCAGCCAACAACATGAAGGCAAGGGAAAAAACAAATTGGTAAAGAAATTATGTTAGTAACTACAAATTGGGTAAACAAATTCGCTGTTAGTACCGGTCAGAATTTGGGTTACTCACACTGCATCCTAACTAAGGCACACATTATTCAAAACAATTTTGTTCAGTGTCTAGGTACCAATACTAAATCCTGACACAGCAATATTTGATCAATTGTTTACTGTCCATTCAGTAGGTTATCTGGAAGACAATATCCATAAGAAACAACTGGTTCTGTCAACTACTGGTGTATCACAGTGCAGTTCAACCAATGAAACAGAGACACTAGCCACTTCTGTTTCCTGCCCAGTGAAGCTTACCAGAGGGTGACAACCAGCAGTAAGGATAATCTATAACATGGATGGACAGTACCGAGTAGTAACTAATTACAATATATTTATATATAAAGGCCTCAGTGGTAGTGTCACTACTCCAAATTTCTTTTTTTATTTCTCATATACATAGCACTGTGGGACACATTATCACGGTCCCTATGCGAGTATTTCAAAACACTCAGCCTACTACTAATGATGATACAGATGGTAACTGTAATTGCCCTCATAAAAGTGGGTTGCTATCTGCAGTACCACAAGGGCCAAACTACAACTTCCAGATTGGAAAAGAATTGTTATGCTTGGATATAAAGTGCTGTTATATGTACACAAACATACTATACATATATGCCTGTATACACTACAAATATATACACCATATCCATATTACTTATATATATATTAATTATTTGAGAGTGCCTCTAAGACTCAATTATAAAACTATTTTCCTCAGTCGCAGTCCCGGGCCTAACATTCCCAGGCCCGCCATAAGGGACTAAATAATTGGATAATAAAATCTGTCTATCAGTTGTACGAGGGAACGTGCAGACTAAGGGACAGACAGGGCATGAGTGTATGGATGGTAAAATGAGGTAACCACGTAAGTGTTTAGCCCATTGGGTTATCTTTAGTCCATGCATTATGCTTTTCCGAGATGATGGGTAAACATCCTTCCCATAAAAAGATAAAAAGTGGGGGAAATGTAGTAAGATGAGGCCCTGAACTATAAACCCTCGGTATCAGAGGCCCGGTATGAGGCTTGAGGCCTGAACTAAAGTAGTGGTTAAGACTTTGTTAACATAAAGAAAAGTTAAACTGTGAGCCAGAAGCAGGCCCTGCTCACAGAAGCTGGCAAAGAAAGGGCTGATGTTGCAAAAATAAATATACGTAAAAGGATACCAAGGAACCTAAAATACACATACCAAGAATACTCCGATACTTGCACATTCCACAGAGATAACAAGGAACAGTTTGACGCATCCTAAAGACGGGAAAAAGGGTAATATGATGGATAGAGTTGTTTTGTTTGAACCAACATGTACAAGGGGAGAGGCGGCACCTCACTACTTAGAGGGGTGGCACCTCACTGCATAGAGGAGTTGCACCTCAATACGTCAGGAGTGATGTGTAACTTGTTTGTACCTTTGTATAAGAATTTACCACTGAGGAGTTGTCTTTGTCCGGCCTAGGGGGCAGTGGAGTGTCCCGCCACTGACTGAGCCGGTCCATTGTCAGGGGCACATATTCGGAGTATGTCCTGTAGAGTCTGCTGGGAACTATTACCGTGCTTCATTTGACAATAAACCTGGCCGGGTGCCTTCGTACCTTATCGGAGTCTGTGGTCACTGGGGGTTCTCTCAGTTCTGCTGTGTCAGCGATCTGCAGAGCCGGGGCAGCACACAGAGGGAACACACACACGCACGCAGCCGACTGATATCAACATTGAACAGAGCAGAGCACCACACCGCTGGCGTCTGACAACACTTAGAACCCCTGATGGATTCTCTGACCGAGCAGCCAGTTTGACTTTTGGGTTCTGCCACTCAGAAGAAAGGGTGACTCATCTACACCCACCCTTCGATAGAAAACAGGATCATTTCCCTCCTGAACCAGTTTACAGTCTTGTTTAATAATGTTCTGCTCTGTACACCACAACTTATCCCTCAATGATGAGGTGTGGTTTGCGGGATTCTCTGGATAATAAGACTCATTGGAGAATGTAATGAGGCTTCAAAGGTTTCTAACCACTTCACAAACATTCATTAAAAATGTATACATCCAAAGTGTTGTATTATTTAAATATTAAGTGGATAGGAATGGCTTTTGACACCCAGGCATTGAGTAATAGTGTTGCCTTAAAATGTGCATGCAAAGCCGCTAATCTCATTCCCCTAATCAGGTCATGATTCATAGCATTAAGAGCAGGGTGATTTTATTTTAATTAAAAAGTAGCTTTGCATTTGTTTCCATACAGCTCACAGGTGAGATTCTCGGCTGGTGCAATCAGCACAACTCTACCTCCTTTGATGATACCGCAATAATTTACAACAATTTATTTCAAACAATGTATTTTAGGAAGCTCCAGCGCTATCAACAAGCTGTTTACGCTTTTTTCTATGTTCTGAAAGAATCTTCTGTCTACCAATGGCAGGCTTAGTTAAATATCCCACAACATTTCATTATATCCCACCTCCCTGGGCATTTAACTCTACTACATAAGGGAAAGGTGAAGGAGGACTGTCTGGGGTTTAAGTCATGAGGCTAGGACAATTGAAGGCCAACATTTTTTTTAAAGGGTTTTGGGTGCCCCTCTCGTCTTCATCCACCAATATATTAAATTGGTGATGACAACACTCTTCTATCTTTCGAGGGGTATTCATTCTTGATCTTAGGGTTTGTTTGTGTTTTTCATAGCTGCCTGCTTCTGTTCTACATAAGTATCTCCCAGTAAACCTCTGTGAAGCTGCAAGTACTGATCACTCTGACGATTCCTATATCCCTACATCTGCACAGGGAGGTCCACAGGGGACTTCGTAGAGTGTCCCCTTCTTCCTTTCTGCCCGTTTAGAGGAAGCTCCACTTGGAGTGCAAAACTAGCCCAGCGATGGTGGAGTGGCTTTCTCAAAGAGGTGCTCTCCCAGCGTGGTCAGACTCATATTTTGTCACATTTGCAATGTTGTATTGATGGGTCATGGATGGAGTTGTAGGTTCAAGAGCTGTAAAAAAAATTCACCCACTGCAAACTTTCATGTCAAGTCAGTCTGAAATCTACAACAGGCTGCCTTGTTTTGCTGTATGATGACCCCCAAAACATTTCAATATAACTAAGGTCACCTCAGAGCATAATTTCTTCTCATCACTGATGAAATACACCATATGGAAAGGGCCTAGGGAAAACATTAAGTTCCATATAAGCTATATTTTGAAGGGTAATGTAGCACTTAAATGGCCCATGAAAATCTTGTCGTGGCTTTCTTTCCAAGAGTGGATTACAACTCCTAGAACCTGATTCAAAGATCACTGAAGTCACAGGATAGATGTCTGTAAATTGTTATGGGTATTGTATTGAACACATAGTGAATAGATAAGGGGTGAAGATGCTAAGTATCTAGAACCCCCATCCTCTTAGGAAATCTCCACTTTCTCCCCAACTAGCTCGTAGCCTGGATTTAAAAGACTAAAATAGAATCCTGGGCAAAATGGAAAATTGTGCTACTGAACCATCTCTGAGTTCTCTTCATGTAGTAAAGATGTCAAAAAAAAGCCCCCAAACCCACCAACTAACCAACTCTACATCAATGGAGCCAGCTTAATTTCTGTTTTATCTCAAATGAGGTCAACGGACTGATATCAGAAATTCATTTGGCACATAAACTTTTTTAAGATGAACCAACCATATAGGGTGTAACGTAGGGTGTAACAGGCATGCCACCCAATGTAGGACTGATCATGTCCTGATAGTCCTAAGCAGAGAACAGAGCAATCAGCTGGAGGAAGTACATGCGCAACAAAATTTGTTTTGTAAATGGAGGGCACAGAGAATGTCTCACTTCCTCCAGGATGTCTGCGGAATAGTATAAAAGTGTTCGCCACTCAAGGCAGTTCCAACCATTTCTCTTGACAATCTCCTTGGTGAACAGGTAAGTCTGATATTTACTTACTTGGAATTGAATCCTGTAAAAATACTTTGTGATTTTGGCAATCAACAGGGCTTATTTTGTGTGTGAGGGTTCCCCCTATTTTTATTGGTATATTTATATTTTAATTATTTAACTGTAGGGATTGGTTTGTGGAGACTAGAAGTTAAGGCTGCGGTTTTCAAAAAGACATAGGTGTTTGGGACACCTGATTCTTATTAACTTTAATTTGGGAATGCAAATCCATTAAGCGACTTTGCAAACCTCATTCTCAAAGTACTTTAATACTGGAGAGTATTAATCATTGAAAGAAAAAATAATATATAGGTATATGTTATATGTCAGTTTGTATGTGTCTATATAGCCACATCCTCCACTCTCTTCAAAGAATCTAAACCCATCTTTGAAAACTGAGGATCTAGCTCTATTTATTTAAATAAAACAATGATATTTGATTTCATATGTAACTTTTGAAATGTAAATGTATTGCTGCTTTCAATTTAGTTTTCATTGATAAATTGGATAAAACCGTAACAGCCAGACTGGGTCAAGACAAATGGTCCATCTAGCCTAGTATACTGTCTTCAGATAGTGGCCCATGCCAGATGTTTCAGAGAGAATGAAAGAACTGGGCAATTATTGAGTGATCCATCGCTGCCCTGTTGTCCAGTCCCAGCTTCTGGCAGTGAAAGGCTTCAGGACACCCAGAGCATGGGGTTTCATCACTGACCATGTTGGCTAATAGCCATTGATGACCAATCCCCAATAAGCTTATCTAATTCTTCAGAGCAAAAGCCAGGCTCTACCTTAGGGATGTCAGGAAAAAACTTCCTGTATGTGTAGTGTAGACCACTTGAGGGATTACTGCTTTCCTCTGAAATATCTGGTACTGAACACTTTAACAGAGAAGGTACGGGGCTAGAAGGACAGCTAGTGTTATGTCGTATGGCAATTCCTAAGTTATATGTAGAACTGGGTGTTTTATAATCCAGATAAGCTGTAAACAGGATGAATTACAAAGGGGCTGTACAGATTTTCCTAGCCCTCATTGTCCTGTGAATCAGCTCTCCATACATAACACAGGGCTAGCCTCCCTCCCTTTTTCTAGTTCACTTTTATGCACTCTAGGGAAGATAATGTCTGTTACTCTTTCTCTCTACAATGCCCAGCACAATGGGGCAGGGATCGGAGAGCTTTTCTACACAGTACAACAGTCTAGACCATGGCGGTGTGAATTATAGACCGCTTGAAGGTGTTCTGCCCTGTGCGGACCCTACTGGCACGAACTGAAATCGACCTAGTCCCTGTTAACACAGTCCTTTCTGAAACAGGACTACAGTGATGCAAATTAGGTACCTTTTCGTTTGTGCCTCCAAGTTGTACACGGGGCAGTTAGAGTGCGACATTCTGGCACACGCTACAGGTGAGACCCCCTTAGTCTGGATTGCAGCACAGTATCGATGAGCCCTCAGATGCCGCTTCTAGAAGTGACTGGAATTCAAACATTAACAATAAGATTAACAGGTGGGTGTGCCTGAAGTCTAGTCCTAGCTCTTCCCTTCATTCCACATGTGACCTTAGGCCAGTCACTTGGCCTCTCTGTTGCAACTTCCCCTCTAGTGAAACAGGGGTAATAACTACCTAATTCACATGGATGTTATGACAGCAAATGGGTGCTTAGAGCGGTGAACATTTACTGTGTAAGGGCTAGGTAGGATTATAATTATTCTCTGTGTTTGAAATAAAGACGACTTAGGGCTTGTGGGAGACCAGGCTCAAGAAACAGGGAGTGGGGAGAGAATGAAAATGAATGGATGCAGGTGGTGCAAGGATGAAGCGGTCGTGAGCTCTAGAAAGGTCATCAATGAAGGCTTTACACACCAAGGGATTAAGTCATCATTTTCTTCACTATATATCAATCTATGCAGGTTCCCACATGATACCCCTTAGCGCAACAGCTGAGCGTTGTACCTCTTATTCCACTGGCAGTTTGCCTGTTGTTTACTCCCTACTTTATATTTCAGGCTCAGCTCCATTGCAGAAAGATGTTTTCCAATGAGGAGTTCTGGCACAAAAGTCACCTGCCACAGAAACCGCATAAAGGCCAAAACCCATGTCTGCCGCAGAAAGAGACAAAACCGTGTCCGCCGCAGAAAGTGCCATGCCCGCCAAAGCGTCCTCCGTGTCCAACGTATGCACCATGCATTCCGTATCCACGGCCATGCCCACCTCAGTATCCATCAATATGCCCACAACCATATATTGGGGTCTGGAACGAGCCGTGTGTCACAGAATGCGGTGACTCGACTGCAGTCGTCTATGCACCACCGGTTGTCGTGAATTTCCCAGGCCCGACTCTTGCCACTTGCCCGCAGGATAGCATCGTGGGATCCTCACTCCCAAGGGGAATTATAGGCCCATATGGTTCTGGGGGCGCTCTCGGTTCTGGGGGCTCCTTTGGTGCTGGGGGCTCCTTTGGTGCTGGGGGCTCCTTCGGTACTGGGGGCTCCTTCGGTTCCTCGGTCTCATCCTTCAGCTCCGGGGGCTACCTCGGTGCTGGGGGCTATGGCGGTTCCGGGGGCTACCTCGGTTCTGGGGGCTACTGCGGTTCCGGGGGCTGGAACCCATGTCACTATGGAAGATGTGGCCCATGTTAAACCCAGCAGGAATAACCACGGAAAAAGAGCAACAAGGAAATGACAAACAAGATACAGATTCATGGCTGAGCTTATGGGATTTAGAAGTGACGGGCATCCACAACTCCTACTGAAGTCAGGCGGAGCTGTGAGAGCTCAGCACCTCTTAAAAATCAAGCAGATGTGTGTCTGTCTCATCTTATGCTTTATCTTAGATTTCTGACCCAGTGCCTTCCCACCTTTTTTTTTTTTTTTGTCTTCATATATCGTGCTTTGTGCTATTAGATGTGGTAGGGACAAGTAACATACAAAATGTATAAGAGAGCATATGATTGTCAAACTGTACAGCTGCAACAAAGAAAGAAGAACATCTTGTGTAAAATGCATCACCTTGGAGACGGTGATTGGTTGTAACCCTTATTGAAATTCTAAACACGCTACTTTATTTGCATTCTGCAAGTGTTTACTGTACTTCTCACTCTCATTAAAATGACCTTGCATCATATTATTGGGCTTCTGGTTTTTCTTTTACTTCCATTCTGTGTTTACATACCACTCTGTGTGAAAGTCAAGTTTGTGGAGAGGTCAAATGCCAGGTCTCTGCCTTGCTCAGATTCTGAAATTAGATGCTAATCAAGTCCCTTGGGACAGTGGCTCTCAACCATTCCAGACTACTGTCCCCCTTTCAGGAGTCTGATTTGTCTTGTGTACCCCCAAGTTTCACCTCACTTAAAGATGACTTGCTTACAAAATCAGACATAAAAATACGAACGTGTCACGGCTCACTGTTACTGAACAATTGCTCACTTTCTCATTTTTACCATATAATTATAAAATAAAGCAAGTGTATAGTATATAAAACAGTATAAATAAATCATTCTCTCTATGAAATTTTAGTTTGTACTGACTTCACTGGGGCATTTTATGTAGCCTGTTGTATAACTAGGCAAATATGAAGTTCATGTACCCCCTGGAAGACCTCTGTGTATCCCCAGAGGTATGTGTACCCGTGGTTGAGAACCACTGCCTTAAGAGGTCAATAGAAGTATGCAGGAGTGGAGAATTCTACCCTCTTTACACGTGCTCCAGAACTCACTTTATTGTGTAACAATTTTCCTTCCTTGGAGAGGCTTGGTTATATTTTCTTCTAGCTACAAAATGGGAGAGGTATAGGTAACAAATGTGCCTGGAAAGGTTAATCATTATTAATTCTTCCTGCCCCTCAAAAATCAGAGAAACTATACACCTCTCATGACTCCAAAATGGGATCCCTCCTCATAGTCAACAAAATAAGAAAACATTGTTGACCCAATATATTCTTATATGAATCAAACCAATGGCCCATCTAGCCCAGCATTCTGTCTTTTGACAGTGGATGGTGTCAGATGCTTTAAGAAGGAATGAACAGAACAGGGCAGTTCCCCGAGAGAACCTTGGTCCTGCTAGTGAAGGCAGGAGGCTGGACTCAATGACCTTTCAGGGTCCTTTCCAGTTCTATGAGATAGCTATATCTCCATATATTATATTATTATTATAACCCCCAGTGATAACAGACTCCGATAAGGTACGAAGGCACCCGGCCTGGTTTATTGTCAAATGAAACACAGTAATAGTTCCCAGCAGACTCTACAGGACATAGTACGAATATGCACCCCCTGAAAATGGACACAATTCAGTCAGTGGCGGGACTCTCCACTGCCCCCTAGGCTGGACAAAGACAGCGCCTCAGGGGTAAATTCTTATACACAGGTACAAACAAGTTACACATCACTCCTGACGTATTGAGGTGCAACCCCTCTATGCAGTGAGGTGCCACCCCTCTAAGTAGTGAGGTGCCGCCTTTCACCTTGTACATGTTGGTTCAAACAAAACAACTCTATCCATCATATTACCCTTTTGCCAGTCTTTAGGATGGGTCAGCCTGTTCCTTGTCATCTGTGTGGAATGTGCAAGTATTAGAGTGTTCTAGTACCTTTTAGGTATGTGTATTTTTGCAACATCAGCCCTTTCCTTGCCAGCTTCTGTGAGCAGGGCCTGCCTCTGGCTCACAGTTTAACTTTGCTTTATGTTAACAAAGTCTTGACCATTACTTTAGTTCAGGCCTCAGGCCTCATACCGGGCCTCTGATACCAAAGGTTTATGGTTCAGGGCCTCATCTTACTACATTAAGGTCTGGATCCTTGGTTGTATGAGGTTACTCTTCACCCCCATGCAGAGGGTTCGAGCCATCATAGGAATCTGGGGCAAAAATCGGTACTTGGTCCTGCTAATGAAGCCCACAGCCAAGTGTTTCATCCGTGATTTGCAGTGTGAGGTGTCTCAGCTTCTGAGGACACAACTAGAGTCCCCCCCCCACACCCTTAAAACAGGAAAATCCTCTGAAAATCTGGCCCCTTTAATGGTTCTCAGGTCAGACGCCCAAAAATCACTGGGTCACTTTTGAAAATCTTGGTCTTAAAATCTCTGAACACGATACTTTAATCAGACTATCCATCCTCTCCTCTACGTACGTGATCTAAATTCACAGGGAATGGGAGATGGCTAAAGGGCAAGGGTAACTGAAATGTGTAACTGTATTAAAAAACAAAAAAACAAAAACAGGTGTGTGGGGCACTCCCCCTGCCCTCCCCCCTGACTCCCTCAGAACACTTACAATTACTAAAATCACAGTATTTTTGGAGTATTCAGTTCAATGTGAAAACTTCCGTTTTGACAGTTAGAAAGAGAAGAGCTGACTCAAATATATGATTTACCCAGTTCACCGAGGAGAATAACGCAAGAGAAGTGGTTAGAACAGCCCTGATTGGCAAGTGCTTTTATACTATTTTTCAGACAGCCTGAAGGAGCTGAAAGGTCCTAATTAGTTGCATGAGGTCCTAATTAGTTATAAAACAAATTTTATTGCAGATATAACGCCTCCAAATTACTGTGTTGCTCACTGCTTGTGGTTATGAGTCCATTAGCAGTCCTGCGCAGAATGACACGTGCATTACACGCTACACGTTTCTTTCATTTGAAAACTTGGTTTAACAGATTAATATTTGGTATCATTCTATTGACTTCATTTGCATTACAGCAGGAATAAACGGGCTCCATTTATTTAGCTTCCTGCCCCCAACTGTACAGTAGCTCAGAAATGTTTCAGCTGCACAGTTTGCTGTTATGTACAGGATTTTATTTTAGTCCTTTAACTCCTGGGTAGTATCTTGATGGAGAAAAGGTCCAGTCTCTCCTTGCAGTTCCTAAGATGAAGGGAGTCTGATACCATAAGCTTCAAAAATGATTTTTTATGAAAACAAATGCAAAACTTCCTTTTCATTACAAAGAAATAACGAGCTATAAGTCACCACCACCTTAGGGGAATGACATCAGTGACTGTGGTTCACTGTTACTCATTGCATTGGCATCTGACATAGGTCACATACATTTAATATGAAAATAATACAATACGTTGCATATATGTATACCATGAGCAAGTTGTCTTTGAAATGTTTTAAAGCCCTTCTTTTGAGCCTCAGAACATCCCTATTGAGTGTTATTGGCCAGGAGATCTCTCAAACCACACCTCGACATTTAGGGATAATTTACGGCATGCAGGCTGCGACCTTGCTGAAAGAGAGAGAGAGATAATGTAAATATCATAAGAAGGAAATAATGATCTTTTTTCCAGTAAAGGTCTGGTGCAGATAAGTCACCCTTTGCTCTGAGTGGCAGAGCCCAAAAGTCAAACTGACTTCTAAGCCAGATATTCCATCAGGCCTACCAAGGTCTGGATCATTGATAGTACCCAGCTACTCTTCATACCCATGCAGAGGCACAGAACCACCACAGGGATAGAGTCTGAGCAGTATCTGCTAAATTAGTTGTTACCACGCAGGAAAGAGATCTTGGTGTCATTGTAGATAGTTCTATGAAAACATCCATTCAGTGTGCAGCAGCAGTCAAAAAAAGCAAACAGAATGTTAGAAACCATTAGGAAAGAGAGAGATCACGAAACAGAAAAGATCATAATGATTCTTTATAAACCCATCAGATGAGCACACCTTGAATACTGCTTGAAGTTCTGATCACCCCATCACAAAATTAGAATTAGAATTGCAAAAGGTGCAGGGAAGGGCAACAAAACTTATGAGGCGTATGGAACAGCTTCCGTACAAGGACAGATTAAAAAGATTGGGAATGTTCATCTTAGAAACAAGATGACTAATGGGGTGGGGATAAGCTACAGGTCTATAAAATTACGAATGGTGTGGAGAAAGCCAATAGGGAAGTGTTATTTACCCCTTCACATATCACACGAATGAGGGGTCACCCAATGGAATTAATAGGCAGCATGTTTAAGACAAACAAAAGGAAGTATACAATCATCCTATAGAATTCATTACCATGGGATGTTATGAAGGCCAAAAGTATAACGGGTTTAAAAAAGAATTGATAAGTTCATGGGAGATAGGTCCATCAGTGGCTATTGGCCAAGATGGTAAGTGACAGAACCCCATGCTGTGGGTGTCCCTAAATCTCCAACTGCCACAAGCTGGGATTGGACAGCAGGGGTTGGATAACACGAAACTGCCCTGTTCTCTTCATTCCCTCTAAGGCATCTGGCACCAGCTACTGTCGGAAGACAGGATGCTGGGCTAGATGGGCCATTGGTTTGACCCAATATAGTTCTAATATGAATCAATGTTTTCTTATTTTGTTGACTTTCCAGGCGGAGTTGAATATGAGGAGGGAACCAATTTTTGGAGTCATCAGAGGTGTACAGTTTCTCTGATTTTTGAGGAGCAGGAAGAATTAATAATGATTAACCTTTCCAGGCACATTTGTTACCTATACCTCTCCCACTTTGTAGCTAGAAGAAAGTATAACCAAGCCTCTCCAAGGAAGGAAAATTGTTACACAATAAAGTGAGTTCTGGAACATGTGTAAAGAGGGTAGAATTCTCCACTCCTGCATACATCTATTGACCTCTTAAGGCAGTGGTTCTCAACCACAGGTACACATACCTCTGGGGGTACACAGAGGTCTTCCAGGGGGTACATGAACTTCATATTTGCCTAGTTTTACAACAGGCTACATTAAAAATCCCCAGCTAAGGCAGTACAAATTAAAATTTCATACAATGACTTGTTTATACTGCTCTATATGCTCTACACTGCAATGTAAGTACAATATTTATATTGAAATTGATTTATTTTATAATTATATGGTAAAAATGAGAAAGTCCGCAATTGTTCAGGAATACTGATCTGTGACACGTTTGTATTTTTATGTCTGATTTTGTAAGCAAGTCGTCTTTAAGTGAAACTTGGGGGGTACACGAGATGAATCAGTCTCCTGAAAGGGGGACAGTTGTCTAAGTCTGGAAAGGTTGAGAGCCACTCTCTTAAAGGACTTGATTAGCATCTAACTTCAGAATCTGAGCAAGGCAGAGACCTGGCATTTGTCCTCTCCACAAACTTGACTTTCACAGAGTGGTATATAAACACAGAATGAAAGTGAAAGAAAAACCAGAAGCCCAATAATATGATGCAAGATAATTTTAATGAGAGTGAGAAGTACAGTAAACACTTGCAGAATGCAAATAAAGTAGCGTGTTTAGAATTTCAATAAGGGTTACAACCAATCACCGTCTCCAAGGTGATCCATTTTACACATGTTCTTCTTTCTTTCTTTGTTGCAGCTGTACAGTTTGACAATCATATGCTCTCTTATACATTTTTTATGTTACTTGTCCCTACCACATCTAATAGCACAAAGCACGATATATGAAGACAAAAAAAAAAAAAAAAAGGTGGGAAGGCACTAGGTCAGAAATCTAAGATAAAGCATAAGATGAGACAGACACACGTCTGCTTGATTTTTAAGAGATGCTGAGCTCTCACAGCTCCGCCTGACTTCAGTAGGAGTTGTGGATGCCCGTCACTTCTAAATCCCATAAGCTCAGCCATGAATCTGTATCTTGTTTGTCATTTCCTTGTTGCTCTTTTTCCGTGGTTATTCCTGCTGGGTTTAACATGGGCCACATCTTCCATAGTGACATGGGTTCCAACCCCAACAACTGGAACCGCCCCCAGAACCGCCCCCAGAACCGCAGTAGCCCCCAGAACCGAGGAAGCCCCCAGAACCGAGGTAGCCCCCGGAACCGCCATAGCCCCCAGCACCGAGGTAGCCCCCAGAACTGAAGGATGAGACCGAGGAACCGAAGGAGCCCCCAGTACCAAAGGAGCCCCCAGAACCGAGAGATCCCCCGGAACCATATGGGCCTATAATTCCCCTTGGGAGTGAGGATCCCACGACGCTATCCTGCGGGCAAGTGGCAAGAGTTGGGCCTGGGAAATTCACGACAACCGGTGGTGCAAAGACGACTGCAGTCGAGTCACCGCATTCTGTGACACACGGCTCGTTCCAGACCCCAATATATGGTTGTGGGCATATTGATGGACACTGTGGTGGGCATGGCCGTGGATACGGAATACATCGTGGATACTTTGGACATGGAGGACACTTTGGCGGGCAATGCACTTTCTGCGGCGGACACGGTTTTGGCTTTTGCGGTGGCACACATGGGTCTTGGCATTTATGCGGTTTCTGTGGCAGCTGACTTTTGTAAAGGAACTCGTCATCGGAAAACATCTTTCTGCAATGGAGCTGAGCCTGAAATATAAAGTAGGGAGTAAACAAAACACAAACTGCCAGTGGAATAAGAGGTACAACACTCAGCTGTTGTGCTAAGGGGTATCATGTGGGAACCTGCATAGATTGATATATAGTGAAGAAAATGATGACTTAATCCCTTGGTGTGTAAAGCCTTCATTGATGACCTTTCTGGAGCTCATGACCGCTTCATCCTTGCACCACCTGCATCCATTCATTTTCATTCTCTCCCCACTCCCTGTTTCTTGAGCCTGGTCTCCCACAAGCACTAAGTCGTCTTTATTTCAAACACAGAGAATAATTATAATCCTACCTAGCCCTTACACAGTAAATGTTCACAGCTCTAAGCACCCATTTGCTGTCATAACATCCATGTGAATTAGGTAGTTATTACCCCTGTTTCATTAGAGGGGAAGTTGCAACAGAGAGGCCAAGTGACTGGCCTAAGGTCACATGTGGAATGAAGGGAAGAGCTAGGACTAGAATTCAGGCACACCCACCTGTTAATCTTATTGTTAATGTTTGAATTCCAGTCGCTTCTAGAAGCGGCATCTGAGGGCTCATCGATACTGTGCTGCAATCCAGACTAAGGGGGTCTCACCTGTAGCGTGTGCCAGAATGTCGCACTCTAACTGCCCCGTGTACAACTTGGAGGCACAAACGAAAAGGTACCTAATTTGCATCACTGTAGTCCTGTTTCAGAAAGGACTATGTTAACAGGGACTAGGTCCATTTCTGTTCGTGCCAGTAGGGTCCGCACAGGGCAGAACACCTTCAAGTGGTCTATAATTCACACCGCCATGGTCTAGACTGTTGTACTGTGTAGAAAAGCTCTCTGATCCCTGCCCCATTGTGCTGGGCATTGTAGAGAGACAGAGTAACAGACATTCCCTGCCCTGGAGTGCCTAAAAGTGAACTAGGCAAGGGGACGGAGGAAAGGTTGGCTAACCCTGTGTTATGTATGGAGAGCTGATTCACAGGACAATGAGGGCTAGGAAAGTCTGTACAGTCCCTTTGTAATTCATCCTGTTTACAATTTATCTGGATTATAAAACACCCAGTTCTACATATAACTTGGGAATTGTCATAGGAGATAACACTAGCTGTCCTTCTTGCCCCGTATCTTCTCTGTGAAAGTGTTCAGTACCAGATATTTCATAGGAAAGCAGTAATCCCTCAAGTGGTCTACTAGGGAATAATCTACACATACAGGAAGTTTTTTTCCTGACATCCCTAAGGTAAAGCCTGGTTTTTGCTTTGAAGAAGGAGAATTTATTTCTCTTACTCCCAAATTATGGATTTGGAGTCTGCTGAGGAACCATTAGGAAAGCGGTAGATCATGAAACAGAAAATATCATAATGCCACTAGGGGGGATGTGACAGAGGTCTATAAAATCATGAATGGTGTGGAGAAAGCAAATAGGGAAGTATTATTTACCCATTCACATAACACATGTGAGTACATAAAAGGTTGTTACAAGGAGGAGGGAGAAGAATTGTTCTTCTTAACCTCTGAGGATAGGATAAGAAGCAATGATCTTAAATTGCAGTAAGGGAGGTTTAGGTTGGACATTAGGAAAAACTTCCTAACTGTCAGAGTGGATGAGCACTGGACTAAATTGCCTAGGATGGTTGTGGCATCTTCATCATTGGGGATTTTTAAGAGCGGGCTAGATCCTCAGTTTTCAAAGATGGGTTTAGCTCCTTTGAAGAGAGTGGAGGATGTGACCATATAGACACATACAAACACACATATAACACATACCTAGATATTATTTTTTCTTTCAATGATTAATACTCTGCAGTATTAAAGTACTTTGAGGATGAGGTTTGCAAAGTCGCTTGATGGATTTGCATTCCCAAATTAAAGTTAATAAGAATCAGGTGTCCCAAACACCTATGTCTTTTAGAAATCCGCAGCCTTAACTTCTAAAGTCTCCACAAACCAGTCTCTACAGTTAAATAATTAAAATGTAAATATATCAATAAAAATAAGGGAACACCCCCCCCCCCCACACACACACACACACAACCCCTGTTGATTGCAAAAATCACAAAGAATTTTTGCAGGATTCAATTCCAAGTAAGTAAGTATCAGACTTACCTGTTCACCAAGGAGATTAAGTCAAGAGAAGTGGTTGGAACTGCCTTGAGTGGCGAGCACTTTTATACTATTCCGCAGACATCTTGGAGGAAGTAAGACATTCTTTGTGCCCTCTATTTACAAAACAAATTTTATGGGCATGTACTTCCTCCAGCTGATTGCTCTGTTCTCTGCTTGTGATTATCAGGACATGATCAGTCCTACATTGGGCGGCATGCCTGTTACACCCTACGTTACAACCTACATGGTTTTTTGTCTTAAAAACTGTACGTGCCAAACGAATTTCTGGTATCATTCCGTTGACCTCATTTAAGATAAAACAGGAATTAAGCTGGCTCCATTGATGTAGAGTTGGTTAGTTGGTGGGTTTGGTTTTTGTTTTTTTCCCCATCTTTACTACATGAAGAGAGCTCAGAGATGGTTCAGTAGCACAATTTGCCATTATGCCCAGGATTCTATTTTAGTCTTTTAAATCCAGGCTACAAGCTAGTTGGAAAAAAAGTGGAGATTTCCTAAGAGGATGGGGATTCTACATACTTAGCATCTTCACCCCTTATCTATTCACTATGTGTTCAATACAATACCCATAACAATTTAGAGACATCTATCCTGTGACTTCAGTGATCTTTGAATCAAGTTCTAGGAGTTGTAATCCACTCCTGGAAAGAAAGCCACTACAAGACTTTCATGGGCTATTTAAGTGCTACATTAGCCTTCAAAATATGGCTTAGGTGGAACTTAACGTTTTCCCTAGGCCCTTTCCATTCATTCAGTGATGAGACAGAATTATGCTCTGAATTGACCTTAGTTATATTGAAATGTTTTGGGGGTCATCATACAGCAAAAGAAGGCAGCCTATTGTAGATTTCAGACTGACTTGACATGAAAGTTCGCAGTGGGTGAAAGAAAACTGTTGTGGGTTTTTTTTGTTTGTTTCTTTTTTTTACAGCTCTTGAACCTAAAACTCCATCCATGACCCATCAATACAACATAGCAAATGCGACAAAGTAAGAGTCTGACCACGCTGGGAGAGCGCCTCTTTGAGAAAGCCACTCCACCATCGCTGGACTAGTTTTGCACTCCAAGTGGAGCTTCCTCTAAACGGGCAGAAAGGAAGAAGGGGACACTCTATGAAGTCCCTTGTGGACCTCTCTGTGCAGGTGTAGGGATATAGGAATCGTCAGAGTGATCAGTACTTGCAGCTTCACAGAGGTTTACTGGGAGATACTTATGTAGAACAGAAGTAGGCAGCTATGAAAAAAACAAACAATCCCTAAGATCAAGAATGAATACCCCTCGAAAGATAGCAGAGTGTTGTCATCACCAATTTAATATATTGTTGGACGAAGACGAGAGGGGCACCCAAAACCCTTTTAAAAACATGTTGGTCTTCAATTGTCCTAGCCTCATGACTTAAACCCCAGGTAATCCTCCTTCACCTTTCCCTTATGTACCAGAGCTAAATGCCTGGGGAGGTGGGATATTTAACTAAGCCTGCCATTGGTAGACAGAAGATTCTTTCAGAACATAGAAAAAAGCTTTAACAGCTTGTTGATAGCGCTGGAGCTTCCGAAAATACATTTTTTGAAATAAATTGTTGTAAATTATTGCGGTATCATCAAAGGAGATAGAGTTGTGCTGATTTGCACCAGCCGAGAATCTCACCTGTGAGCTGTATGGAAACAAATGCAAAGCTACTTTTTAATTAAAATATATAAAATAAAATCACCCTGCATTTTAATGCTATGAATCATGACCTGATTAGGGGAATGAGATCAGCGGCCTTGTGTGCACATTTTAAGGGAACGCTATTAGTCAGTGCATGGGTGTCAAAAGCCATTAATAGCTACTTAATATTCAAATTATACAACACTTTGCATGTATAAATTTTTAATGAATGTTTGTGAAGTGGTTAGAAACCTTTGAAGCCTCATTACATTCTCCAATGAGTATTATTTCCCAGGGAATCCCGCAAACCACACCTCATCACTGAGGGATAAGTTGTGGTGTACAGAGCAGAACTTTATTAAACAAGACTGTAAACAGCTTCAGGAGGGAAATAATTGTGTTTTCTATCAAAGGGTGGGTGCAGATGAATCACCCTTTAGTCTGAGTGGCAGACCACAAAAGTCAAGCAGGCTGCCCAGTCAGAGAACTCATCAGGCCTACCAATATCTGGATCATTGGTTTTATCAGGTTATTCTTCACCCCCATGCAGAGGGTTCGAGCCACCATAGGAATAGGTTCTGAGCGGTGTCTGCTGGTAAATCTTTCTATCCCAGCTAGACCAGAAGCCCACAATTCTGGTAGACGTGTTCCTCTTTACCCTCACTGCCCCAGTCCAAACAATAAATAAATAATTTTAAAAAATAGCTTCACGTCCTTCAAAGACCATGTGAGAACAAGTGGAAACCCGAACACAGTCTTGATCCAAAGAGGAAAGAAAATGCAATGGTCTGTCATCATCACAAGGACAGCACCTATGCGCCAAAAGGATCTACTAAGGATAACAATCATTTCCTTGCCCTGAGCTCTGCCCCCAGGGCATGGGTGGTTGCAACAGAAGGAAAGAATGACTAGCCCTGTGCTTCTTCCATAGCTCATGCTAAGAGTCCAGGGCTGCCCCTTCTTTGCACTTGGTCAGCGACAGGGTTCCTCAGTGTTAAAGGAGCATCCTTTGGCACCATCCAGCACAAAGCTGAGCTGTGATTGGTCTTGTGGGGCAAGAAGCCCCTGGAAATTGATCCAGGAACCCCCCCCCCCCCCCATCAAACCCTCCACCAGATCACTGCCCTTCTCCTCTGAGTCTATGTGGAGGAAAAGGGGGTTACGGAAAGGAACATCTGAGCTGATTGCAACCAATACAGGGAGTTTAGTGGAGAAAGAGCTTATTGATTTACCCAGGATCCCTCAGTCTGTGTCTAAACCCACAGCCAAGAGTTTCATCCGTGATTTGCAGTGTGAGGTGTCTCAACTTCTGAGGACACAACTAGAGTCCCCCCCCACCGCCGCCCACTTAAAACAGGACTGTTTTCAAGACAGGGCTGAGCGCCCAGCCTCTGAAAATCTGGCCCCTTTAATGGGTCTCAGGTCGGGCGCCCCAAAATCACTGGTGTCAAGTATCAGGGGGTAGCCCAGACTCCTCAAAAATCACTGGGTCACTTTTGAAAATCTTAGTCTTAAAATCTCTGAACACGATGCTTTAATCAGACTATCCATCCTCTCCTCTACGTTGGAGGAGTAAATACACAGGGAATGGGAGATGGCTAAAGGGCAAGGGCATCTTAACCAGGTAACAAACCACCTGCTAAATAAATGTGTAGACATGCCATACAAGAGAGAGGCCGGTCATTTATAACCCTTAGAGAGGTAAATTGGGAGTACCCTTGGAAAACAGGATTTGGCATAGAGGGGCAGATCTTCATCTGTGTCTTGACAGTGAAATAAATTTCTTTGTAAATTCATAGCTACATGCCCAAAAAGGACCAATGAAGCGGTGCTGACTGGAGATCTGACCTATCAGCTTTAAAAGCAATTTCTCTAAAAACAAATGTGTAGTTACTTTTGAATGAAAATCAAATGAACTCCAAGATGATGAAACATGATCTGAAGATCGGAACGAGATCAGATGACTTTGATGTGTGTAAAGTGATGGTATCACTCAGTACTTGTGCATCCCAAAGCAAGAACACATCATTAAGATGTTAATATCACAGCACTTTGCATGTATCCGGCACTAATGAATGTTTCTGAAGTGTTTTGAAATCCTTCATGCCAGAAAAGCGTGAGAACTTCCCTGATGAGTGTTATTGCTCAAGGGATCTCCACAAAGACACCACAAAATTTATGGAAATTTATGAAAATAGATGTGTGAAAATAAGTTTGCAAATTCCCTGAGTAAACACAACAAAGAAATAACAAAAGGAAGAAGGGGAAAGAATATATTTTCTCTCAGAGCCCGGTCCCTAGATCCTCAGTGGGTCATCACCTGTTTGTAGCAGGAGTGGGCAGAATCAAATTTGATTAGATGGCTGACAAGGGACTAGCGTCCCCTTTCTGAAGACTCCCTCCATTTTGTTCTGCCTCTTGGAGCTACTGGGAGGGCAGAGGAGTCAAGAATCAGCAAGAGAGAATTATATCTCTATCCCCCCCCCCCCGCTGCACTGCTGTGTCCATCCGGCTCGGTATCTTTGCAGAAGGAGATGTTTGCCTTCTGCATTCTAGCCCCCGTCATCCACCGGGATTGGAAAGGGTTCACTTCAGCCACCTTCCCCGACCCAGGAGCTGGTTCCCCAGGAGATCCCCACCAGAGGGAGTCTGAGAGCCAGGCCATGGATGTCCCAAAGGATGGCGGAAAAATTAAGGGATCTGTCCGGCCATTACGTCAAAGGGCAGCAGCCTAGCATAGGGAAACCATTAGTGGGACCAGACAAATCCACCACAGAGAGAGCAAGAAGCTCTGCCCTCCCAGTAGCTCCAAGAGGCAGAACAAAATGGAGGGGGTCTTGATAAAGACGCTAGTCCCTTGTCAGCCATCTAATCATCTCGTCCCTCGTCGGGCAATTCGATCTCCTCCTCCCCATGAAGAATTCCTGACTTCCCCTGCGGCTGAGGGTTGGAGAAGAAGGGAATCACCCCCAAGGAAAAAAAATCTCTTATAGGGCAGGAGGCTCCTGAATTTGGTGCCAAAAGTGATGGCAGCCTCTGAGGTGAAATCTTGTCAACCCAGGCATCAGCTGCAGTGCCCCTTCACTGGCTGCCTCTCCTCGCTCAAAAGAGCAAAGCTAAAAAAATGCCTGTTTGCAGAAGCAGTTCACACGACGCCTCATCCAACTCAGGTTCGCCATCCCCACCTCCCCTAAGGAATAAATTAAGAAAAATGTTCAAGAAGTTGCCCAAGAAAATTAGGAGAAAACTGGTCTGTTCTTCTTGAGGTGACAGCCGTTCCTCTGACTCATCCCCGAAGGGTGCCTGAGCTATAGGTCCTGCTCGCAAGGTTTTCATGCATAGAAAGAAAAACACAATGAAAAAGCAGCTGTAGTGTGTCTGGGCAGGCCTCTCTGGTGGAACACCTCCCAGGCAATCAGAGGAATAAGGAAGTTGGAAGAAAAAGGATGTAACAATACCTGGGCTTAACCGAACCCTGCTTGTGTGACAGGTCAGCCACACCACACCTGAGGGGCTTATGGGACCTTGCTCATTGAGGGTCAACCATGTGCCGGACAGACAGCCCTGGAGGGCGGAGAGGGAGAGCAGCCCAGATGTGGAGGAAGAAGCAGGCAGCATGGGTCCTGTTGGCCCATCACTGATTTCTGACTAATTTACTCTGCCTGCTTTAACACGATCTGAGTCAGCCCTTACGAAAACCTGCTTTGCTCAGCCTAGGATTCAGTGAGGCAACATAGCTATGCCACGCGGCACTTCTGTAGCAGTGCCTGGCTCACTAGGGGCTCCAATGAGACAAAGGGCTGTGCCAAGAGACTGGTGCGTATCACGACTTGGCTCGTTAAGGGGACCAGTGACAGGTAAATATAGTGGCTTCAAAATATTCAAGAGATTGATTATTCCGGGAGCCCATTTTGCAAAGTGGTGGCTGAATCCTCAGATAAATCAAGGGCTGGGAAGTTCTAAATGCAGGAAAAGGAATAGCCGACCTAGTTACAGACCTAAGTATCCTTTTTGTGGTTACTCCTCTAAGTACGGAAGGCAAGGCTACAGTAAAAGCAGATGGAACATGTCTAAGCCAGGAAAAGGGAGAGACTGGTCTTCCCCCAGTGCAAATTCCAACACGAGAAACGACCCCCGACCGCAGTCAAGAGAGGTCTGATGAGCAACACTTGTGCAGGCAGATTATTAAAATTCAAGGACCAATGATCTCTTTCAGCGTTGAACAGATGGGTCCTAGATGCAGTTCGTCAAGGGCGAGTCCTAGAATTTTCAAAGATTCCGAACTGTCAATTTCTCCCATCACCACTATCCTTCAAAGAGGCAGGCTATGCAGCAGGCCATAGATCGTCCTTCATGAATCAGTGCGAGAGAGCGAGCTGCAGAGGGTGGAGATGTTCTCTGGCCATTCCTCCATCTTGTTTCTGGTAACCAAGAGTTCTGGGGAGGACAGAGCAGGTGTTGGACTTAAAACCACTGAGCAGGTTCACAAGGAGTACAAGATTCAAGGGGAAGACCCTGAAGTCGATAGTGGCAGCAATCTGCCGGGGCGTTACTTTATGTCAATCGAATTAAGGGGGAGCTGTCGTCATGAACCATTTCACTAGGCACATGTGGGATTTCTTTAATTTGCTCATGGGACAGATCATTTTCTGCTTTTCGGACTGTCGTCCGTACCTTGAGTGTTCATGAAAGTCCTCGTCATTTTGGTGGCTTTTCTCAGGCAGGAGGGGATGTCGGTGTACCCTTTCCTGGATGATCTTCAATGCAGAGTCTTGTCCAAGGAGGATCCCTCTTGAGTGTTTCAGACATTGGAACAGCAAGTTTTACAGTAACTTTCTAAGAGTTATCTTCAGCCGTCTCAGAGCCTACTACATCTTGGAGTGCTGCTCGTTGCAGAGGTTCACAAAGTATTCTGTCAGCTGCAAGACAGGAAAAGATCAGATCAGTGGAATTTCATCCAATCTCTACTACTCCAAGATCATTTTTGAAATGTTAGCCTTCAATTGTCCTAGCCACATGATTTAAACATGACACTATCTTCTATACCTTCCCTTTCCGTACCAGAGCTACATGCATGGGGAGGTGAGCTATAATGGAAAGTCACAGGACATTTAACTAGGCCACAATTTTCACACACCAAAGTCTGCAACTGAATAAAAAAATCCTCCCAAACAAAGAAACAAACAAACAAAAACACCTTTACATTGCTAAAGCACAAAATATTTTTGTAGGATTCAGTTGCAAGTAAAAGTATGCATTTTGACATTTAGAAAGAGATTGATTTGAATAAAATATCAGATTTACGGAGTTCACTGTGGAGAATAATGCAAGAGAATTGGTTATTCTCATCCCTGAGTGGCAAGTGCTTTTATACAATTTCTCAGACAGCCTGGAGGATCTTAGACTCCTTTTGTGCACAAGGTCCTAATTAGTTACAAAAGACATTTTATTGCAAATATAATTCCTCCTGCTGATTGTTTTGGCCACTGCTTATAATTATTAGTCCATTCTCAAGCCACATAATATGACATGCAGATTACATGCTACACATTTCTTTCATCTTAAAACTTTTATTTGCCAGTTTAAATTTTGGTATCATTCCATTGACCTCAATTAAGATGGCTCCATTTACGTGTTTTTGTAGTTGTTAACTTTACATTAGCTAGGTGGCTCAGAGTGGGATCAGTAGTACAATTTGCTGTTATACACAGGTGTCTATCTTAGCCCTTTACATCCAGTCTTACATCTAGTTGGAAAGAAAGTGGGGTTTCATCTTGCAATTCCTAAGAGAGTGGAAATTCTTCATGCTTAGCATCACCATACCCTAGTTATTCATTATGGCTCTGTTACAAGGCATATTTCACCCAGTGGTGACCTGAAAATATTCTCTGACGTGACCCTTAGTTATACTGAAATGCTTTGGGGGGTTGTCTGTTCCAGGGTTAATGGGGACTTGACATGAACGTTGGCAGTGGGTGTGAGGCAACAAATATAGTGTTTCTATAAAGCTTTGGATTAGTCTTCAACCTACAACTCCACTCACGACCCATAGCAAATTCAACAACGAAAGAGTCTGACCATGTATGGAGAGCGCCTCCAATGCTCTTTTTGGGGGAAAGCCATTCCACTATCTCTGGAATAGATTTACAGTCAAAGCCGAGCTTCCTATAAACAGGGGCAAAGGAAGAAGGAAACATTCTATGAAGTCTCCTGTGGACCTCCTTGCGGTGCAGATTTAGGGATATAGGAATTGTCAGTGGACTGTACTAGCTGCTGCGTCATACAGATTTATATGGAAACACTAAGACCCAACAGAAGTGTGCAGCTATGAAAAAAACACAAATATAAAGAAATGAATGTCCCCCAAGAGATAGCAAAGTGTTATCATCCCCTATTTAACATATTGGTGGATGAAGACAAGAGAGAGGCCCCCCAAATCATTTTTGGAATGTTGGCCTTCAGTTGTCCAAGTGTCATTAATTCAACGCCAGACAATCCTTCTTCACCTTCCCTTTATGTACCAAGGGTAAATGCATGGGGGAGGTGGGCTATAATGGAAGGTCGTGGGATATTTAACAAGGCTACAGGGAGAATACATTCAATGACATGCCATCTGTAGAGAGACCATCTTTTTAGAGCATAGAAAAAGTGGAAATAGCTTGTTGAAAAAGCTGGAGTTTCCTAAGCTATGTGATTTGAAATACGCTATTATAAATCAGAATAGTATCATCAAAACAGATGGAGCTGTGCTGATTTTCACCCTCTGAGAATCTGGCGCAGAAAGGATTTTGTATGAAAAGAAACACAAAGTGACTTTTTAACTAAAATGAAATAATCTGGATTTCGAGGCTATAAATCATGACCTGAGTAGGGGAACGAGATAAGTGGCACTGCTAGTATATTTTTAAATGATGTGATTACCCAATACTTGGGCATCCAAAGCCAGTCACGTACCTGTAAAAATATAATAACGTAGCCCTGGGTACCTATAAACTGTTAATGGTTGATCGCGAAGTGCTTTGAAAGCCTTGCTCTGCTGAAGCATCTGACTATCCCCAGTGAGTGTTATTGCCTAGGGGATCCCGCAAACCACAACTCAACATTTAGGGAGAATTTATAGTGTGCAGGTTGTGGCCTTATTAATAAAACAAGAATGTCAACAACTGTCCCAAACTGGACAGTCTCTACGCAAAAGAATAAATGGACACAAATCTTCCATCAGGAATCATAACATTCAAAAACCAGTGGGAGAACACTTCAACCTCTCTAATCACTCAGTGACAGACTTGAAGGTGTCAGTTTTGCAACAAAAACACTTCAAAACCAGACTCTAAAGAGAGACTGCTGAACTCGAATTAATATGCAAATTAGACACAATTAACTTAGGTCTAAACAGAGACTGGGAATGGTTGGGTCATTACACTAATTGAATTTTTTCCCCCCCATGTTAAGTTCTCCTCACACCTTCTATGGGTCATCTCGATTATCACTTCAAAGTTTTTTCTTCTGCTGCTACTGATAGCTCATCCATTGATTGGCCTCTTACAATTGGTATGCGTACTTCCACCTTTTCATGTTCTCTGTATGTATAAATATCTTCTGTCTGTGTGTTTCACTCTATGCATCTGAAGAAGTGGGCTGTAGCCCACAAAAGCTTATGCTGAAATAAATTTGTTAGTCTCTAAGGTGCCACAAGTACTCCTGTTCTTTTTGCGGATACAGACTAACACGGCTGCTACTTTGAAACATAAGGAGGGAAATTATCGTATTTTTTGCAGGTAAGGGTGGGTGCAGGTGAGTTGTCATGTGTCCTGAGTGGCAGACCACAAAGTGAAACTGGTCACATGCTTCTACCAGTCAGAAAGTAACCCTCCGTGGTGGCCCAGTTGTTGCTGCACATGGTCTGCAGGAGGAGAGGCTTTGAGGTGCCTGGGCACTGTATCCATCACATGCCCCCCTCCATTTATCCCCCACCACAAGGTCCCCTGTGCCCCACACATGTCTGGTGCCCCCTGGGTTTGATCATTAAAAGCTGCAGCCAGCAGGATGGCGATCACATGGAGCTTGGGTTGGGGAGACATCAGATCCCCCCCAGGAATGGGATGGGAGGCCATGGTGGAGAATGGAGGACCCTGGTATGGGGGACGTCAGGCACTCTGAGCTCCTGATATGGGGAGAATGAGGGATATGATATCCTGAGATGATCCCCTCTGGCCTGGAACTCTCTCAAACTTTCCCCCCACAAAATACTTGGTCCTGTGGGGGAAAAATGTTGCTAACTTTAAAGGAGGCATTTGCACGCAGATATGCTTTTTTGTTTGTTTTTTTCCCCCATAGATCTCTAACTTCTCCTGTGCTGTCTATGAATAAAGTGAGTAAGTTTAAGAAGTTCATTTGCAACAGGCCTGTGTTTACTTGCTTTGATAGAATATGATTTGTGAATGGCGTATTGAGAGAAAGCAGAGCTCACTCCACCCGGTGGATTGTGGAGGAAACACGTCTAATCAAGTATCAGGGGATAGCCGTGTTAGTCTGTATCCACAAAAACAACAAGGAGTCCGGTGGCACCTTAAAGACTAACAGATTTATTTGGACATAAGCTTCCGTGGGTAAAAACCCTCACTTCTTCACAAAAGCTTATGCCCAAATAAATCCGTTAGTCTTTAAGGAGCCACCGGACTCCTTGTTGTTTATGTCTAATCAACTGGTCATAAAATTCTGGTGTGCCACATGCAGACCATGTGTTTCATAGTCTAGTCCCGTAAACACACCTCACTGCTAACACAGCCCACTCCCCACGCATGCCAGAAAACCAGGGGTCGGCAACCTTTCAGAAGTGGGGTGCCGAGTCTTCATTTATTCACTGTCATTTAAGGTTTCGCGTGCCAGTCATACATTTTAACATTTTTAGATGATCTCTTTCTATAAGTCTATAATATATAACTAAACTATTGTTGTATGTAAAGTAAATAAGGTTTTTAAAATGTTTAAGAAGCTTCATTTAAAATTAAATTAAAATGCAGAGCCCCCCGGACCGGTGGCCAGGACCTGGGCAGTGTGAGTTCCACTGAAAATCAGCTCGCGTGCCGCCTTTGGCACGCGTGTCATAGGTTGCCTACCCTTGGCCTAGTTTCAGGGCTCCTTGGAGGATGGATGCCTTCTAATTTCTATTAGATGCTTTCCATATCCAGTAGATGGCGATGGTGTATGGCAAATTTCTGTTAACCTTTTGCTTATCAGAGATTCTGTTTATTCACTTGAATGACTATATTTATCTTTAAAGAAAATGGCTTAAAAGCAGGAATATCAATTGATAATTGGGATAAATAAAGATAAATGCAGCCATTCAAGTGAATAAACATAAAAAAATCTCTGATGAGAAAAGGTTCACAGAAATTTGTCCGCAAAAATAACAGGAGTACTTGTGGCACCTTAGAGACTAACAAATTTAAATTTGTTAGTCTCTAAGGTGCCACAAGTACTCCTGTTATTTTTGCGGATACAGACTAACACGGCTGCTACTCTGAAACCAGAAATTTGTCCATACATTTGTGCTCTAGTTAGGTGCGTATAGTCGTCAATATTAGTGCTTTTCTAAAAGATCTAATCTAGGAATAATCTGGGGAAAATTCTATGGCCTGTTTTATACAGAAGGTCAGTCTAGCTGATCAGAATAGTCCCTTATGATCTTGGAAACTATGTATCTATGAATTAAATAACCAAAATAAGACAGGAGGAACCCTCGGGAAAGAGAAGGTGGTAGATGAAAGGCTCTGAGAAGTACATCTACTAGCGGGAAACAGAGAGATGGAGGGGAACTGCTAGGAGACGAGAAGAACCTCAGAGCATCTAACCCATTTCAAGGCTTAGTCTGTGAAGAAGGGGATCTCTCCATCCATCTGCAGCACAGGAGATATCCAGAGGTTTGAAGTTCCCCATTTATCTCAATAGGATGTTCTCAGCTGAATAAGAGTACCCCATGAAGAGAAACAAAAGCATCTGAAACAATAGCTCTGAGAGAGGCAAACTGCTCTACTCATTTTAATGGGTGTTCTCGTTCCTCAAGTCTGATGTATACAACAATCTGTTTGCGGCTGGCACTTGGGCAGAGGGGTACTTTGTACTAAGAATAAGCTTGTATGGTACTGGGCTTCTGAAAATGTGCATCCAAAATTCACAGAACCAAAAGGAAACAATTCCTGTTCCCTTAGCCCAAGGAGAAGGCAGGTTGAGAGAGTTAATAAGTATGGAATGGGCACACACATACATCTCCTGAAGAGTATACCATTTCTCATTCCTTAAGTTGAAAAGCCTGTGTCTCTTTCCCAAACCGTTGACCACATTGTTGGTTCTGCCCACAGATTTTTCCCCCTAGATGTGGTCCAAAATGCTATAAGAATCAATAACGTTTAAAAAGACCTTATCTGTGTGTGGGAGAATGGGGGGGATTTTGTCTTGGGAACCTCTGCACCATATGACCCCAGCCACAGATCACTAACCCTTCCTCTACTCCTCAATCTTTTAGGTTTTTTTTCCCCCTAAAAGTATTATAATAATTAGTGGCGGATAATTATTTCACAGCCCCCAAGCAAATAGCAGTGAAATATTTTCAAGTTGTAAGTAATTTATTTGATTTGACTTCACTATCATTTTAATTTCCTTTCTAACTTTTTGTTACATTGTTGCTTGAAAATGTTATAATAACTAGACCTCTCCAGGGAAGCCAATTGCTATTCAGTGTGTGAGGTCTGAAACAAGTGTAACAAAGGTGAAATTCACCACAATCAGAGAGCCTGCATAATGCCTTTGATCACTTAAGGGGCCAGATTAGCTTCTCATTCCAGAGTATAAAAGGGATTTAAATAGTGTAGAAACCTGGTGATGGCCCTCCGCACAAAGGTGTATTTCACACAGAATGGATCATAAAAATATAGAGGCAAAAGGAAAACAAGAAGGCGAATGATAAGATGCAACATAACTTTAATGCACATGAGAAATGCAGGATATACTTGCAGAACAAAATAATATAGAATGAAAAGAATTTCAGTAAGGGCTACAACCAGTCACACGCTCCAAGGTGATGCATTTCACACGAGATGTTCATCTTTCTTTGTTGCAGCTGTAGAGGTTGACAATCAAGTCCCATTTTGAACCATTTTAAGTTGTGTGTTTTATCCAGTTAGTTTCAGAGAGGTCAAAGCACAATACAAGAAGAAAACTAAGGTGGGAAACACTTAGATAAGCAAGATAAGCTAAAGCATAACATGAAAAAGACACATAGGCTTGGTATGAAGAGGTGCTGAGCACTCACAGCTCATCACTTCTGAATGCCATTGCCCATAAACGTAGCCATGAATCCAATTCTTTTTTTTTTTCTGTTGCCTGGTTCTTCTGGGTTTTGTGGAGATATCTGCTGGGTTTAACATGGCCCACAGCTTCCACCGTGGTACCCATTGAACCCTCGGTAAGAATATGGGGAACAGTATCCACTGCCCAAGGATGACAAGCCAGAACTATATGACCCCCCATAGTTGCACAAACGGCTTGAGCCACATGAGCCCCCATAATTGAGGTAGCCCCCAGACCCTAGAAGGCCCCCAGACCCTAGAGAGCCTCCATAACCATAAGAGCCCCCGGAACCCAATGAGCTCCCGGAACCCAATAAGCCTCCAATTCCAGCTGATCCTAAGGATTCCACTACAGTTTGCTGCGGGAAAGAGCTGAGAATTGGCCCCGGGAGTGTCACTGCAACTGGGGATGGTTGTATGACTGCTACTGAATCGGGGCACTGTCTCACACACGGCTCGTTGTTGCTGTGAGTGACTGGTCGTGGGCCTGGCAGTGCACGTGGTGTGTAATACTCATAGTTGCTGTGAGTGACTGGTCGTGGCCCTGGCAGCGCACCTGGTGCGTAACACTCATTGTTGCAAGACATGATTCTGCGATGGAGGAACACCTGCAACACACAGAGGAAATTTATGGAATGGTGGAAAGAAGGGTTATTTTTCATGCATTTCAAATGTGGATGTGGATCTCACGTACACAGATATTCCTGGCTAGGTTTTCAATATATCTAAGCATACCGCGTTCTTCTGAAAATGAAAAATGTGGCCCCAGCTAACTTGCTGACAGTCAAGCAGAAAATGTGTAGAAGGGCCAGGAATTGAAGGCAGATTTGTTGTCTCAATGGACATCTCTGCACTGCAATGAAAATCCCGTGGCACTGAATCTCAGCCCCCGTCAACTGACTCGGGCTCACAGGGCTCAGACTGTGGGGCCAGAAGTAGCAGTGTAGACATTCCCACTCGGGCTCCTCAAGCCCAGGTTCTGAAATCCAGTGAAGACGGAGGGTCTCTTAATCTGTCCTCCAGCCTGCACAGATACATCTACACTGCAATTTCTTGCCCTGCAGCCTGAGCTCTGCAAGCTCAATTCAGTTAACCCAGGCTCTGAGATTCGGCTTCATGGATTTTTCTTTGCAGTGTAGACATACCCCCCAGAATCTTAATTACAAGATCAGCCATTCTCTCCAATCTCCCTGCCCCTTGGTTAGTTCACTGGGTTACTTTGTATTGTCTATTGTTCTCTTTTCAGCTCTAATGTTTGCAGGTCCCTAGAAATGTGCTGCTAAAATCCAAAGGATGAAGGCTGAGGACAGGTGTTGCATTCAAACCTTGACCGTTACATTCTTTTAAAAGAAGAATATTTTTTTCTACCAGCGTAACGGAGTGTAGTTCCCTTGATCTTGGTACAGCCACTTCTGATTCAGCAGCTAGGGTGCTGGATCTAAAATGACCAGTTCTGTATATAATGCTAGAAATGTATATTGAGTCTAGTCCTGTATACTGTCTCTAGTAGTGTCCACCAGCAGAGAAGTAAGAGGAAAATATAAGAACCCTCAAGTGGTCCATTATGAAATAAACTGCTTTTAGCAGGAGATTGTAAGGCAGAGGTTGTTTTGCCCTGAAGAAGGAGGATGTATCTGTATTGCTTCCATACATTTGGTTTCTTCGATATATATATAAACTAAGTGCAACTTTATTTATATTTATAATTTAAAGTTATTTTTTTAAATCCAATCTCCATAGTTTTCTGGAAATATTGAAGGCCAGAGCCTTGGAGGTTGACAATCAGCACAGATACATTCAAGAGATCAGAGGACAAGGACATATATTTTTAAAAATGTTAAAATAATTCTCTCTGTATCAAAGTGAATTCAGGATGATATTTTTAAGCTTTTGAATGGATTGGAATGCCCCGTCCCTAATGAAATTGAATGGGAGTTGTATGTCCGAAACACATATCTTGTTTGACTATCCCTACCTTAGGTTTTAAAGTCAGCAACTCCTAATGCCTGCAACTGAGTTATTACAAAAAACAAACAAACAAAAACACCCACTTTAACTCCTCAGAGAATCACAGGCTGTTTCCCCTGGATACAACCCCACTATAAAACTATCACTAAAGCAACATTTCAATAGTAATGAAGAAACGGAGTGGAATCAGACTTACCTAGTTCACCGAGGAGAAGTCAAGAGAAATGGTTAGATGAGCCCTAAGTGATGAGTGCTTTTATACATTTCTCAGATGACCTGGAGCATATGAGACACTTTCTGAGCATGAGGTCCTAATTTACTACAAAAGAAACTTTGAAGAATGTGGAACTCCTCAAAATGATGCAATTGCTTTGCTTGCCCTTTGTGTTTATTAGTCTATTCTCATCTGCACATGGTAGGACATGAACATCACGCCCAATGAGTTCTTTCATCTTAAACCTCTGGGGGCCAGATTCAGTAATAGGATCAGTGAGTTTATGGATGAATACTCTTGAGAACAGCAAAGTTTGACTCTCCCCCATTTAATATATTGTGAGGATGAAGAAGAGAGAGGTGCCCGACATTACTTTTGGAAATGTTTGTCTTCAGCAGTCCTTGGCTCATGCCTTCGAATCCATCCTTCCCCTTACTTTACATGCCAGAGCTAAATCCACTGGTAGTTGGGAGATGCTGGAGAGTAAAAGAATTCTTAAGCAGGCCACAAGTTGCCCGCTAAATAAATTTGTGAACATGCCATAAAAGAGAGAATGCATCCTTTTACAAATACAATGTAGCAGAGGGGGGAAAGAGCGCTGGGATGGAGCTGGAGTGTCCTAGAAAATTATTGGAAATATAGTGCCAATTGGTGTAAATTAGAGTCATCTCATTGAAATAAAAGGAGCTGTGAGGTTTTTCTGAAAAGAAACAGAAAGGGGTATTTTTAATGGAAATAAAATAACCCCTAATCCCACTAAAACATGACCTGATTTAGGGAATAACATGAGTGACCTTGACGCACCTATTTTGAAATGTTGTTGTGACTCCATATGGGAGCATCTGAATCCACTCACCGAAATTTAATATTATAATAACACCACATGTTTCATACGTAAATGATTAATGAATGTTTATGAAGTTCTTTGCAATCTCTTGTTGCTAAGAAGCCTCACAAAATTCCAGATGTGTTGTTTCCAAAGGGAGCTCCAAAACACACCAGGCAACTCAGGTATCAATTGTAGCATAAACTTTATTATATTAAGAAAAGTAACTGAAAGAAATGGAGGGAAATGAGTGTGTTCTTGGCGGGGAAGGGATTCTGTATTTGCCAGTCTGAGCATGATCCACTCGTTGTCCTGAAAGGCTCAGAGCCCATGTTCATAATGTAAAGCGAGCCAGAGACAGTCCTGCCCGCCATGTCAGATACATTGCTTGCAGTGATCCACTTTCCAGACTCATAGAGACAATGGGACACTCCACAAGGATGGACCTTGGTCTGTCTCTTCTGGTCAGTATTACAGTCCCAGCTATGCAAGTTCCACAGTTCTGGGAGATGTATAGCCCTCCCCGCTCAGCATCCCAAAGGGGAATGGTGAGGTTTGTCCAAACTGATTTTTGATTTGTTAGGAGGGGCCGGGAGCCTTGACATCCACCCAGCAAAACCCCCAGCAAAACCAGCCCAATAAGTAACTGCCCCATTCACCTTCACCTCTGCATGCAGAATGACAGGTTAATGTGGGGAATGGCTGTGACATGTTCCATATGGGGAGACTGGAGAGGCGAGAAGGTTATTAATTTACCCAAAATCACTCAGGGAGTCTATGACTAAACCCAAAGCTAAGACTTTCCCAAATGACTACTGATCTTTTATTGCCGCAGCTTTTGGACAATTAGTTGAGAATAATTATTTCTGAGCCCCAGGCAAATACTATTTTGAGGAAAGAAATGTTTTCAAGTTGAAACAGAGTCATTTATTTCATGTCTATCCTTTTGTTACCTCACGGCTGATAGAGATTGTAACCACACCTCTCCAGGAAGGAAAATTCAAACTTAGTAGTGTGAGTTCTGAAACACATGTAACGAATGTGAAGTTACCACAGTGCAGAAGACAGACCCAATGTTATTGGTCATTTAAGGGACTTGATTATCCTCTCATTTAGGACTTGAATGAGACGAGTAGTGCCGAGACCTTGTGCTGGTATTCTGCGAGTGGTGAATTTCATTAGGAGTCTCAGAGGGCTACAACCATTCTCCTACTCCAAGGTGATGCATCTCATGCAAGATGTTCTTCTTTATTTGTTGCAGCTGTTGAGTTTGAGAATCATGTCCTATCATTAGCCATTTTAAAATAATTCTTGTCTCAAAGTAATTGTTTAGTATGACAAAGCACAACATAAGGAGAGGACTAAGCTAGGAAGCCATTGGAGGAAATAGTCACAAATATAAGGTATAGTTTTAACAGGATACATATGCCAGATTTTCATTCATGGATCTGGATCTTGCTTTTCATTTCTGGGTTGTTCCTTGTTGCATGGATTTTCCTTCTGGGTTTAACATGGCCGACTGCTTCCCTCGCGCTATGTACTGAAGCATTTGGAGGAATAAGGGTATGAGCATCCGCTGCCTACTGCTGACAATCCAGAAGTGTATGACCTCCCGTAATTGTACAGGCTCCCTGAACCATATGAGGCCCCATAACCAAGAGAGACCCTCAGAACTCAATGAGCTCCCGATGCCAACGTGTGCTGAAGATCCCTCTACACTTTCCTGTGGGCAGAAGCTGAGGAGGGGTCCCGGGAATGTCACAATGACCGGTGGTGGGTATTGCACAGCTGTCCGTAGGAAGACATCTTTCTGCGATGGAGGTAAATCCGAAACACACAGTAAAAAGTAGAATCATAGAATATTAGAGACCTCAGGAGGTATCTAGTCCCACCCGCTGCTCAAAGCAGGACCAATTCCCAACTCAATCATCCCAGCCAGGGCTTTGTCAAGCCGGGCCTTAAAAACCTCTAAGGAAGGAGATTCCACCATCTCCCTAGGTAACCCATTCCAGTGCTTCACCACCCTCCTAGTGAAATAGTGTTTCCTAATATCCAACCTCGACCTCCCCCACTGCAACTTGAGACCATTGCTCCTTGTTCTGTCATCTGCCACCACTGAGAACAGCCGAGCTCCATCCTCTTTGGAACTCCCTTTCAGGTAGTTGAAGGCTGCTATCAAATCCCCCCTCACTCTTCTCTTCTGCAGACTAAATAACCCCAGTTCCCACACAACACACAGTGGAATAAGAGTTTCAAAGTTCAGTTACTATAGGAGTAAGGGCCATGTGGGAGCCTAGATAAATAGATGCACAAAAATAATGTGCAGTGCAAAATATATATATATATATATATATATATATATATATATATAGTCTCCTTGATAAATCCCTGCTCCAATGTTCTTAGAATCATAGACCCATAGGGACCGCAAGAGTCATCTAGTCTGGCCCCTGCCACGATGCAGGATTTGTTGTGTTCTTCCTTCTAGTCAGTGTGTTCCATTCCTCCCCTACTCTCTATTGCCTGCCCTCTTAAACCAGCCCTTTGAACTCTTCACAGTCTCTTTGTCTCCTTCCTTCAGACTCCTACCAATATACCCTTTTCTTTAGGACCTCCTCCTCCAATCCTCTGTAAAACCTTCACCGATTCCCTTTCCCAGAGATCATCACTGCTTTGAGCATCCACCAACCCCATTCTTTCCCCTCTCTTTTGACATCCGCTCTCCATTCCTTGAGCTTGCTTAAAAAAAAAAAAACAATTGAGGAACTACTATCAATTCTACCTGCCACCTACATAGCCACTTACCTTTTCACTTCTCTATTTAACTATTAATCCTCAGTCGAATACTGCAAAACACATAGGTATTATCTGCATTTTAAAGAAGAAGGACGTGAATGACAGAGGGTAAGTCACCTGGCCAGTTAAAGAGCTGGGACTAGAATTCAGGGACACTTCGTTGTTTTTAGTTGTATTGTTATAAATTGAATTCTAATACAGCCCCCTACTTAGAAGGGGCCTCCTTGTGCTAGGCATTGTACATTGTACAAACCTAGACTAAGCGACAGTCCCTGCCCAGATGACTGTACAATCTAAATAGAAATTTATAGCATAGCTTGAGGTGAGGGCAACGTTCATACAATGATCCTCTCCTTGTTAAGATTTAATCTCAGCGTGGGAACCAGGCCTGTCCATCATCTGAGTGCAACACTCTGATGTGTGCAGCTTGTGAGTCAGCAATACAGGCTAATGAAAAAATAGAAAATATTCCTGTGTCAAAACAATACCCTCAGGCCTAGGTTTTTAAAGCTATTTAGGCGGATAAATTCCATTGACTGTCAATTCCTCAGTACCTTTAAAAGTTTAAGCTTAATCTTCTCTGTCAGTCATCACCGTTCTATTTATTTCAGTGAAGTTATAACAGCTGAGGGCCTAGGGCTAGAAATGCTAGTTGTAAGACTAAGATCATAGGAATTCCTAAACAAGCTCAAATCAGTAGTCCATTAATGAGGTAGTCAGATGACGATCTGGCCATAGCTGTATATTTACAAACACGTTTTAACAACACTTGTCAGTATACCATTACTTTTAGGTTGAGTTTTTTCAAATGCGTTTGAGAGGTTTGAATGCCCAACCCTCAATAAAAATGAACAGGAATTAACTGTCCTCCAAACACTAGGTCTTGAAAATCCCAAACCTGCATCCACTCACGCTTGCAATTGCGTAAATACAAGAAGTCCCTTTGTGAAAAGAAAGGCCGCAACGATACTAAGATTCACACAGTAATTCTGCAGGATTCAGTTAAATCATCAGGAAAGCAACATTTCAAAGTGTCTAAAGAGATTGAGTGGAATCAGACTTATTCAGTTCACCAAGGAGGAGAAGTCAAGAGAAGTGGTTAGAAGAACCTTGAGTAGTGAGTGCTTTTATATGATTTTTCAGGTTGCCTGGAGGATCTGAGACACCCTTTGGGCATGAAGTCCAATTAGTTCCCAAACTACATTTGTTTACTATGGCACTCCTCAGATTGTTTGAGATTATTAGGCAATTCTCAGTTTCACGCTACACCCTACAGTTTCTTCCTTCTTAAAGCTTTTTGGGTGAAATTAATTCCAGATATCATTCCACTGACTTCCCTGGTTTTACAATGAGCTTGAAACTCCTTCCATATATGCTTCAAACATGTATCAATATCACAATCTGCTTTCATGCACAGTGTTATATTGACGTGGTTTAAATCTATGTGGAGATCCATTTTGGGGCTTTGTGGAGTTAATTTTTATAATTCCGATGAAGGTGGGAGACTTTTAGATGAGCTTTTTTCAAATGCATTTGAGAGGTCCAATCCCCAATAAAAATTAACAGGAATTAACTGTCCTCCAAACACTACGTTTTTAAAATCCCAGCCTTAACTTTTAAAACCTGCAACCACCAACGCCTGCAATTGCATAAATACAAAAAGTTCCTTTATGAAAAGAAAGGTCCCAACACTACGAAGATTCACACAGTAGTTCTGAGTGAAATGGATAATAAGTTTGATCTGATTCATCTCTATACATAACTATTGAAATGTTGAGTTAGTGATTGCTTTCACATAGGACTAACTCCCGTAAAAATGCTCTGTGATGCTTATAAATGTTGGCGGGGTTCTCTCCATCAAAGAAGTCTTTCCCTGATGATGTATTTGCAACCACTGGCAGGTGCAAGTTTTTTTAAAAAATAAGGAGGGTACGTTGAAGCCACATAAGTGGTTGGGAAACTTTTTTTTTTAATGAGGAATGGGCATATATAGCCCTTAGATGGCTTTGAAATACCTAGGCCTAACAGCACTCTAATTAATATACATTGTTATTGTGGCACTTTCTATACATATGTGGCCAGGTCCTTAGGTGCCTCAATTAGAGCCTGGGCAAATTATAGACCAGCTGAGAATCTGAGCCTATTTCCATAAAACTACAGAGGTCAGCTTTTGTATACATTAATGATGTGTACATTTCTTAATTTAGAAGATATATAGATAGAGAAGGAAAATCCACTCAGAGTGTCTCAGATTATCTATCTATCTATCTATCTATCTATCTATCTATCTATCTATCTATCTATCTATCTATCCTCCTTCTTCAGGTCAAAGCCAGCCCTGAATTTAAGATGTTAGGAAGATCATCTCCCAATGGGCAGCTTATTCCAAAATTTACCACTTTAGGTTTCTTAGAATTTCCTCTGAAGTCCCTGGTGCTCAACAATATCTGAGATAGGATACTAGACTAGATGGACCACTGATCTAATCCACTATGTCAGTTCTTAGGGTTATATGTGTACAAGCAGGAGATTGAGATCCAGATCCTCTGCTGGTGTGAGTTGGCCAAGATCCAAGTGAATGGAAATGTGATGATTTCCACCAGTTAAGCATCTGGTTCTTAGGGATTTGATTTCCCAATTCCTTAATGATCCGGAAATACTGTTCGCTCACAGCAGCACCGATTAGATCTTGACAAGGAAATAGTGTTATTAACATTGTCCCACCCCATTCTGTGCTATATTTCTAGCCTATTATGAAAGTATCAGGCATCCTTTATAAACACATTCTATATGCTATATTGTAGGGAGTTTCTTTCCATAAAAGAGTATTTTCCTGGTTATACAGTTGCAGGCACTGGTGAATGCAGGCTTTATAAGTATAAGGCAAGGATTTTTCAAGCTACGTAGGGATTTGGGACGTACATAATCCCATTATTTTTATTTGGGGATGGACATGTAGAGCACCTAGATGTAATATCTCAGCCTTGAAGTAGTTTGCTAGTAAACCACATTCATATGACACTCTATAAATATTTCCTTTCCCCTCCATTTTTTTTATTACAATACAAACTGAGGGTGAAATTCAATCTTGTCCATAATGATTATGGACTATTTATGTCCCTCTTAAGCCATGTTGTGAGATGACACCCAGGCCTTTAGAAGGTCAATAGAATTGACAGGCCCTCTAAAATCCTTCATTACAACACATATAGGAGACACTTTGATCTAGAAATGATAATAAGATGTTTCAATCAGTAGTAAGTAGAATGCACCCTTAATGATTTTAAAAACATAAAACAAAATAGATTATTCCAGCTATTATATTATGTCATATTGTGATGTGTAGTTAGCAACAGTAGAATGTATTATGCACTGCAGCTACTGATATGTCACAAAATAATGTTAAAATAATACAAATATAAAATGGGAATAAAATAAAATGAAATGAAACCATTTCTTGGCTCTATATTTCTGGAAGACTTCTGGGCATGAAACCATGAAATAATGAAATATGAAATAAAACATAAATAGCATAGAAGGGGAATACAATGAAATAATTTCTGGGCGCTCTGTTTCTGGAAGCCTTCTTGACATGAAACAGAACCCTGATCTGTGTCTGCACCCAGGTGTGGGCTAGGTTGTCCTTTTCGTTTGTGGAGCTGCAGCGTATTTACGTTGATTTCTGTAGTTATTCCACAGTTACACCATGCTACAATGGAGTTCAGAATTCAGCGCAGCATGTGTTCTTTGCTAACCTGAGGGGAGACCCTACTTCTGAGAGCAAATCCACAGGGCGTTGGCAAATGGCTGAAGGTGAAGGGAACTTCAAAATGGGCAGAAATGTCTTTCTTGATCTCTTCCCCATGTTCCCTCAGTATAAAGTCACCCTATAACATGATAAAAGGTGCGAACTCTGATCGACTATAAGGCAAATATTACTGGTCTCCTGTCTCCCCCCAGTGGATAACTGGATGCAAATACTCAAAGACAGAATTCTCCAATGAATACAAAGGGCCTAATTCCCCACCACCTTGAACCTAAAATTAAAAACAAAACCAGTGCAAAGCAGATACAAAATGGCGCCATGTCAGAGCCATATGGTGGCATCAGAAATAAATCCAAAATGGCAGCAGGGGATTCAGCATTTCAGATTTCAGTTCCTGCTGTGTCGTGTCACGATCGCTCCAGGTCCCTCTGTATAACAACAGTGACCTGCAGCGCTCTAGGTCCCAGCTCCAGTAAAAACCGTTAGACTCCATTACTCAATCAGCACATAGTGCTTTAATCTATTGATCTTGCACACAACTCTCCTGACGCCCACAGGTGTCTTGTTGTCGTGTAATGTGAGAGAACGGACTCATTCAGCTGTGTTTGCAACATCAGCCTTGAATCAACTTCTGATGACATCCTTAGAGCCAAGTATGAAAGGCTAGAAAGTCTAGCAGTCCTGTTTACCCAGACGAAGAATGACAAAGGGAAGTTATTTAAATGTGCTTTTATTGGTGGATTGAAATCCAAAATCTCATTATGACACTGAACTATTTCTCCCTGATTCTCCATTTCTTTGCACTTTGTACAGTCATTTATACCAGTGCCAATTAGATGTGGATTCTTTGATCCGGTAGCATTTTAGACACACTTTGCACTGGCATAAATGACTGTTCCCTGGTAATAGGGATGACTTTCCTTTCTTTTTCACATCCCTTGTGGATCATCAGCATTTGGATAGGAGCATTGATTTAGTGGGTGTTGGTCCTGCTTTGAGCAGGGGGTTGGACTAGATACCTCCTGAGGTCTCTTCCAACCCTAATATTCTATGAAGACAATGGTAACCACCTGTAAGTTCTCCTTCTGTCAGCAATTTTACAAATTCCTACTCAATAGCCTGAGCACTAAAACATGTGCAATGAGTGTGAACTAATCCTATGCTAAGGGCCTACCCAATGCTAGCGACCACTTCGGGGCTGATTCTCCTCTCACTACAAGGCTTAAAAGGGAATTAATAGTGCCTGGGCTAGATGTTAGCCCTTGCAAGAGGGGATAATTTTATCCAGAGTACTTTGTAAATTCAAAATGAAGAAGACAGGAAAACCAGAAGTCCAATAGTACAATGCAGTATAATTTTTAATTAGCAGGAGAAGTGGAACATACACTGGTACAATGAACTAATGCAGAGCATGAAGAATACATTTCTAGGGTTTCAACAGGGGCTGCAGCCAACCACCCACTCAAAGGTGATACATTTCACACAGATGTTCTTTCCTTCTTTCTTGCAGCTCTCGACTGGGACAATCAAGTTCCATTTTAACCATTTTAATTTAATTGTTTTCTCATTCTCAGTGTGAAGTAAGAGACAGTGGAGTTTAAAAAGAAGGCTAAACAGCGTTCCCTTGTATATCTTGTGTAGCAAAGACAAAAGCCATAAACAAATGGTACATATTTTGGATAGGATGGAGCATCAATAGTCTACTTCCCATTGACACTATACACCTCTCTGGGAGTGCAATTGTTCCTTAATATAATTGAGAATCTGACTGATCATATTAATCATGTAACAAACATAGACTGGTAAATCATTGGAGGAAACAGTCCTATATCGACGGTAAAGAGACTATGAGAGAGACATCCACAAATAGATTTTCAGAACCACTGTGCAGCCACAGCTCCCGCTGACTTGATTGGGAGTTGTGGATGCTGAGCGAATCTGAAAGCTTACACCTTAAAGCTCATTAATGAATCTGTAACATGCTTTTCATGCCGGCTTGTTCCTTGTTCTGTGGATTTTACTTCTGGGTTTGATATGGCTGACAGCTTCCATAGCGGTATGTAGTGAAACGCTGGGAGGAGGATGGGTCTGAGCATCCGTTGCCTCTTGCTGATAATCCGGAAGTGTATGACCCCCCATAATTGCCCAGGCTCCCAGAAACGTAGGGGCCCCCTATACCGAGAGAGCTCCTGATGCCAAAGGGTGCTGAGGATCCCACTACACTTTCTTGAGGGCAAGTGGCAAGAATTGGTCCTGGGAATCTCACGATGACCGGTGGTGGGTAAACCACTGCGCTCGAGTCACCGCACGAGGTAAAACACGGCTCGTTGCAGGCGTCAACAAATGGCCGTGGGCATGTCACATTGCATGGCGCGTAGCCCTGGGTATTGCACAGCTGCCGGTAGGAAGACATCTTTCTGCGATGGAGGGAAACCTTGAACACACAATGGGGAGGAGAGAAACCATTATTTACAAGGGCGAGTGGAATAAAGCATTAGAATCTAATACATTATGGCACTAGCAACCTTCCAGCAGCCTAGATGTATATTTGGAAGAATATTTAACTCCATAGAAGCCACATGATGAATTGATCTTTTAATTCCTGGCTACATTTATTCTCCATATTCCTCTTTCTAGATCTCTACCTCCATTCCCCCGTAGCCTTTCTCTTGACCAACCCTTTGGTACCCTTTTCACTCTCTTTGTCAGTCAGTTGATCGATGGACGGATAGATCGTCTAGGTTTCTACAATGCGCAGCACACTATCTATCTAAGAGACTCTTCCTGCCCAGAACACTTTACAATCCCAATAGAAACTTAAAGCATGGATTAACGAGAGGGCAGTGCTAATAATGATTCTCTCCTTTTTAAGTTTTAACCTCAGCGTGGAAACCAGTTCTGTCCATTATCAGAGTTCAACCCCCTGATGTTTAAAACTTACCAGTCAGCACTACTTGCTAGTTAATAAACAAAAAATATCCTTTTGTCAAACCAAAACTAAGGCTAGATCTTCATCTGGCGACAGTCTTGATAGTTCCATTTACTTCTGTGAAGTTAAAAGAACTGAGGATCTTAGTCTACAATTGTTATTAGTATGACTAAGTTTTTAGGAATACCTATACCATATCAGGCTAGTACTCATAGAATCATAGAATATTAGGATTGGAAGAGACCTCAGGAGGTCAGCTAGAACAATCCCCTGCTCAAAGCAGGACCAATCCCCAACTAAATCATCCCAGCCAGGGCTTTGTCAAGCAGGGCCTTAAAAACCTGTAAGGATGGAGATTCCACCACCTCCTTAGGTAACCCATTCCAATTAGTCCATCTAGATAGGCAGTCAGTTGGAGATCTGGGCACATATGTATATTTGAACACATGCATAGCAATATTTTCCACTATCAAATTACATATGGAGTGAAATTTTTCAAAGTCATTTTAGGAGTTTGGATGCCCAATCCTGAATAAACCTTCTTAGCGATTAAGTGTCTCTAATCCCTACTGTGCTTTAAAATCCCAGCCTTAACTTTTAAAACCTGCATCCACCAATGCCTGCTACTGAATAAGTATAAGAAGTCCCTTCATGGAAAGAAAGCCCCAACAATGCTAAGAATCACAGATGATTTTTGCAGGATTCAGTTAAACTATCACTAAAGAGACATTTCAACAGTTATAAAGAGATGGAGTGGAATCACTTACTCAGTTGACCGAGGAAGAGATCTCAGGAGAAGTGGTTAGAAAAGTCCTGAGTTCTCAGTGCTTTTATACGATTTCTCAGATTGCCTGGAGGATCTGAGACACCCTTTGTGCATGATGGCCAATTAGTTACAAAACAAAATTTCATCAATTTGTCACTCCTCAGATTGATGTAATTGTTTTGCTCATTGTTTGAGATTATTAGGCAATTCTCAGTTTCACCCTACACCCCACAGTTTCTTCCTTCTTAAAGTTTTTTGTGTGAAATTAATTCTTGGTATCATTCTGCTGATGGTACTGAAGCTAGGGCGTGTCTATGCGGAGGGGAAATGAGCACTATGGGCTGGGGTGTCATTTCGAAAGTGCACAAACGCGTTGATTATTAACTGGTCTCCGTGGACCCTGCTGCTGTGCACTAAAGGATCCTTAGTGTGTTTGAACACAGCACTGTTTCCAAAAAGCACTATATTAAAGTGAACCAGGAAATTTTTGTGCACAGCAGCAGGGTCTACAAGGGCTAACTAATGTACAACGCATTAATGCACTTTAGAAATGAAATCCTTGTAAGTATTACCCCACTGTGTAGACAAGACCTTGTAATGCGACTGAAGTTAAATCCCTATATGTCTCCTACAAGTATCAGTATCACCATTAGCTTTTATATACAGTAGTCTATTTCCGTGTCTTAAATCCTTCCTGATATCTACTTGGGGGTATTGTGGAGTTTATTCTTGCCTCTCCAAGGAAGATATGCAGCATTATTCTGCATGCTCTGGCTCTCCACCCATAACTGTTTCTAGGGGTCTAATATAACAGCCATTGGAGTGTGTGGGCATCTTCCCAATGAGTTCATTGGGTCCCGAATCAGAACCTATGGACCGTAATTCATTCCTAGACAGATGGCCAGCGTCAAGGCTGTTCTTCATTAAAGTATCAGAGGGGTAGCCGTGTTAGTCTCGATCTGTAAAAAGCAACAGAGTCCTGTGGCACCTTTAAGACTAACAGATGTATTGGAGCATAAGCTTTCATGGGTGAATACCCACTTCGAAAGCGTATGGACCTCATGCGTCTGACAAAGTGGGTATTCACCCACGACTGCTTATGCTCCAATACATCTGTTAGGCTTAAAGGTGCCACAGGACTCTCTGTTGCTTCATTAAAGTGTCACTTAAGCATTCAAAATGTCTGGCTGTGTAGACCTTTTGACCTTAGCATCTGCCTGTCAGGACAAAGGGTGGCTCCTGATCTGGTGAGGGTCTTCAGACAAATTTTGTTGGGAGGACTATGTTAATTTCCCACCTTCAATTGTCTACAATCTTGTTGATTGTTTAAATAATAAAGTTATGGCCTTTTGAGCCAATATCAGACCTACTATGTGAGATGTCTTTGAGCAGACCTCCTAGATATTAACTTTCATCGGGGACATACCATGGAACCCAAAGAATTCAAAACGCTTCACTGAACACTCATTAATGTGTTACATATGCAATGTGTTGTGTTTTTATAAGCTTAACAGAGTCTCACTGGAATTAGACATCTTAGCAGTGAGGTATAGTGTCTCTTTAATATCTACGTGTCAGAGTCAATTCTGTTGCTTCTCTAACCAAGTCATGGTTATACACTTGGCAATTGGGATCCTTTGATTTTCTTAAAACAGTAACTTCCTGTTTTTTTCATAACAATACCTTCGAAAGCGTATGGACCACATTCTCAGCTGGTGCAAATGGGGCCACTTCTCTCAGCTTGAATGACACTATACCGATTGACACCATCTGCAGATCTGACCCTATATTTCAAACAATTTTTCCCTCAGACACTCCTGCTTTTTCTGTGACTGGTTTTCCCATCTACTGTTTTGTAAGTTGATGCCCTTTAGACATGCTTAAAAACCCCTCTAGTTCTGCCTCCATGTTAAATCTTTGGTATGAGGCTTGAAGAACTGAAAGCTAAGAGTTGCAACTGGATGAATTGCATGGGCAATGAATTTTGTGTGGCAACATATTCGGACTTCAGGCACAACATCTGTCTCATATCCTCCTGGATGTCTAAGAAAGCATACAAAAATATTACAGCTCAGCCCTCTCCTAAAAACTTCTCTTGATTTCCTGTCTTGGGTGAGATTTGATTCAGTCTCTTTATAGCTATTGAAATGTCTCCTTAATGATAGTTTTAACTTGGGACTGAATCATAGAATATTAGGGTTGGAAGAGACCTCAGGAGGTCATCTAGTCCAACCCCCTGCTCAAAGCAGGACCAATCCCCAGACAGATTTTTGCCCCAAATGGCCCCCTCAAGGATTGCGCTCACAACCCTGGGATTAGCAGGCCAATGCTCAAACCACTGAGCTATCCCTCTACCCCTACTGAGCTATCCCTCTCCTTCAGAGAGAATTACATTTTTATGTCTACTGTTTAAGCACCTTCTGAAAGGCCTTCAAGTTATGATAAGTTTAACCATAAAATGATTTTTTTAAATGTTAATATAACCATATTATATATGCACCATAAGATGCATCTGAAGAAGTGAGGTTCTTACCCACGAAAGCTTATGCTCCCAAAACTTCTGTTAGTCTTAAAGGTGCCACAGGACCCTCTGTCTCTATTGAGTGGTTACTTCTTAGAATCGGTCTTTTTAACACATCCCTGCTCATGAACCTACACAATCCTATGGGTTTTATCAGAACAAATCTAGGAGTGGAAAACTGAAAAGAGGATATTAAACAACAGAATGTAACAGAGGGAACTGGGCAAGGGTTGGGGACTTTGGAGAGGTGAATGATCTTGTGGTTAAGGTACTAGATTGGGACACAAGACATTTTCATTCACTTCCTGACTCTGCCACAGATTTCCTGTGCGATGTTGACAACCTCTCTCAGGGCCAGATTTTCAAAAAGGCTTAGTACCACACATGCTTGAGTGTATTGATAGCTGACCCTCAGCATTAGTCACATGACTGGAGCTCCCTTCAGAGCTGGGTTTCTCATCACCTTAGCCCTAGTTTGAAAGCTTAAGAGGGACTTAAATGGTAGATAGGTGAATTATAACCCTGTTGGGCAGTGAATTATAACCCACGGGGCCTGATTCAAAAACAGTTGAGTTCGTTGGAGAGATTTCCACAGACCTCCATCAGCAATGGATCAGTCCCATTATGAATAATTCATGGTGGGGATGAAAAGCAAACAAAATAAAGACTCTTGACTGCTTAGGAATTTCAAGGGTAAACTGCACAACCAGCCCAGGTAGGAGAACTAAAACAGAACGCTGCCCACGATGGGAGATTGCGCTACCTGTAGACCCCCGAGAAAACGTCATGTTGTGAAGTTGTTAAAAGAACCAAACAAATGGAGCGAGTTTCATTTCTGCGGTAATTCCGGCGGGGTCTGTGGATTGATACCAGGAAGGAATTTACATATAAAGTTTTAAGCTGAATGGAACCTGTAAGGGTGTAACACAAATGTCATATTATGTGGGGATGAGAACACAATATTAATCAGGATCAGAGAGCAAAATAATTACATCAACTGGATGACTTATAGGTGCAATACATTTTGTTTGGTAAGGACTTCATGCACTCATATCTCATGTCTCATAGCTTCCTGGTTGTAAGCTCATAACTCAGGTCTCTTCTAACCACTTCTCTTAACTTAGCCTTCTTTGTGAACTGAGAAGCTTTGATTTAATTCCATCTCCTTATAATATTGAAATGTTACTTTTGAGATTTTTTTTTTACTTAGGAATGATTCCTGCACAAATACTCCATAATTCTTAAAAATGTTAGGGGTTCACTCTCCATGACAGACTTCTCCCCCTCCCCCAATTTATTCAGTTGTAAATGTTAGTAGACGCAGAGTTTAAGCATATGGGGAAGGGACTTTGTAAGCCACACAAGATCTTAGGATACTCAATTCAAATTATTTTTATATGAGGAACGGACAAATATATCCCTTACATGGGTTTGAAATCTCTAATCCTAAAAGTACTCCAATAATAGACATTGTGACTTTGCAACTTTTAAATATATACTTATCCAGCCATATCCTTAGGTGACTTCTTTGGAGACAAGGCAATTTACACCAACTGAGGATCTAAACCTATTATTTATGTAAAACGACAGAGATCAGCTTTCATATCTAACTATGGAAGTGCCACTGTATTCTTGTTTTCAATTCAGTTGATAGAGAAAAAAAACACAGTGTCTGACAGGATAAACGCTTAACTTGTGCCAGGACTCAGCCCATGGCACCTCTAGGTTTGGCAGTTCATAGCCTCAGCATCACTGGGCTTGCTGCATCTGTTATGAATGGAAAATATTGCTTGAATCCCGGCACCTCTTTCATTACAAATTAAGCCCTGGAATGGATTTATATAAACCCTCCTCCTACAAGTCAAAGCCAACTTCGGCTCTATCCATGTACATGTAGCTACACGCCAGTGAAAAGCACTTCTCATCCACACTTCAGTGTGTAGTTACGCAGGTCAGTGAAAGGCTCTGATAGAGAGAAGACGAGGAAAGGCTCTGTCAGCCCTGCCAACCGTTCCCCGCTGCAGGAATCTTTCCCCGCTGCCGCCTCCCTGCTAGAGCCTTTGCTGCTGCTGGATTCTTTTACAGGGAAGACTCCAGAAGCGGGGAGGCAATGGGACACTACACTGCTAAGAATAGCAGGCTTGGGAGAGCTCTAGAGAGCCATGCACTCGGGCATGTCTTTACTCACCTAAGCCTTGCCTCACCGTCTACACTGCTATTTACACCTATGCTTGGGGGGCTACCAGGGTATGTCCACTACATGCCACCAAAAGAAACATGTAGTATAAAGACAGGTTTCTGAGTAGAAGCCGCGTTAGTCTGTATCCGCAAAAATAACAGGAGTCCTTGTGGCACCTTAGAGACTAACAAATTTATTTGAGCATCTGATGAAGTGGGCTGTAGCCCACGGAAGCTTATGCTCAAATAAATTTGTTAGTCTCTAAGGTGCCACAAGGACTCCTGTTCTTTTATGTAGTATAAATGCACCCTTAAGGATCTTAGGAAAAAACTCCTGCTATGGCCAGCGTCTTCCAAAATTCACCACTTTGGGTTTTTTATACTTTCCTCTGAAGTACCTGGGGCTGGATCCTATCAGAGACAAGGTACTGAAGTAGACGAACATCTGGTCTAACCCAGTATGGAAATTCTTATGTTTCTATGTACATTTATATCCAGCTCGTCTGCTGGCGAAAATCAGTGGAGATCCAAGTGAATGGAAACGTCATGATGTAGACCAGCTGAGTATCCCACCTTTAAGGACTTGCTTTGACAATCCCTAATGATTTGTTCTTTGGTAAATATTGTTTGCTCGGAACATTTAAAATCAAGGTGCCGAACTAGTACATTTAAATGCTGATACAAACCCTATTAAGGAAATAGCATTATTAACACTGTCCCCGCCCTCCTTGAAATTTGGATAATAATCCTTCCTCCAACCCTTTGTCCTGTTTGTTTAATTTGTCAGTTTTTCAGGGCAGGGAATGTCTCTTCTTCCGTGTTTGTTCAATGGGCCCCAGATCACTGTTGTAGCCGCTGGGAAACACTGAAATTCTAATTATAAATTATAACACTAACAAGAACTGAGTTCTACTTCCGGCTCTCTCACTGATTCACCAAGTGCCATAGAGTAAATTACTTAGCCTCTGTTCCTCAATTATCCTGTCTATAAAACAGGTATAATAACTATCTAATTTTCATGGGAGTTTTAATGATTAATAGTGGCATGGAGCAGTGAAAATGGGTTGCTTTTTAAGTGCAGGATAAAATGTGTATTGTTGCTGGACGCTGTAAAAAGAAGAGCTAAGCTCATAAAACAGAGGGTCAATGGACAAGAGAATGAAGGAGTGGGAGTGCTGAAATCTCAAAGCAGTAGTGACCTCTAGGGAAGCTCCTCAGTGAAGTACACAATATTTCTCTGAATACGCAAACGGCTCTAAATTTCACAGCCAGAATGATATCATCTCCAAGAATGGTTGGCATATGTTACTAAGCTCCAAGAGGCAAAATCAGGGCTGACCAAAGGGTTTCATCCCAGAGGGGTTACTTAGGACAAGGATGAAACTGTAGAAAACACTTCAAGTCTTTGGATCAGGAAACCTGGCTAAGTACAGATCAGGGATGTTAGGCTGGGACAGATAAGGCCCATGTAAGTATTATTTCTGTGTAAAGGGGGGGAAAATCAAGTTCATTACAATTCAAAAAAAGGTAAGAGATTCACTTCAAAATGGTAACCCACATCAGCGCTTGGAGTAGACTTAATGGTATCAATTTAGGGTCATTTTTTCAAGGTGTCCCCAAGATTCATTCCCCCCTCTCCCCCAAAAATGTACTATTAAAATCTCCAGATTGTAATAACTTTATTTGCACAGGATTAAGGGAACAGTCTACGGCTCTGATCCTCATGAAGTCTGTTTCACTGGACTGCTCCTGAGCCCAGCAATATGAGACCAAGAATCAGGTTATAAACCCAATATTTCAAATGTTAATGAATTGCAAACGCTTTAGTATCTTTATTTACAGATAGTTCACACCCCTGCAAAGTGTTGTTTTCCCAGGAGCACTGTTCTGAGTGGTTTGGAAAAGAGACACTGGCCTTTCAAATGAAAGACTGAATTTGAACCATGGTTGTGAGATTTGGGCCTTCTCAGCTTGCCGCTGCTTGGTGAACGGGCTATAACTGGGTTCCATGTGGAAGTATGAGAGATGTGTGTAATGTGAGGAAATTCAGACCCCTACCAGTGAAACCCCAATATCAGCTATCTATCTGCCCGAGTACTGCCCTGGGAGATTCTGATAGGCAGATAAGGAGGGGGAAAGGAACATCCAGTGAGATGAATAGGGCAGAAAGCATTTGTCACAGCTACCATCTCAGGATGTGGTTTTCTCTATAGAATCATAGAACTGGAAGGGACCTTGAGAGGTCATCTAGTCCAGTCCCCTGCACTCAAGGCAGGACTAAGTATTATCTAGACCATCCCTGACAGGTGTTTGTCCAACCTGTTCTTAAAAATCCCCAATGATGGAGATTTCACAACCTCCCCAGGCAATTTATTCCAGTGCTTAACCACCATGACAGTTAGGAAGTTTTTCCTAATGTCCAACCTAAACCGCCCTTGCTGCAACTTAAGCCCATTGCTTCTTGTCCTATCCTCAGAGGTTAAGAAGAATAATTTTTCTCCCTCCTCCTAGTAACAACCTTTTATGTACTTGAAAACTGTTATCATGTCCCCTCTCAGTCTTCTCTTCTTCAGACTAAACAAAACCAATTTTTGGCTAAAGGCCATCGATGGACCTATCCTCCATGGACTTATCTAATCCTTTGAACCCAGTTATACTGTTGGCCATCACAACATCCCCTGGCAATGAGTTCCACAGGTTGTCTGTGCATAGTGGAAAGAAGTACTTCCTTCTATGTGTTTTAAACCTTCTGCCTATTCATTTCATTGGGTGATCCCCTAGTTCTTGTGTTATGAGAAGAAGTAAATAACACTTCCTTATTCACTTGCTCCACATCAGTCAAGATTTTATAGACCTCTATCGTATTCCCCCCCTTAGTTGTCTCTTTTCCAAGCTGAAAAGTCTCAGTCTTTTTAATCTCTCCACATACGGAAGCTGTTTCATACCCCTAATCATTTTAGTTGCCCTTCTCTGTACCTATTCCAGTTCCAGATATCCTTTTTGAGATGAGGCAACCAGATCTACACACAGTATTCAAGATGTGGGCGTACCATGGATTTATATAGAATCAATATGATGTTTTCTGTCTTGTTATCTATCCCTTTCCTAATGGTTCCTAACATTCTGTTTGCTTTTTTGACTGCCGCTGCATATTGAGTGGATGTTTTCAGAGAACTACCCACAATGACTCCAAGATCTCTCTCTTGAGTGCTAACAGCTAATTTAGACCCCATCATTTTGCACGTGTAGTTGGGATTATGTTTTCCAATGTGCATTACTTTGCATTTATCAAAATTCAATTTCATCTGCCATTTTGTTGCCCAGTCACTCAATTTTGAGAGATCTCTTCATAGCTCTTTGCAGTCTGCTTTGGACTTAACTATCTTGAGTAATTTTGTACGTCTGCAAATTTTGCCACCTCAGTATTTACATGTTCACACCCCCTAGTGCACCAACAGCCTCTGGATGTGATACTCAAATGACAGCTAAACACCTTCAGTTCCTACCCTGATCAATAATGCTACACATTCCTATCCAAATGCACAAGTACTGAAACTTGTGAAACATCGGTGAAATAAACCCGTGTGCCCAGGACCAGCACGATGCTATTGACAATCTGAGGCACCTGACTCTACTCTGACTAGTTCGCATAGGCTGTCTCCAGGGAATTATTTCAAACACGGTGGTTTATAAATTAAGAACTGAGGAGGAAGGAAAACCAGAAGACAATACTATGATACAGTACACGTTTTAATGGGAATCAGAAGTTGAGTTTACATTTTGCAGAACAGCAAGTATAACGTATATATTGCCAGAGTTTCAAGAACAGCAGCAATCAAACACTCGCTCCAAGGTGACGCGTTTCACACAAGATGTTCTTCTTTCTTTCTTGCAACGCTTTGAGTTTGACAATCAAGTCCTGGTTCCAACAGTCACAAAATACTTGGTTTACCCCATTTGGTGTGAAATAGGACAAAAGTGTGTAACAAGAGGACTAAGTAGCTTTGCTGTTACTCATTTTGCATAGCGAAGTTACAAGCCATAAAGAAACGGTATCTATTCCTAGGCAGGCTAGGGCTTAATTTTCTTTAACATTAAGACTTCTTTAAACCATTGTAGACATGTAGATGGGCCGAAGGGTACTTGAGATTCTGCACTACCATATTCATGTTGGAATAAGCACCTGACTGGGAAACTATAGGAGGAAATAGTCACATATCTAATGTAAAGTGTAACATGGGAAATATATTTATGGGCTTGTCTTTCAGAGGTGCTGAGCACTCACAAATGACTTAGGCTGATCGCTCCACGTTCCAACATTTCTGAAAGTCAAACTCATAAGCACAGTCATAAATCCGTAGGTTGCTTTTTTGTTTCCTGGTTGTTCCTTGTGCCATGGCTACTCCTGCTGGGTTTGACGTGGCCCACAGCCATACATATTTAACCATCGGGAAGAACAAGGGTCTGAACATCCTCTGCCTAATGATGACAATCCAGGAGTGTAGGACCTCTTGTCATTGTACAAGCTCTTGTAACCATAGGAGCTCCCGGACAGGTAGGAGCCCCGGTAGCCAAATGAGCTGCCAATGCCCAATGGTTCTGAGCTTCCCACTACGCTTTCCTGCGGGCAAGTGGCGAGAATTGGTCCTGGGAATCTCACAACAACCGGTGGTGGGTAGACCACCACACTCGAGTCACCGCACGATGTAACACATGGCTGGTTACAGGCATCAACAAATGGTTGTGGGCATGTCACATCGCATGATGGATAGGATGGGTATTTGCACAGGTCTCTACAGAAAGACATCTTTCTTCAATGGAGGTAAACCTGAAACACACAGTGGGAAATAGAATAAGCATAATACATAAGAGGCAGTGGAATAAGATGTACAAGACTCAGATACTATAAAAATCTATGCTGACAGACACTGGCTGAGGATCGAAAATTGCTAGTTGCATGAATAGACAGAAGAATAATTTTACTTGATCATACCAGTAGTCCATCTAGTGCATTATTCTGTCTCTCACATTGTCTGGCACACAATGTTTCTTAAGGCAACAGAAAAAAATGGAAGTGGCTCATTATGGAGTACACTATCCATAATGGGAGTCTCTTCCTAACACCGGAAAGGTACATATTGGCTTTGTCCTGAAAACTCAGAGTTTAAGAGTTGAGATTTTGTATAGATCTCTACGAAACTGAAAAGAGCAAAAAAAAGTTAAACTGCCAATTAAAATGTATAGGAATTGACTCTCTGAAACTCCTATGGGGATTGGAAAATCCCAGCTTTAACTTCTAAAGCCTGCATCCACCAATACCTGCAACTGAATAAATGCAAAAAGAGTCTTTCATGGCAAGAAACCCACTAACAATGCTAAAACTCACAGAGTATTTGTGAGAAACTCAATTAAAACTATTGCAAAAGCAGCATTTCTATAATTATAAAGAGATTGAATCTAATCAGACTTACTCAGTTCACCGAGGAGAAGAAGTCAAGAGAAGTGGTTAGCACAGCCCTGAGTTGCGAGTGCTTTTATACAATTCTTCAGCTAGCCTGGAGGATTTGTGACACCTTTCTACATGAGGTGTTGCACATGTCACTCCTCCAATTGATGCAATCGTTTGGCTCACTGCAATCATTAAGCAATTCTAAGCCCCAGATGATATGACACACGCATTGCAACCTTCAGGATGCTTTTGCCTCAAACTTGTTTAAGCCAAATTCTGGTTTCGTTCCACTGACTTCACTGGAGTTACTATGGGAATGAAGCTGCTTCATGTATTTCGTTTTTTCGTTAACAACTTGACAATCGGGATGCCTCTCAGAGATGGATTCATATCACATTTCCATGGCGTGATCAGGATTCGACTTTAGCACTTTAAACCGAGACCCATCTCTGGTTGGCAGCAATGCAGTTTTCTCTTGCAACTTCTAGGAAGGTAAGAGATTTTATTTTGTACGCTTTGGATCCCCACACTCAACCATTCACTATGTATCTGATCCAATGCCCAATGAAGTCTGTTAACATCTTCCCAATGAGTTTAATTGGTTGTGAATCAGGCATGTGCTGCCCTTAGCTCCTAGATAGAGTATAAAGCTGTGCACCATTTACATCTCTCTTAAGCATTCAAAGTAGAGCTTAAGCGGGATTGATGTGGTGCAGGGGCCTATGTTGTGGTCCTCTGTGAAGGGGTGAATTTCACCATATGGTGATTAGAAATTCAGCTCTGCAGGGACCATGAGACCGAAGCTTTTGAGCCAGAAACTCAAAGCGACCATCATAACAGAACTTCCCAGGGCTGCTCTGGTCTTTGACTCAGGAGAATGATGTCAGCAGATGAAAGGAAGCAGTACAGTGTTTTATAAAGACTTTGGAGTAGACCTTTGAACCTGTATCTCCACGATCCACCAAAACTGCTGTGTTCTTGGACACTGGATGTGACAAAGCCGAGGAAGAATTATACGAGGAATGGAGATAAAACCTTCTTGGTCAAGGGGGGATGGCTGTGAAATGAGCTCCCAGATATAACCAGATTAATCCAGAGTCTGACCAATTTTAGCACAGGATGCGAAATCCACCTCTTTCAGAGAGCTACCCTGCTATATGCGGAATAGTTTTTAAATTGCAATATTCACTCCAAGCAGAGCTCCCTACAACCAGGGAAGTATGAAGAACAAAAGACTCTATGAAGTTTACTTGGGAAATGTCTGTGGATATCTTGGAACATGGATATCTAGGAACTGGGAACAAGGTTCCTCTTATGTCCTTTGTGCCGTAGTACCCAGTAGCAGCTGTGTCGGAGAAGTTCTCCTAGGAAATGTTTAGATACTCTGCTAGTAGGGACTATGGAACATTCTCAGATACGAGATAAATAAATACATTAAAAATCCCCCCAGAATGTCTAATTTATCACCATCACCCTCCATTTAACATATAGGGAGAAGAAAGAGGAGAGAGCTTATTGATTTACCAAAAATTACGGAAAATGTCTGTGGCTAAACACAAGGCCAAGATTTTCAAAAGTGACAAATGATTCTGGTGGCCAAGTTCAGAGCTCTTTAAGAACCCCGGTTTTCAAAAGTGCTCAGTTCCTGGTCTCTGCAGCCCAGTCCCCTTGAAGGCATCTCGAGTGGGCACCCCTGAACTCACTAGTTACTTTTAAAATTCTTACCCACGAACGCTTATGCTCCCAATACTTCTGTTAGTCTTAAAGGTGCCACAGGACCCTCTGTTGCTTTTTAAAATTCTTGGCTTTCAGTTCTTCACGTGTTATCCTGAAGGACATGGGAGCTTTCAACTAGAGTCAGAACATCCAGCTAAACAAATGTATAGCTGTACCTAAAGAACTGAGGATGCTTCTCCTACAAAGAAGAAGAGAATGCACATAATTAGTAGAAGTGGAATGTCCAAGGAGAATATTATGTGAAATATAGGGCCAAACCCTCAGCTTGTATATACTGGAACAATGCCATTGGAGTCGATTCTGGACACACATGACCAAAGGTCCCTTCACAGCTGCATTTCTAATCATCAAAGAAAGAAATTCACCCCAGGCCAGAGGTCCGGCATAGAAGCTTATGCATCACTTCAATCCCCCTTTAGCCCTACTTTGAATATATAAGAGGGATCTAAATGGTGCATAAACTTCTTGTTAGCCCTTTGTCAATGAGAGAATTGCAATGCCCAGGCTCATATTTGAAGGCAACTGAACTCATTGGAAAGATGCCCCAGGGGTTTCAATGGGCATTGTAACAGGCTCATACTCAATAGTTGTAGGTGGGGATACTAAGCATGAAAAATAAAGTCTCCCACCCTCCAAGGAGTTGCAAGGGGAAATTCCAAACTAGCTTCTAGCTTGGATTTAAAGAATTCAGAGTCATTCCCATCTTGACAGCAAGGAAGTCAGTGGAATAATGCTGGGAATGAACATGGTGCGTAATTAGTTAAGATAAAAGCAATCTGCAGGATGTAATGTGCATGTCATACAACGCAAGACTAAGAATTGACTAATAATCATAACAATTACCATAACAGTTTACAGGAAAGAGAGGAGCTACCTATGCAAAATATTTCGTTTGGCCCTTGACAAAGACTTCCTTTTGGGGGTCTAAAAACTATATAAATGGGTTCACAACTCAGGCTCTTTTAACCATTTCGCTTGACTTATTCTCCCCAGTGAACTTCATGTCTTATTACTATCAAATAGTTGCTTCAATGATAATTTAATCTTCCAACTGAATCTTTCACAAAAAAACTCTGTGATTCTTGGCAATATTAGGTGGTTTCTTTCCATAAAAGCGAGTAGTTAGTCACTGGTGAATTCAGGCTTTAAATATATAAGGCAGAAAATTTCAAAGCCACAGTGTTCAGGGGCCTTAATTCTGGTTAATTTTGCAGGAGCTGGAGCTCACAAGAGACTAACAGGAAGAGAATTGCCTGTAGCATAGTGAACTGACCAACAGAATTCACCTTTGAGAGGATGAATAATGTGTTTAAGGCAGTGGGTTGGGACACAGGGAATCTGGATTCCATTTAACTGGCTCTACCACAGATTTCCGGGGTGACCTTGAACAACTCAGTTGGGGCTAAATTTTCAAAAAAGCTCATCCCTCAGCATGCTTAACTGATTGAAAACCTTGCCCTTCATCCTTCTGTTCATGGGGATAATAGTTCTTCCTTCCACACATTCTCTGGCTTGTCTAATTCCTTTGTCAGATCTTCAAGACGGGGACTGTCTCAGATGCTGTGTTTGTACAGTAAGCCACAATCTCAGCTGTGGCATCCAGGAGATACTGAAGTTCAAATCATATGATACATAATAAGGCTAACAATAATTAGGCGTTCCTGAGTTCTAGTGCCAGTCTTTCCGCTGGCTCATGAAGTGGCCTCGGGCAACTCAGTTAGGCTCTGTGCATCAGAGATCTCTTGATTAGGTAATGAGATAATAACTACCTGCTCCATGTGGGTGTTGTGAGAATCAGTGGTTGCATAAAGGCAAACTGCTATGAAGATTATCGACAGCCTCCTTGTTAGTGTCTGAAGCTGCAACAGGAAGGATGTGGAGCTGCAGGAGGGAAGTCTCAGGAAATAGAGGGCAAGAGGGGAAGGATGATGAGTCTGTAAGCGCAAAGCGGTGGGATCTCAACAAAAGGTCACCCATGAAGGCTTTACAGAAGAAGCGCATTTCAACCGTAGATCTCAAAGAAATGGGGAGGTTGCTTGGGATAAGTAGTGGGTCAAAGAGTTTGGAGTGAGCAGGGCTCAAAGGGGTTAGTTAGGAGGGAGGCTAAGGGGAAATAAAAGGACCAGAAGGTGAAAAGAGTTGCAGAGATACGGCCGGGAACGAGAGGCCCAAGTCACCATTGCCTTCTCTTTAGTTATCTATCTGGCGTGGCCCCCATTGCCACAATACTGGGCATTGGGCCCCTGTTCCATTGGAAGGCGTGCCTTATGCTTACTCTACTCTGCACAGTGTGTTTCATGTTTATGTTCATCACAGAAATATGTCGTTCTATGGAGACCCAGCCAGGTCCCGATGCTACCCACCTTGTGAGGGGACATGCCAGCAACCAGTTGCTAATGTCTGCAATGAGCCATGGGTTAGATCGGGCGGAGACTCAAGAGGGGTGGGCTATGCACCACTAGTGGTCGTGACATTCCCGGGGCCCAGTTCTCAGTACTTGCTCTCAGGGAAGCATGATCGGAATGGCACTGCCAAGTGAAATCAGGGTCCGACCTGGGAGGTGGGAGACCCTGGGTCCAGGCCCCCTGCTCCTATCACTTATTATTTAATCCACAGTGGAACAGCTTCAACAGGAGGACAGAGGGAGACCCTATCAGAATATCTTCTAGCTCAGTGGTGCGAGCACTCTCCTGAGTGGTGGGAGACCCCGGTTCAAATCCTTTCCCCTCCCCATGTGGCCTGAGGGGGGAATTGAACCTGGTTCTACCACATCCCAGGTGAGTGCTCTAAGCACTGGTCTAAAACTCATAAAGGTGGGCACCACAGCTGAAACAGAGGTGCCTAGGGAGCGTTTACACTGAAAACTTAGGCACCGAGTTAGTTTAGGTGCCTACAGGAGGTAGGCAAGAGTTTTGTGCACTGCAGTGGTGCCAAAATCAGGCCTTAGTCAGCTCTCTCCCTTTTGTGCATTCGGACTTTAATTCCTGGCTGCATGGATCTGGAAAGAAGACAACGGCTTCCGCTAAACCCGATAGCTAGTCAAGGGAGGTGGCGTGTCCTTTGAAGTTTTACCTCTGCCTTGCTGGTGACTCCCAGGGAGGCAGGAAAGCTAAAGACAGAGCTTTGGAACTGGTAAAAGCTCAGCCTCTGATGAGACAGGGAGATACAGAAAGAAGGTCTGCATGGAAGTTAGACTGATCTAGAGTCTGAACTCCTTTGGGACAGGACACAAGACCATCCTGGTTGAGAAAGTCCATCCATCATTAATGGAATGGTTTTTAAACTATTAAACGCACCTCAAGCAGCGCTTCCTGGAATCAGGGATGTCAGAGGAACAAAAGACAATATGAAGCACAAGGCATCTCAAACGGGGCGCGCAAAATCACGAGTCGCTTTTGAAAATCCCGGCTTCAATTCTTCAAGCTTCGTCCTGAAAGACTCAAAAGTCTCACGCTGAAGGCAGGGCTAGAGGGAAAACAAAGCTGCAGTCGTGTCTAAAGAGACAGAGCACAATAGAGAGAAAAAGGGGGTCCCCAGTAGAACTGGCGTGTCCTAGGAATCTATTTTTTGAAATCTAGGGCCAAATCTTCAGCTGGTGTAAACCAGCACAGTGTCATTGATGTTGATGGGTTCATGATAGTTTTCACCACCCAAGGATCTGGCCCATAAATCTACAAAGGCAATTTTTTTTTTATTAGAACAAAGGCAAATTTACTTTAAAAAGAATAAAAATAATCCTGAATTCCGAGGGTGTAAGGGACCCGATTTACAGGAATGACAAGGGTGACCTTAACATTCATGTTTTAAAGTGAAACTCTTACTCACTGCTTGGGGCGTCTACCTCCAGGAGCATATTATTAATATTGTAGTAGTACAACACTTTGCATGTGTAAACCACTAATGATTGGGAAGCACTTTTGAAATCCTTTGTTCCGAGGAAGTCTAAGAACATCCCTCATGAGTGTTATTGCCCGGGGCAACCTCGCAAACGCACCGCAAAATTTAAGGCAAATTTATGCCACACAGGTGGCAACTTTACTTAATTAACACACACGACAAGTATGCAAACAAATAAAGTCTTTGTAACAATGGGTTCTGAAGTTGCTTAGCCTGTGCACAAGCCAACTGTTGTCTTGACTGGCACATCCCAATGTCAAAACGGCTCCCCAGCCACGCCACGTAGGCAGCTTGCATAAAGCCACACACACATCCCCATAGTAAGGATTAAAGCTATCAAGAGGGATGAACTCCAGGCAATCTCTTCCAGTTAGCAAAGCCTCACTGAATCCCTATGAGAGCACCCAGGCCTTTGTCCTTAATGAGCACGTGTAGAACAGGGGACAGAGAGAAGAAGAGAAGAATGGGTCATACTCCGAAGGCTTGGAAAAAGGCTGAGTTTAGGTGAGGCTTCTCTAATACAACCTAGCTAAGCTTGAGCAAAATTCAGGCCGTTTTCTTCATCCAGACAAACCCCCAAAGACGTTGTATTTATCACCCTTTCCTCCTTGTCCTAAGGAATCATTCTGGGACATCACCTTCAGCCAATCCAGAGGACGCACAGTGGTGTGTATCACAGGACCGACGCACCTGAGCGCTAGTGCGGCACACGGGACAGGCAGGTTACATGTCAGCGTGTGGATGCGTGTGCCGGGGTGGAATTCTGGTGGCAATATGCTGGGGGCTGGCAGCAGGGCAGGATGAAGTACTCTTACATTTCTCTTCTTCGTGACATCAGTGACAGCGAGGGCTTTGCAAGCTCGCCCCAGATTAATAATGTTAAATGAAGCCTGCTGAGGGAGGGTACAGCTGTGTGATTGGATTGATAAAGTGGAGCTGTGCCAAGGGCATAGAACACTTCCAGCTTCATAGTGCCTATTGCTGCCTCCATAGCAGGAACATTAAGGTTGGATGGACATGTTGGGTGGGCGAGAACGCCTTAGCTCCTTATTTCCTAGGTATTCGCTGGATCTGTTTAGCCGCCCTGTGCGTTCTGGGAAGGTATGCGGCTGTGCTAAGCAACTGGAACCGTGTTAATGAAGATTTTTGGCAGCGAGTCTCCCCTTACCTGTAGTAACTTGGGTCTTGAGCTTGTAAAGATTTATACAGGTGTTTAACTTTAATTGTGGGAGCGGTCTCATGGAGTTCAAATGCCCAAACTCCTATGTTTAGAGTACGTCTTTGCAGGAATATCTAGAGATTACAGAGATCCAGGAGACTGGGGTCAGGATAAATGCAAGACTGTCTTTATTATCACTTCACACAGACTCTCTTACCTTTTTGCTCTGTCCCCTCTAGTGGCCAGTCCAAATAGTAGCTATAAATGGTCACACTTAATACCATGGAATTCTTTGTTGTGGGGATCAAAGAAGACAAATGTTTATAGCGTATTAATGAGGTATCAGTCAGAGGACAGTCACAATTCAATTTAAAAATAATAGATTTTTTTCTAAGAGTAGCATGTAAACACCATTAAAGGTTAGCTAAAAGAGATAAAAGATGCTGTAAATACACCTCTCCAGGAAGAAGAACTGCTAATCAATAATGTTAACAGTGAAACATGCATTGAAAGGGTGACGGTACTGCAGAGAACAGGGAATACCTTTCCAGGATTTCAATAAAGGCTACAATCAACCGTCCACTCCAAGGAGATGCTTTTCCCATACAAGGTTCTTCTTTCTCCGTTGCAGCTGTAGAAGTTGACAATCAAGTCAGGTTTTTAACCCTTTTAATGACAGGTTTCAGAGTAGCAGCCGTGTTAGTCTGTATCCGCAAAAAGAACAGGAGGACTTGTGGCACCTTAGAGACTAACAAATTTATTAGAGCATAAGCTTTCGTGGGCTACAGCCGAAGTGGGCTGTAGCCCACGAAAGCTTATGCTCTAATAAATTTGTTAGTCTCTAAGGTGCCACAAGTACTCCTGTTCTTTTAACCTTTTTAAGTTACTTGTTTTACCGGATAAATGTCAATTAGGACAAAGTTGACTATAAGGACAGGACTAACCTAGGAAGCAACAGAATCTAATTTAAAGAGTATGAGAAAGGCACATATAAGCCTGATTTTTAGAGGTGCTGAGCACATACTGAGTTCAGGTGGAGTTTTGGGCACTCAGCATTTCTAAAGCCCGTTGCCTATAAAGTCCTCCATGAATCTGTATCTTGCTTTGCATTTCCTGGTAGTTCTGAATTCTGTGGGTATTTCTGCTGGTTTTAACAGGAGAGGGATCTATCGGACCACCCGGCAGTGGAAGAGCATCCTCTGCCCGATGCTGACAAAGGGAAACTGTCTGAGCTCCCAGAACTGTATGAACCCAAAGAACTGAATGAGGCCCCACAACTACAAGAGCTGCTGATTGCAGATGTTACTAAGGATTCCACTTTACTTTCCTGAGGGAAAGAGGTTTCGGTTGGTCCCGGGAATGTCATGGCAACCAGGGATGGGAAGAACACTAACCTCAAATTGGGGCACTGCCTTAAAACCTAAATGAAAGTTTAATTTCAGGTCAAACTAAACAGTTCGTTAGACCAGACTCTCTTTTTTTATTATTTGACAAAAAGTTGAAAAAATTTCATTTTTGGTTCGACCGCCAACATTTTTATTTTATCTTTTGGATTTTTCAGAATTTCCAGCAAACTAAAAAAATCCATTCTTTGCCCCGCTCCAATCCAGACCTGATCCTGGCTTGACCCCAACAGTAAATGAAGCACAATGGTTAATCACCAGCACCAGGACATACATTCAGCAGGAATGGAACGCTTTTGCCACCTAGTGTCAGCAACAGAAAAAGCTCCGGGTTCAATTTTCATGGGGTTCCTTCTGAAAACTTAAATAACACTGGCTCATGCCCCCCACTCAGAAACCTGGGAGACTGTATATACCAGCCTGGGCAGTGGGCAACCTAGATAGGCAGTACTTCCCCACACTGAGTCCAGGGGATTAAAACCAAAACAATTATTTGGAGGAGGGGGCGCCAACAGAATAACCTTGGGAAAGCCAGCAATTAATAAATTAACAACAGCTATTAGGTGAGAAACTCTCCCCCAGCAGGGTGTCTTAGCAATAGGCTCAACCTCAGTCCTTCACTTACAGCTGTGAGAGGGTAATGCTTTCTAGCCGCTTCCCTCCTCCCCAATTTTTGTTGTCCAAGGTCAAAGGAGTCCAAGAATTCTGGTCTCCAGCCCCCAAGGGAAGTGATGCCTAAGCTGCTCTGGGGGCTCCAGCTGAATTGGTTTCAGCTTTGCTTGCTCCGCATGGCAGCCTGCACTGAAGTCCCTCAGGTATGTTGCTTCTCTCTGCACCTTCAGTCCAAGCCACCTCAGTGCTGTCATATGCCTCATGTTAGCTCTGTTTACCCCCTTCTGTCCTTCCATTGTCTTGAAGCTGGCTCTGTACAGAATCTTCCAAAAGGAATCAGTTGCATAGAGGACTCTTAACAGAATCCTTACTATGACTGAGGCGTTCTCGGTAGAATATAGGGACGTCCTTCCACTGTCTCTTTTACACACTTACATTTTTTCCAGGTACCACTAGTGCTACCCAACCAGGCCAAAGTACAGTTGCAGTCAGGGTGATCCCTCACTTCAGGCACATTTGATGCAGTTTTCTTGCCCTGTCATTTCCCAACAAGAATAAGAACATTTTACTACCCCAAACTCAAAATGTAACCATATTTTAACCAAAAATCCTCCGACTTGTCACACAACTGAAATGCAAATGAGGCCTGGCCCATTCAGTCATTTCTCCTGGCTCACCATCAGATGGCAGCAGAGAGCTCCCTACATGTCTATTCCAACACAATCTCCCAAGCATAAGATCCAACTGCTAGCTGTAAACCCAGCCCTCCAGAGCATGAAGTTGGTGGGAGGGAAAACTTTGTTGGAGCAGGAGGAGAGACTGAATTTGTTCGTCCCTTCATGCAGGGTAAGGGGGATGGAGGTGTGCATGGCCCGATGGGCTGTGATTGGTCAGGAGGTTCAAAGAGGTTCTGGCAGCCGTTCAGGGAAAACCTAAGCAAACCCAGCTCAGTTGGTCCCTGCCCTTCTCCCCATGAGTCTGTGTTTTGGTTTAGGGCAGTGGTGGGAAACCTGCGGCCCGCAGGCCGCCCGCCGCCCATCAGGGTGATCCGCTGGTGGGCCGCGAGACAGTTTGTTTACATTGACCATCTGCAGGCATGGCCACCCGCTGCTCCCAGGGGCCACGGTTCGCCGTTCCTGGCCAATGGGAGCTGCGGGAAGTGGCAGCCAGCACGTCCCTGTCTAAAGGGCGGCGGGAGATGACTGAAGGTCAAGGGAATTTTAAGTAGGCAACAGGCAGCCTGCTAAGTAAATTTGCTCACATTCCATACAAGAGACAGACCATCCTTTTACATCACAGGAAATCAAGCCAATGATACAGTCGCAATGTCCCAGAGAGATATGACGTGTAGTATATGGCTAGATCCTCAACGGATGGAAATCAGCATACTGTCATTGCAGTCGATGGAGCAGTGCCAATTTCCACCACCTCAGGATATGACCCATCAATTTTAAAAATGAAGCTTTATGAAAGCAAAGGTGAAACCACATTTAATGAACTTCAAATAGTCCCAAATTGCAATTATGACCTGTTTAGGGGAAGAGCATGAGTGTGCTGGACACACCTATTTTAAATTGACACCATTACTCAATATTGGGGTGTCTAACGCCAGTAACATAGTATTACAATTAAACACAACGCTTTGTAGGTGTAACACGTTAATGAGTGTTTCTGAAGTGCTTTGAAAGTCTTCATTCTGGAAAGCCTTAGAACTTCCCAGATGAGTATTATAGCCTGGGGAATCCCTGAAATGTCCCACCGTCATCTAGATGTAATTATTGACACAATGGCAGCAACTCCATTAAATTAACGAACAAGAAAGTAAACATATTAAGGAGGGAACACGTTGCAGGAGAGGGTTCTGAAGCCCATTCAGTCTGAGCATAAGCCACCCTTGGTCCTGACTACGATCAAGGTCAAAATGGCTTCCTGACCAGAGATACCATCCAGCCTGCATTATCGTGGTTACATGGTTGAAACTCTGACATTGATCTTCATGAACCTGAAATTAACTGATTGGACTAGACCTCAGCTAGTGTCTGGCTCCCATTTCCATATCCGAAAAGGAGTATTTCAACAATTATTAGAGGGCCTGTCCGGCTCAGTGAGTTGGCATGTATTTGCTGTGCAAGGCAGAAAATGTGATATGTCTATGAACCGGGAGACAGGTGTACCTGGTGTCTTGTTCACTGTAATATGGTGACCAAGTGTGCAGAAAAGCACATCTAATATCACAGCCATTTGGTGGCTTAACGTGAAAGGCTCTATATCTTGAACCAAAATACACTCAAGAACGAGGAATTCATGTCCTGTCCTTGGCAGATTTCCAAGTGTCTCTGGTGTGCACCTTTCTATTGTTTGCCAAATTCCATTTGCACTGATGTGATGCAAACAAGCTCCTTTCTGAGGTTTGCTGGTGAGTGTAGCCAGTATTGTCTAGCACAGGCCTTTCCCCAGCCAGAGTTATGGTTCAGTTTTAGCCTGTATTAGTCACCTGGGCAGGTGCACACAAATATTCCAGGAGAAAGTGTATTATGGAGCAGTGATGGTGATTCGTAAAGTTTGGTTGAGTAGAACTTTCTCCTCAAGGCCAGATTTTTCAGAGAGCTCTACATTCCACATGCATACTTAGGTTGTCTTAAAAATCAATACGTAGGACGAGAGCTATTGAATCAAATTTGGGGTTGTTTGGTGTAAGGGTTCCCTTCCTTTACCTACCAGTGTGAAACCCTGAGGGTCACTGGAGACATCAAAGGAATCTTAATCGGGGGACAAGCAGCTTGCTAAATACATTTTTAGACTTGTAAGAGGCAGAATGAAGGATAACAGGTCACTGATAGAACTGGAATGGCCTAGAAACATATGATGTGAAATGTAGGGCCAGAGTCTCAGTTGGTGTAAATCACCGTAGCATACAGATCACGATGAATCCTTGATAATTTGCTCCAGTGAAGGGTCTATCTCAGTGGAGGGCAACCTTCGGCATGCAGGCTGCACGCAGCCCATCAGTGTAATCCGCTGGCGGGCCGTGAGACAGTCTGCAGCTCCCAGTGGCTGTGGTTCGCCGTTCCCGGCCAATGGGAGCTGTGGGAAGTGGCACGGGCCACAGGGACGTGCTGGGCGTCACTTCCCGCAGCTCCCATTGGCTGGGAACGGCGAACCACAGCCACTGGGAGCTGCGGGCAGCTGTGCCTGCGGATGGTCAACATCAGCAAAATGTCTTGCGGTCCGACAGCGGATTACCCTGACGGGCCGTAGGTTGCCCACCACTGGTCTATCTCCTAAACTTTAAAAATTGTGAAAACAAAAGCAAAGCTACTTTGTAACGAACATCACATAACCCCAAATTCCAACCCCATGATTCATGACCTATTTAGGGGAACAAGATAAGCGGCCTGGACATGCCTATTTTAAAGCGACACCATTACTCAATATTGGGCCCTGCAATTCCAGTAACACAGTATTACAATTCTATTAACACAGCGCTTTCCACAGGTGACGTGTGAGTGACTGTTCGTGAAGCGTTTGGAAATCCCTAGTTTCAAGGAAGCCTTAGAGCTTGCCAGTTGAGTGTCAGCGCCCTGGGGTGCCTCCCAATGACGCCTCATAATCTAGAGATGATTACGGACACAAAGGCAGCAACTTTATTTAATTAACAGACAGCAATAATGGCAATAAATGAAGCCAGGAAATAAACTTCGCCTTTGCTGTGAAAGGTTCTGCAGCTGCTCACCCTGAGCGTGAGTTGCCTTTTGCCGGTGCTCACAGACTCCAAAGTCAAAATGGCTTCCCGGCCAGAGCTCTCATTCAGACCACCCAGCGCTGGTCCCGTGGGGCCAGATCTACAAAGGATGCCGAACATCCTCATTAGGTACAGAGGCCTGCACAATGCTATTGACCATGTTAAGGAGCGAGCCTGATTCTCCTCTGCTTCAGCTCTTGAGAGGGGCTTGTGTCATGTGCTGGGCCAGGGATCCCTGCCCAGGGCTTTAGTTCACCCTAAGTGATTTGTAAATAAAGTACGCAGGAGAAAGGGAAACCAGAAGGCTAATGCGAGGATGCAGATTGTCTGCTGACTTATTGGAGACAAAGCAACTAGCACCAGCTGGCAATCTGACCTGGTTATTTCCATCGAACTAGGAGAATCCCCTTTCACCTATACCTATTGAAGTGTCACTTTAAGGCTGGTTTCAACTTTGTGTTTTCCTCAGTTTTCAGAGCTCAGGTAACTTCTACCTGGGGAGTAGTAGGAAGAAACTGCACATATAGGCATTTTATGCAACATAAAATACACCAGGGGTGGCCAACCTGCGGCTCCGGAGACACCTGCGGCTCTTCAGAAGTTAATATGCGGCTCCTTGTCTAGGCACCGACTCCGGGGCTGGAGCTACAGGCGCCAACTTTCCAATGTGCCAGGGGGTGCTCACTGCTCAATCCCTGGCTCTGCCACAGGCCCTGCCCCCACTCCACCCCTTCCTGCCCCCCTCCCCTGAGCCTGCCATGTCCTTGCTCCTCCCCCCCCCCAGCTGCATGCCTCAAAACAGCTGATCGGGAGGTGCGGGGAGGGAGGGGGAGGCGCTGATCAGCGGGGCTGCTGGTGGGTGGGAGACACTGGGAGCGGGAGGGGGGGAAGCTACTGGGGCGCTGCTGACGTATTACTGTGGCTCTTTGGCAATGTACATTGGTAAATTCTGGCTCCTTCTCAGGCTCAGGTTGGCCACCCTTGAAATACACCAATAATGTTCAGAGTGATTTTACTTTCCTCTAAAGTATCTGGTGCTGGACACTCTAAGAGCCAGGATACTGTAATGGATGGAAATTGATCTGATGCAGTATGTTAATTTGTATATTTTTATGCATGCATTCAGCCATTTTAGAACCAGATAATCAATTTGTGTAAACTGGCATAGCTCCATCGAAGTAAAGGGACCTGTGACGATAGACATCATCCGAGAATCTCACCCTTTTGGCGTAAAAAAATAATCTGTTTTTTCATTAACATGTATTACTGCCTCACAAATTTGAGTAACCAAAGTGCTGCACTTTGATGCTAGATTGGATTTAATTTTTAATTAGATCCTTATTCTTAATAAGATTAAATTTTAATGAGGGGACTGGTGTAATGAAAATGGTCTCCACCCTATTCTGTGCTGTAATTGTCTAAAGTGGTTTGAAAATGCCGCTGTATCAGTCTTGAAGACATTTGTTACCATGTTTACTTGTTACATTCACTGTTTTTAACCCATCCTTCATCATGAACCTTCGTTCTTCTGTTAGCTTTTTCAGTAGGATTCCTGGGAACTGCAGGACATAGGGTGGAAAAGAGAATAACAGACCGTACAAGGTCGCATAGTGAATTGACTAAGGGAAAGGGCCCCTGGAGAGGATGAATAGGTTTGTGGTTGAAGCACTGGATTGAGACTCAGGAATTCTGCATTCAATTTCTGGCTCTGCCTCAGATTTCATGTGTGACCGTGGGCAAGTCATCTCAGGCCAGATTTTCAAAAGAGCGCCACCACGGCCAATATGCTTCGCTGTCTGAAAAAGTGGGCCCTGACTCCTCTAAGCCTCCATTCCCATATGTGAAAGGACAGCCATCCTTCTACCCACTTGTCTGTTTGTTTGTCTGGACAGCGGCCACCACAATGGGGCCCCAATCTCAGCTGCGGCATCTGAAATTCAAATGATGAAAAATAAGATTATCAACAATTAGGCATGTCTGAGTTCTAGTTCCAGCGTGTCCATTGTCTCACCCAAGTGTTCCTCCAAAAATAAGTTAGCCTCTGTGGCTCAGTTGTCTGTTCTATAAACTAGGGATTATAATTTCCTACTTCGCCTGGTTGTTTCAAGGGTTTATGATTGCACAGAGCAGTGAAAAAGGAAGTAACCATGTAAATGCTAGGCAGCATTTTGTCCTATATCTGAAGCTGTAAAAAAAGAAGGGGTAATAGTTGCAGGAGAACAGACTCAAAAAATTGGGGAAGGAGGACAAGGGAAATGAAGGAATGGGAAATATGAAAAGTGCAAGGCAGTGGAAATCTCTACAAAAGGACCTCAGTGAAGACTCTACAGATGAGAAGCTTTTCATGGGTGGGAAACAAAGAAAAGGTGAAATTCCTTGGTGTCTGAAAGAGGAGGACAAAAAGAATGAGAGGAGTTGAGAAGTTAAGAGGGAGAAGACAAGGAGAAGGAAATGGGAGCAGAGCTGTAGTCAGGCATTAGACACTGAACTGAAGCCAATGGGAGTCACAAGTGCTGAGCCCTTATGAAAATCAGGCGCAAACACATTTTTCTTGTGTTACATGTTACCTTAGATGTGTCGCTAGTTCCTCAAATAGTTTCACAGCTTAGACCTCTGCTTACATTGTGCTTTGCCCTATTTGACCCTAACCCTAACCCTAACCCTCTATAGCTGCATCATGGGAGGGGAGGGGGGGAGGACTTCTTGTGTGACACGCATCAGTTAGGAGCAGGTAATTTGGTTGTAGTCAGTGACATCCTGGCAATATGTTCTTTATAATCTGAATTATTTCATTCTGCCATTGCACACTCCAGTTCTCATGTGCATTAAAAATTATCCTGCATCATGATATCATTCTTCTGGTTCTCTGGGTGAAATTCAGTCTTGTGCAGAGAAGGAGTGCTAGGCCTATACACTACTTAAGTCCCACTGAACACCTGAAATTGACAGAGAATGAGGCCCCTTACATGGTCAATAGCATTGTTCAGGCCCTTTGTACAGTGGTGAATTTCACCCTTGTTGCACCTGTTTGGTGACTCACGCTACTGAGTAGCAATTCCCCTCCCAGAGAGGCGTAGTTACACCATCTTCTAGCTACAAAGTAATAAAAATATAGGAATCAAAGAAGTAAATGTCATTCAACTTGAAAACGTATCTCTTCTCCAAATAATATTTTCTTGGGGCTCAGATAGAATTAGCCTCCAGTAATCACTGCATATTTATTTTGCCTTTAAAAAAAAAAAAAAAAAAGCTCTGCGTGTGTGTGAGTGTTTCTTTCCTTTAGAAAAATATTCAATTGTGAATTTTTTTCTGATCTACCCACTTTCCATGAATAGGTTTTAAGCTCTTGGCTTGTTTAATTACTCACATGGAAAGGAATTCTAAGGCTCCGTTTCTACAAAGACTTTTGAGAAACGGAGCCTTAGAATTCCTTTCCATGTGAGTAATTAAACAAGCCAAGAGCTTAAAACCTATTCATGGAAAGTGGGTAGATCAGAAAAAAATTCACAATTGAATATTTTTCTAAAGGAAAGAAACACTCATGCTTAATATAAGCATGTGAGTTGTCTCTTTGAACTCAGTGAGGCCATGACTGGAGTTAATCATCGGTGTAACTTCGCAAACTCGAGATCCAGGTTTGACAAAATAAAAGCAAGCTCACTGCAAAACAAAAAAACTTAATTACTGTAGAGTTAAGGTTGCCTAGTGCTTCTGCATGACCTCCTACAATGTGCAGAGTGACTAAACGTAGACTTCTATTAACCCCAAAATGCAGCGTGCCCACACAACCTTAACTCTGCCCCATGGCCATGGTGATATGCACCGTGAATATGGAAGAGTTCTCTTTGCTCAGCATATCTCCATGTCATCAATCCAATCACATGTCGCACTATACCTTGGTACGCTATATCTGAGAGTATTGATCTGGGGAGAACTTGCAGGTGGTTAGCGCAGGCTGTCACCTGCAGAGCCTGCCATTCCACTAAGGAGAAAAGGGAATACAAGAATATTTGACACCATCCTAACCAACCCCTTGCATATTCCCAGTACCCACCAGCACTGTACATCTCCACTGGTATCCACACACTGCCATGCACCATCCCTGTCACGTATGTTGTTCTAACTTTTCTGGAAAGTCCTAGCAGTGCTTAGGCACACATTGCGGTGTGTCACCTGGCTCAGTCTGAATGTACCCTGAATGTAACAGAGATTCCTTAGGGCCCAGGTGAAAGGGTGAGAGTCTTTGGGGGGTTATTGTCACTAGGAAACGTGGTTGAGTTTAGGGCAGTCTTAGCTCGCTTCCTCTGAATCAAACCAAGGCCTTCAATTTTGCTCCACACTTCCCATCTTCATTCTGCGTGCCGTTCTCCACCTGCTTGGGAAGGATGAAGTCCTATGAACTCAAATTGCTCATATGGGGCAGAGTTCTGGTTATATGGGAGGGAGTGTGTGAATTTTAGCAGCTTCTGTGTGTGTGTTCTAGTTTTTCTTGCTCCAAGTTGCTTGCATCCTCTTTTATAGATCCAGACAGAACATTTAATACACTTTGAATTCTTAGGTTTGGAAGGTGGATCTTGGTGGCATACTGTAGATAAGCTGATTTATGTCGATACTGCCCATAGATCTTTGCCTAGCTATGGTCCAAAACATGTTAAAAGAACATGCACATTTGAAATGTGATCACTTAGAGGGATGGGGCTGTATCTTGGGAACCCCTAAACCAAATGAACACAGACTGGATTATTAACTCTACTCTGACCTCCCAACTGGCATAGCTATTTTCAAGGCCATTTGACGATGTATGTGGAATCTAGAGCGGTGCTCTACATCAGCTGAGGGTCTGGCTTCACAAAGCAACGTCTATGCACACAAAAGCCAAGTTATTTTTAAATGAAAATCAAAACCCTTCAAACTCTGAGAATATAAATGACCTAGTTTGGGGAATGTCGTGTGTGACAAGCATTTTTTAAAATTGACGCAATTACTGCAGAGTGGGCATCTAACTATGCTGTTAATATAATAATAACGCAGCAATTTCCATGTGTAATGAGTAATCAGGAATGAGTGTTTGTGAAATCCTTTGATCTGTGGAAGCCTCCGGACATCCCTAATGACTGATTCCTACAATGGCACCTCCCCTCCCAGGATAATGGATGTCAGAAAGGCTACAACTTAATTAAACAGACAGCCCACAAGAATATCAACAAATTAAGGAGGGGAATGAATGTCATCTTGGTGGTAAAAGGTTGTCAGAAACGGCTCAGCCTGAGCAGGAACCACCCTTTGTCCTGAATGGCAGAGGCCAAGGGCATACTGGCTACCCAGCCAGACACACCCAGATCTGGATATGTGGCTTGTACCAAACCACGCCCCATTCCCATAGTGAGAGCTAGCGTCATTCCTGGGACAGATTCCAGGCTGTCTCTTCTGATGAGTGTCGGTCCAGCGACGTATGAATCCCTCCCTATTCATCCTCCCACATCAAACCATGAATGAAAGTCCCGATATTTGGGGCTTTTTCTTACCTAGGCACCTATTACCCCCCACACCCTGTCCCGATTTTTCACACTTGCTATCTGGTCATCCTACCATGAGTACATCTCCCCGGGCTGCCATTCTGACCCCCAGCTGTCATCCACCCCCCCCCCACCCCCGTTACTGTCATAGACGCACTACAGCTGCAGCGTTTCTGGTGTAGATATACCCTGAGTTTAATCTGATGCATTCACTAATTTGAGGTCGAGTCATAGGACACAGTCAGCTTCGCCCCATCTGACGTCCCCGTGGAAAGCCGTACTTCAGATGTGACTGTTGAAAGACAAACCAATGGTCAGCTCTCGTTTGTCAGTAGCAAGACAGCTCTCTTCCAGCTGAGGGAGAATCTCAGGAGCAATCGAGTTAAAGCTTTCTTGGCCAAGGAGGGATGACTGTGGACCTTGCTATGCAGATCTAGGAACCTAGGAAGTGCCAGTTTGATTTAGGGTTATATCCTGTCTGCAACAATGGCCAGCCCTTGCTGCTTCAGAGCAATTTACCTGGGAAATGCATTGATACTTTGGATAAACAGATGATGGGAAACCTCCCTCCTCTCATCTGCAGATGTCAGATCTCAATGTCCAGGTTCCAAAACCAGAGGCTCAGCTTTGTATCGAGGTGGTGGAGACCGTCTCGCAGCTGTCAAATTGGGCACACATCCATCATGTGAACGATTGTCTGCAGTGCTGTTCCAAAGACACAGCATGGAGCGAAAACCAGGCCGGGGTGGGGCATAGTTCTGACAACTCTGGATGAGCCAGGGAGTATGGGAAACCTAGTATGAATAAATTGATTGATAACCCCCAGGAGTTAGCAAACTAGCAACATTAACATAGGGGGAGACTGAAGAGGGGAGATGTTATTGATTTACCTAAGATCACTAACTCCAGGTAGATATTTTTAACAGTGTTTAAGACACTGTAATGGAGCCTGATTTTCCCCCAAGGATTGAGCATCTGCCCTCTGAAGTCCAGGCCCCATCAGGTGTCTCAACTGGGGCACCCAAAATTACAAGTCACTTTTGAAAATGTTGGTTTTCAATTCTTCCAGCTTCATACTAAAATCCTCGGGTGCCTCAAACTGGAGGTAGAGATGAAGGCTGGAAACATGTACAGGCATGCCTAACTAGACGATAACTTTACAACATGCAGAAGGTACAACAAGACACGGGCAATAGGGAGCGTCTTAGGAAGGGATTGATTGGACCATAGATCCAGATCCTCAGCTAGTGTACGGTGTCACTAAATTTGATGGATCCAAGCAGAACTACAGCCCCTGAGAATTTGGCCCTTAAACTTTAAAACGTAGCTTTCTATTTGTTTTCATTTTAAAAATAACCAATTTAATCAAAAACAAATAATCCTGAATTCCAACGTGATTAATCGTGGCCTGATTGGGAGAATGGCATGGATGCCCTTGGCAAGCATATTTGAAAGTGACGCTGTTACTCAGTACTGGGTCGTTTAATTCCAGAAACATATTATTACTATTATAATAACACAACATTTTGCTTATATAAAATCTTAATGAATGTTTGTGAAGTGCTTTGAAGTCATTTGTAGTGAGGAAATCTCACAACATCTCCAATAATAGTTATTGCTCAGGTAATTCCCACAAAGGCATCTGATATCCTAGAGATAATGTACAGCATGCAAGTTGCAACAAAACTATAAACAAATTAAACAGGGAAAGGAACCCAGAAAGTGTACATGAACATGGGTCATCCTTTGTCCTGATTGGCAGACTGCCTGGTCAAAATGGCAAAGGATGTAGTAATGCTAATGGGAAGAAGAGGCATGTTGCAAAGACTGATCCAGATTGCTGGATAAGCTGGACTCACTTCAAAAATTATGTTTAAAAATTGAACAGGGTCAGAAAAGAGAAATGGATGATATGAAGTCAGGAAAACATGCCTGAGAGTGACCTAGGAAAGCTCTATTTATTTCATTTATTCAAGAGCAGGTTAAGAGATGAATTGATCACAGCCTACTGCGGAAGACATTTCTGATAGTAGACATCTCTATATACTAGCAGAAAAACGAATAATGAGATCCAGTGGTTGGAACTAGACACAGTCAGAGCTAGACACATTCAGAGTAGAAAAAAGGTACCAATATTTAATGTTAAGGTGAATTAATCATTGAAATAACAAGCTTAGGGACCAGTGAATTCTCCATCACTTGAAGTCTCTAAATCAAGACTGGCCATCTAGGTAGAGCATGGCACCATAATCCAGCTTTGAAACCTAATAATTAAAAAGTTGTTCTATCTTCATTATGAAGCTATAAAATAACAGGCCTGTTAATCCGAGGAAGCAAAACTGGCACACGTGAAGAATCTCCCTGGAGAAGAGGAGAGGCTGCAGTAATATTTCTGGATATAAACAACAATTCAAAGTGCTCTTTGGAAAAAAACGAGGTGAAATGATTAGTGGAGGGTAATTATTTCTCGGCCGCAAGCATAACAGGTATTGGCAGCAAAGAAATATATCCAAGTTGAAAGCGACTTATTTATTTCATTTCTTTCTTTTTCATTTTCTTTCTTTTGACTGGAGCTGCACCTCTCCAGGAAGGGAATTGTTACTCAACAGCGGGAGGTCTGAAATATGTATAACAATGGTGAAATTAATCTCTGTGCATAGGGCCCACGCTGTGCTACTGACTACTTAAGAGGCCTGATTCTTCTCTTACTTTGCATTTTGAATAGGGTCTAAATAGTGCATAGGGCTGGCTCTGGCCCACTCCATAGGTATGAATTTAATTCATAGTGGTGCATTAATAAAACAAATGGAGGAGAAAGGAAAACCAGGGGCCAATATTTTGATGCAGCAAATTTTTAATGTGAATGAGAAGCAGAGTATACCAATGCAGAACAAAATAATGCAAAATATAAAGAATATATTCCCAGGGTTTCAAGAAGGGCTATAACCAATCAGCTGCTCGAATGTGATACATTTCACACAAGATGTTCTTCTTTCTTTGTTGCAGTTGCAGAGTTTGACAATCAAGTCCTGTTTTCCACCGTTTCTAGTTACTTGCTTTACCCCAGTCAACATTAAATACAGCAAAGCACCATGTGGCGCATGAGACTAAGTGGGGGAACTATTAGATAATTCTAAGGGAAAGCCTAACTTGAGAAAGACATAAGTGGGCCTGTTTTTCAAAAGTGTTGAGCGCTCACCGTTCCCATTGACTTCAACTGGAGTTGTGAGAGCCCAGCACTTCTGAAAGATATGCCTGTAATCTCCTCCAGGAATCTGTGTCTTGTTTTCATTTCCTGGTTGTTTCCTCTTCCGTGGGTAGCATATGTATTCTGAATTTAATATGGGCCACAGTTTTTGTAGTGGGACATACTAGTTCTTTGGGAAGAATAAGGGCATGAGTTTCCAGTGCCTAAAGGAGACAGTCTGGAAGTGTAGGCCCTACTGTGACTGTATGAGCCCCCGGAACCATATGAACCCCCGAAAACAAGAAATCTCCCAGCACCATATGGGCCCCTGGCACCGTATGAGCTGCCGGCACTGTATGAACCCCCATGGCCAAATGATCCTCCAGAACCATGAGTTGTTAGAACCATATGAGCTCCCAGCACCAAGTGAGACTTCATAACCATGTGTTTCCCCAATGCCATAGGGAGCCCTGGCACCATATGAGCTCCCAGGACCATATGACCCTCTAGATCCAAATAAGCCCCCATTTCAACTGGCACTTCAGATCCAGTTATGCTTTTCTGAGGGCAAGTGCTAAGGATGGGTCCTGGGAATGCCACAACAACCGGTGGTGCATAAACCACCACTCTTGAATCTTCACATGATGTGACACAAGGCTGGCTGAAGATGCTAGCATCTGGCTGTGGGCATGTCACCTCCCAAGGTGTGGCGCATCGGGGACTGACCAGCTGTCCATGAGAAGACATCTTTCTGTGATGGAGGCAACCCTGAAACACACCAGAGGGAGTAAACATAATGTGCAAGTTGCAGTAGAATATTAGGGGCAAATTTCAGATACTGTGGTATTGGGGAACATTAGTGAGAGAAAGAGACGGAGTGAGGTAATATCTTTTATTGCACCGACTTCTGTTGGTGAAAGAGACAAGCTATTGAGTGTACACAGAGCTCTTCGTCAGGCCCCGCTTGTTAATGCCCTGGGACCAACATGGCTACAACAACACTGCAGATAGATGCAAGAAATGAATTGTTCCCTTAGCTGCTTTGTACATCTCTGCTCCCAATTCCCGTTTCTATTCCTCTGCTCCATTTATTCTTAGCTACCCTCCTAAGCAAACCTTTGATCCCTTCTCACTCTCTTTTTTCTACCTCCCCAAACACTAAAAGCCTTCTCCATTTCTTCGGGTCCTGCCTATGAAATACTATTCATCTGTAAAGTCTTCATTAATGACCTTTCCTGGATATCCTCTCGGCTTTGACTTGACCTTCTCTTCTCCTCCGATCCTCTCTTTCTTGAGTCTTCTGCGCTGCAGTTTCTAACCCTCCTCTTAACAGATTGAAACACTAATACAGATACTGCCTAGCTCCTACACAGCAACTTCCTTTTTCACTGCTCCATGCAATCATTAACAGTGTGAAGTAGGTTGTTATTACCCCTGTGTTATAGAAAGGGAAGTGGAGACATGGAGGCAAAGTGACTTGCCCAAGGTTTTTTGGCAAGTCAGTTGAAGAGCTGGGCCTAGACCTCAGGCACTCCTAGCTGTTGTTCGTTTGATTAGTTATAATTTTAATTCCAGTATCTCCTAGATGCCACAACTGAAGTCAAGGACCGTTGTGCCGGGCACCGTACAAGCAGAAACTAAGAGGAACCTCCTGTCTTCAAGTGCTGATAAACCAAACAGACAAGATGGATAAAAAAATATATATAAATAGAGAGAGATACACCTATCTCATAGAACTGGAAAGGACCCTGAAAGGTCATTGAGTCCAGCCCCCTGCCTTCACTAGCAGGACCAAGTACTGATTTTTGCCCCAGATCCCTAAGTGGCCCCCTCAAGGATTAAACTCACAACTCTGGGTTTAACAGGCCAATGCTCAAACCACTGAGCTATTCCTCCCCATAAAGTGTGGGAAGAAGAATTATTATCCCCTTTTTGTAGCTAGAGATCAGAGGCACATGGAGATTCATGGCTAGGTTTGCAGTACAGTTAAGGGGCTTGTATAGTTACAGAAGATCGTGCAGTTCCCAAAGGTTCGATAGGTACAGCTATGGAAATTGTGGACCATGTTAAACCCGGAAGGATATCCCCAGAACAAAGAACAATCAGGAGACAAAAGCAAGATGCAGATTCATGAATTACCTTATGGGCAATGGCCTTCAGAAATGCTGAGCACCCAGGACTTATCTGAAGTCTATAGCAGCTCTGAGTGCTCAGTACTTGAGAGAAACTGACATATACCTATTTTTCCTACGTTCTGTTTTACATTTGATTAATGACCTAATGACTTTGCAGCTTACTTCCCTGCTTCTGTTGGGCTTCCTTCTATCTAACACTGAATGGAGGGAAGCAAGTAACTTGAAAAGGTTGCAAATGGGACTTGATTGTCAAACTCTACAGCTGCAACAAAGAAAGGAGAGCATGTTGTATGAACTGCATCACCGTGGAGTGGGGGATTTGTAGTAGCTCTTATTGAAACCCTGAAAAGATGCACTTTATACCCTGCAAAGCTTAATTCTGCAAGCGTACAGTCCGCTTCTCATTCACATTAAAATTATGCTGCATAGTACTGGCTATTTGGTTTTCCTTCCTTCTTCATTTTTTATGTACAAAAGATTCTGGGTGAAATTCACCCAGTGTCGAGGGACATCACCCGACCTATACACTACTAAAGTCCTAGTCAGCCCTGCAAGGAGCAGAGAATCAGGCCCCAGTTCTGCTCAGTAGAACTGTGCAGACGCAATGAACAGGACTGATTTTCATCCTAGTTATTAACATTTCAGCACTGATGCTACTGAGTAAGAAGTCCCCTTCCTGCGAGATCAGGTTACATCATCTTCTAGCTATAGAGAAACAGAAGGATAGAAATGAAGTAAGAAATAAGGTTGTTCAACTTAAACATCTTTCCCAGGTCTAAATAATATTTGCTTGAATCTCTGAAATAATAATCCTCCACTAATCATGTAACGCAGCTTTCCACCTCTTTACAAATAATTTGAATGCTGCACAAGTGCTATTCTCCTTAGCAAAATCTAAGATATTTATTTAGTTGGGTTGTGAAATTCCTCTGACTGACACTCCCTTCAAATACAATAAACACTTTTCCTGTTTCCACAACCCATAATTAAAAAAAGAACAACTAGAGCCTTGTTTCCGTAAAAAGTTACCTGCATGCTCCATGTTAAGCATGTAACTTCTCCAGTTGAACGCACTGTGACTATTCACATAGTTAACGTTAAGCACCTGTGTACGTCTTTTCAAGATTGAGCGCCAAGTTTTAACAAATAAAAGCTAACTCACTGGCAGAGCTAAAAGAACATCTGCCACATTATACTTCGTGGCCTTTCAAATGTGGAGGGCAGCAAAATTCAAACATCTAATAACCAAGAAGTAAAAGATTTGCATAATATCTACTGCAGCACACTCCCAGCGGACCTTACTTCTGCCCCCCATGGAGACGGCAATAGAAGCCCTGGAGATGGAAACATTATTTTTGTTCAGCAAAGTGCTGTGTCAGCATCCTAATTAGAGAGTTGCATCATTAATCAGGGTGAATTTACAGCTGGCTTGCACAGCTCCAACTGTCACCTCCAGAGGGCGGTGTTCCACTAGAGATGCTAAGAAGAAAACGCAGCATAAGAAAACTATTCCCTATTTTACCAATTCCTCAAACATCCCCAGTGCCCAGCAGAACGCCGCATCTACACTGCACACATACTCCCGGTCCAGTCTGCTGCAGTATAATGCCAATGAGCATTAGAAAGAGGTTGGCAAACATTGCTGTATCTGCCAGGGTGGTTTCCCACTGGGATTTATTAGAACAAGGAAGAAAGGGTGAAGGGAGTTGTAAAGTCTTTCAGGGGCTGTCTTGACCAGGAAAAGGGGTTGAGATTAGCGCAGGTTTAGCTAGCATCTTCCTAGTCTAGATGAGGCCTAAGAATTCGACACACACGCCGCTTCTGAATTCTGTTGCTGTTCTCCGCTTGCTCACAGAGAACACAGTCCTACCATCGGTCAAAGGGACCCACTCGGGTAGTGCTTTCAGCGCTAAAGTGATGCGGGAGTGTGTCGCTGTTACGCCACTTTGGATTTGGCCTTAAAATGGAAAAATGGCAGGAGTCTCACCCCCCTTCGAAGGGTGCGCCCGCGTGTGCACTAGTTTGTCTGGCTCGGATTAGCCTGCTTGCTGCTTTAGAGATCCAGACCGCAAGTCGAATTACAATTACTTTTCAATCACGTGGTCATGGTGCAGCACAAGGGACGGTACTACATGACCTCTCACAAGGTCCCTGGCATTTCTATGGCTGGATATAATATTTAGACCAGGGAAATAGAATCAAGTTGAAAGTCATTTGTTTATTTCCATTCTAGCTGAAACATGTATAACAACCCCCTGTGCTGATTCTCTTCTTACTTATGGACTTGAGTGGGACTGATGCAGTGCATAGGGCTGGTCCTGACCATCTGCACAGGGGAGAATTTCACCAGAGTGCTTTGGAGAGAAAGAAGGGAGGAGAAAGGAAAACCAGAAGACCAACACTATGATGCAGAATATCATGGGCAGCAGGTATCAAAGGCCAGGGCAGGCTAAGCCTACCCTGACCCAGGCTGTGGCCCTACCTATGTTCCCCCCCCGAGGCCCTGCCCTGCCTCCCCCTCTACTCTGAAGTCGGTGGGGGCTCAGCTCCAGGGCCACACTTGGGCCAGCTGGGGTCAGTTTGGCCCGGCGCTGGAGGAGGCCAGCAGCTTGGCCCAGTGCTGGGACCAGCCCGGCACTGTGGGGGCTGGCGGCTCGGCCCAGCGCTGGGGTCAACCTGGTGCTGCGGGTGGCCGGCGGCTCGGCCTGGCGCTGGGGCCAGCCGGTGTGGCTGGGGCAGATGGTCCGGGGCTCCTCTGGCCATGGGGGAGTGTGTGTGTTGTGACTTCTCTGGCTGGAGGCGGGAGGGGGGTCGAAGGGGGCTCCTCCGGCCGTGGGGCAAGGTCTTGGGGCTCCAGCAAGTGGAGGGAGGGAGGGGGGCTCGGGCAGAAGGGATGGGGCCAGCGGGCTAGCCTCTCCGAAAGGGGGCCTCACCTGCCGCCCATGCAGAATATTATTATAATGAGAACGAGCAGTGGAGCACACACTTGCAGAATGCAATAATGCAGAGTAAAAAGAATATATTGTCAGGGTCACAATAAGAGCTACAGCTAATCACCAGCTCCACGGTGATGCATTTGACACCAGATGTTCTGCTCTCTTTTTTTCCTAGCTGTACAGTTTGACAATCACGTCCCATGTAAAGCGACTTGTTTTAGCCCATTCAGCATCCAGTAGCATAATGCTCAATATGAGCACAAGACTACGCTGCAAAAACCATTCGATCCTAAACCTATGGAAACAGGTGACATGAAGAAGACATAGACAGGCCTGATTTGTAGCAGTGCTGAACATCCACAGGACCCTGTGGATTTCAAATGGCATTGTGGGCACTCGTCCATATGCTCAGCCCATGAATCTGTATCTGGTGCAATTTCCCTGAACTATCACAGGGACCTTAGAGAGAATGGATGATCTTCTGGCTTAGGCCATGGATTGGGACACAGAGAATCTGAGCTCCATTGTACTGGCTCATGGCCTGTGGGACCTTGGGAAAATCAGTAGGGGCCAGATTTTCAGAAGCGCTCAACACTCAGTGTGCTTAACTTTATGGAAGACCTTGCCCTTCATCTCCCCATTCATCACCTCCCCATGTGTAAAGCGGGGCAAATAATCCTTTCTTCCTCCCTCTTGCCTGGTTAGTTTGTTAACTCTCCAATATGAGAACAGTCTCAGAACCCGGGCTTCTATAGCAAGCTGCCTCAGGGGCTCAAGATCTCAGTGGAGGCATCTGGGCGATATGAGAGTTGAAGTTGTAGCTAACAATACTATTAGCCATCAGGCGTGCCCGAGTTCTAGCTCCCGCCTTTCCACTGAAGTGGCCTTGAGGATCTCAGTTAGGCTCTGTGCATCAGTGATCACTTTATTAGATAATGAGATAATAACTACCTACTTCTTGTGGGTGTTGTGAGAATTAATGGTTTCATGAAGCAGGGAAACAGTAAATTGCTGTTATTAAAATGATAGCTTTCTTCTTAGCGTCTGAAGCTGTAAAAAGGATTAGGAGCTGCAGGGGAGAAGGATCAGGAAGGCGAGGTGGAGGGATGGGGATGGTGCAATCTTAAAGCAGTGAGATCTCCACTAAAAGTCATCAGTGAAGGATTTACAGAAGCGCAGAAAACACTTCAAACACGCTAGTCACAACAGAGAAAGAACTGGTGTAAATTGCAGCCTTTGGAGCAGGTGACTGATTGTAGCCCTCCTTGAAAAAACGGCAAACCTTATTCTTTCTGTTCTGTGTTATTTTGCTCTGCGAGCGTGGGCACCACTTCTCATTTATGTGGAAATTCTGTTGCACCATAATACCAGCCTTTTGGTTTTCCATTCTCCTGCTGTCCTTATTTACACACCAGTCAATGAAATTCATCCCGACATAGGGAGCATGCACCAGCCCTACCCACTTCTCAAGCCCCACTCAATTAAGAGGAGAACCAGGCCTCCAAAGTTGTCAATAGAACTGGTCGTTTTCACCCTTATTACCTGTATTTCCCAAGAAGGGTTCTTGGTCTGACTTCTTGGTCTGACTCAGACTTCTTGGTCTGAAGGGCTAATACCTCTTCTCTAAAGCCACTTACAGAAAACATGAGAGCTGCCTGTAATATAGTTACGAGTCTCATATGTCCAGCTATTTGTTTGATCGCTATTATATTGTTTGCTAGGTGACTACCAAAGAGCTCATTTCTAGGAGTGCTGGCTCATTGGGCTGGACAGCAGACAACCACTTCAGAGAACAGACTTAGCTAGCTTCTTCCTCCTTTAGACAAGGCCTAAGACACAAACGTCATTTCTAAACTTTCTGGCAGTTTTGCACATGCTCAGGAAGAAGACATTGCTAAAATCTCTCGTAGGGACTCCTTGGAGCATTTCTCTAAGTGGGCAGAGTTAAGGTTATGGGGGAGTGTATGAATTTGAGAGCACTTTTAATTTTCTCTTTACCCAGAAATATTACTGGAGCTTTTCCCTTTCTGTAAGGGAGCTCCTGAGTACTCAGAGTAGCACGCTTGCTGCTTTAGAGATCCAGAATGAAAATTGTAAGAACTTTTCAATTATTAGATTTTGCAAGTGGATCTGTTTGCCACAGTCTTGATGCGTTATGGGGCAGGCCTATGATGTAAGTATTATATTGATACTGCCCACAGATTTTTGCCTGGATATAGTTATATATATATATATATTAAATTTGGTCCCTTGTGAGGGGAGGGAGGGCAGCTGCATCTCAGGGTGCACTAGACCAAAGGTGGGGAACCTTTTTTGTGTCAGGGGCCCTTGACCCACCAAAAAAAAAAACAATGGAGGGCCACACATGTTCAACTCACCTGCCAGAGGGGATGCAGAGGCCTGAGGCTCCCCCACCCCCACCCTGCCGCGGTGGGGCAAGCTGGTGCTTGCGGCTCCAGCCCCACGGGTGTGAATCCCCGAGCCTCAGTGCTCCCCTGCCCCATGGGGCTGGAACTGCAAGCGCCGGCTTGACCCGCTGCAGGGGAAAGCCCTGAGCATCTGTGCCCCCCCACCAGAGTGGAAAGTATGTGGCCCGTGGGCTGGATGAAAATGAGCACAAAGTTCCCCACCACTGCCCTGGACCAATTAAAATAAACTTGATTCACTGACTCTACCCACCCCACCATAAATGCCACAGTAATTTAAAGAGACAAGGTGGGTGAGGTAATATCTTTTATTGGACCAACTTCTGTTGGTCAGAGAGACAAGCTTTCAACCTTACACGGCGCTCTTCCTCAAGTTTGGGAAACCTACTCAGAGTGTCACAGGTAAGCTTCCCAGACCTGAAGAAGAGCTCCATGTAGCTCGAAAGCTTGTCTCTCTCCCCAACAGAAGTTGGTCCAACAAAAGATATTATTTAACCCGTCTTGTCTGTCTAATATCTTGGGACTGAACACAGCTACCACGACAGTGCACACAGTAATTTAAAGAGAATCCGAGTAAGCATATGGAATTTAGAGGTGATTTACGTCAGCTGAGCATATGACCCATCAACATTAAAAGGGAAAATGTAGGAAAACAAAAGCAAAGCTACTTTATAATGAAAATTTAAATCTTCCCAAATTCCCAGGCCATAAAGCACAACCTGATTCAGGAAATGACATAACAGACCTTTGCACGCATATTTTAAAATGACACTAGTACTCCAAATTGGGGCATCCCACTCAAGTCACATACTGCTGACATCGTAGTAATAGAAGCCCATTCATGTATAAAATATCAGTGAGTGTTTGTGACTCAAATTAAAATCTGTTCTTCTGAGAACGCCTCACCATATCCTACCCGAGTGCTGTTGCCCAAGGGGATAAGCGCAAAGATTTCAATTACATAAACAAACCACTAGAATGCAAACAACCGGCAGAGGAAAATGAGTGTTGACTTTTCAGTGGAACTATGGTGGAAGCTGCTGAATTTGAATTTGAACCACTCTTTGTCATGACCGGCAGACCCCGTGGTCAAAATGGCTAACCAGTCAGAAACACCGTCTTCCTGCCCAGGTCATGGCTGGACGTGTGGCTCACTGGAGAGCCACTCTCCACGCTGTAGACCGGGTTAGAGTCACCACTGGGATATTCCCTGCTAGTGAGTTTTTCAGACCTAAGTCTGCAGAGGTGTGAGATTTATACCCCTCCCTCCTCACCCCTCCCTTCCTCAAACACCAAATCAATTTACACCCCCTTCCAAAATTACATATGCTCTAAAATTGTGACAAAATGTATTGAAACGTGGAAACCTGAACACAATTTGGCTTGACTCAAATAGGAAAAAAACCCACTATGGTTAGTGAACATCTCAACAACAGCACACTTTCCGCAGCTATATCCCAATGCAGCATCCTGAGGATAAAATCAGCTGTTTACCCTAAATCCTATCACTGCATAGGTGCATCAATCCCCATTTCTGATAAATCAACGCTGGATCACATCATTTGACTATGGGATGAAATACTAGAAATTGTTGCAATCCAGTTTATGGACACATGAGAACAAAGGCTGACAAGGGATTACTTTAACTTATTTCCAGTGGATAGGACTCCTATCCACTGGAAAATTCACTGAAGCTGAAATGTGAAAAATTTCCCAGTCTTCTGCACCTCAAACCATTCATTTACATGTGCACAAAGTAAATTGGAAGTGCATGTAATATATAAGATTTGTAGTATTTGAAACCCATTTTGCACTGGTGTCAATGACTGCTCCCTAGCTGGATTCTAACCTCTGTCTGTCACTATAAATGCCAAAAAAAGAGAAAAGAGGAGAGGAATTTTTTTTATTTTATGCAAACTCAGACCACCAACTTGCAGGAACTTACACAGCTGCTAACCTTGAACCATTTCAATAGCCTCTTAAGTTCAAACACACAAATCACATGTTTAAAGTGAAGGATGTGCATTGATTTTCCAGAAACAGAGCCTTAGAAGATTTTGTGAGAGTTGAAACAAGCCATGTTTTAGAACTTATTAATGAGCTGGAGGAAATGTATGAGTCTACTAAAAGAATCTTTCAGATTTTTTTCCAAGGAGAGTAGCACTCACACACACTTAAAAGTTATACTCAGTTAGGTAAAAGATATATTAAAGTATAAGAGGAGGGTCATTATTTTTGAGCCCCATGTATAAAATATTTAGAACAGGGAAATATATTAAAGTTGAAAGGCATTTCTTTCTTTCCATCCAGCCTTTTGTTGATATGTAGCTAGACCAGTGGTCCCCAAACTTTTCAGGGTCATACACCCCCTGACTCCTGTCCATGGCCCCTGACCTGAAGCCAGGCCCGGGACTGGGGATGCGGCTCCTGGGGTTTGGGGATGAGGACAGGGGTAAGGGGGCTGAGGCTGGGGTGGCACCTGGGGCTGGGGGTGGGCCCAGGAATGGAGTGGCGACCGGGGCCAAGGGTGGGGCCAGGGCCAGCAGTGGGGGCGGAGCCGTGGCCGGAGGCAGAGGCTGGGCACAGAACTAAGGCTGCAGCTGGGGGCGGGGTAGGAGCAGAACTCAGAGTGGGGCTCAGTGGCACTCCTTCCCTGTCCCCTGTGGGGGCTGGCCCGGGCTCCACCGCACCCCCCCCCCAGAATGTTCCTCCATATCCCCCTAGTGGGGAGTGCCCCACAGTCTGGGGACCTCTGAGTTAGATGGTGTTGTAACGATATCTCTGCAGGAAGGAAAACTCCCATTCAATAGCACCAGTAGTGAAATGTGTAATGAGGGAAATTCCCTCCGGTTTAGAAGACCTGCCCAATTCTATTGACCAATTAATGTATCTGATTCTCTTCTTACTTATGAGCTTGAGTGGGATTGATGCAGTGCATAGGGCTGGTCCTGAACATCTGCACAGGGGAGAATTTCACCCGGAGTGTTTTGGAGAGAAAGAAGGGAGGAGAAAGGAAAACCAGAGGCCAATACTATGATGCAGCATAATTTTTAATGGGAATGAGCAGTGCAGTTTACACTTACAGAATGAATTAATGCAGAGCACAGAGAATGTATGTTCAGGGTTACAATAAGAGCTACAACCAATGACCGGCTCCAAGGTGATGCATTTCACACAAGCTATTCTGCTTTCTTTCTTGAAGCTGTAGAGTTTGACAGTCATGTCCAGTCTTAAAACATTTTTTTTTCTCCTCAGCATCAAATAGGACAAAGCACAATATAAGCATAAGACTAAACTGCAAAACAATATAGACCATAAAGCTAAGGTAACATGTAACAAGAGGAAAGCATAGATAGGCCTGATTTATACAGTCGACAAACAACCAAAACCCTCTCTGATTTTGAGTACTGTTGTAGTTGAGTGGTGAATCTCTCTCTTCTCTTTCATTTCCTGGTTGTTTCTTCTTCCGTGCTTCTTTCTTCTGGGTTTAACATGGGCCACAGCTTCCACGGCGGGAAGAATAGCACCTCCTCCCATATCTCCTCCCATACCCGCATAAGCCACCATAGCCACCCCCGTATCCACCACCATAACCACATAAGCCCCCATAACCATATGAGCCTCCATAACCGCTTAAGCCCCCATAACCATATGAGCCTCCATAACCGCTTAAGCCCCCATAACCATAACCACCCTCTAAAGCACCCCCATATCCACCACCATAACCAATTGAGCCACCCAAAACACCACCCCCAAATGAGCCCCCAGCTCCATAGGGTAGAGCTGGTAAGGTGCTTCCCACTAGGCTGTGTTGAGGGGAAGTAGAGAGAATTGGTCCTGGGAATAGCACGGAAACCGGTGGTGGATAGACCACTGCTGTTGAATCTGCACACGAGGTGATACAAGGCTCATTGCGGGCAACAACACACGGATCTGGGCATATGTCAGGATAACACGGGCTGGGTCGGCAAGACAGGTCTTTGCAGGAAGACATTTTTTGTGATGGTCGTAAACCTGAAACACACAGAAGGGAGCAGAGGAAACATAACAGGCTGTTGACAATGGAATAGGAGACTCACTGCTGGTGTTATATGGTAATGTGGGCTATGTAGATCACTTTTTGCAGGCTTCGTATCTTGGTATTCTCATAGATATCCACACCAACCAGCCAAGCCCCCAGTATTGCTGACATAGCTGCCCTCAGCTGTCTTTTCCGTGAGGTCCGAACTGGTAGGTGCACACTGAGAATACCTACCCGATTGGAACCCACAAGTAAAATAGAAAAGTGAATGCCTACTCTCAGGATCTGCCTGGGACTAAAGGGGAAGTTAGATGTCTTAGTCTCTCTGTGGGTTTGGTTTCAGGAGGTTCAAGGATAGGTTTCCAGTACAGCTAGGATTAATGAGTGCTGAGCCCTTTTGAGATTCTGGTTCCATTGATCTTGCCCAAGATCGCACAGGAAATATGTGCCAGAGACAAGTCCCAAAGCAGATTTTCTGAGGCCCTATTTGTGCCATGGCCACATGACCTTCCGTTCCCACCAGCCCCTGAAAGAACAGTAAAAAACACTAATTCCTAACCCACAATAGAGAATTTTTCCATCATGGATGGCTGCAATTTTCAAACCATTTTAGATAATTATGGAAATGCAGTAAATGATTCAAGTGTTCTTGTTAAACCAGTTTAACACAGGATCTAGACCCCTCAGATGGTCTAAATCATCATACTTACCCTTCACTCAAATGTGCTACTTTGACTTGCACCAGCCAAAGATCTGGATCTAAAATCGTGTGTTGTACCAGTAAAAAGTTAAATATTGCCGTATTGCATCAGATCAGTGGTCCATCTCACCCAGGATATTATCTCTAGTAATGTGCAGCATCACAAGCCTCAGTTTAAGGTATAAGAATCCTGAAGTTGCCCACTATGGAGTATACTGCCCTTAAAGTGACTTTCTGCCCAACATACCTAAAGCAGAGGCTAGCTTTGCCCTGAAGGAGACTACATATATATATATACTCTGAGTTATTTCTATATCTATAACTATATCTGAAAAAGAACCGTAGAACTACTTTTCAATCATTATATTTGAAATCTAATCTCCATAGTTTTATGGAAACGGAAGAGACAGATCATCACCCGGGTAAACCTTTGTGACTCCAATGAAGTCAGCTGAAGATCTGGCAATGTGTATTTATAGATAAAGAGTCAGAGTAGTGAGGACTATTATCAAAGTAGACTGAAGCTGAGATTTCTCATAATTCTGCAAGGAATTTCCATGTCCAATCTCAAATTATAATTTTGGGGAATGGGGTCCAAATCCCATATGTCGATTTGAAAATCCCAACCAGATATTTTGAAACGACAGCATCTACCAATACCTGCAATTTACTAGCTACAGAAAGACTCCTATGCAAAGAAAGATGCCCCCATCCCAACGTTTCTAAAATCACATCATATTAGAGCAGGATTTAGTTCCAAGTTAAAACATTCACTAAAGCAACAATTGGATTAATTGGAGCCAACTAGACTTACCAAGCTCACCAAGGAGAAGGGGTCGAGAGAAGTGGATAGAATAACCTGGAGTTGCAGGCACTTTTATACACCTTCTTAGCCAATGGGAAGGATAGTAGACACCCTCCATGCACTCGGACCATGTCATTAACCCAACAAACTATTTTCTTGAATGCGCAACTCCTCTAATTATTGTAGTGGCTTTGATCATGGTTAATGATGACTATTCAATTCACAGACCCACATAGGATGACATGCATGATGCTACTGGCAGTTCCCTTTCATCTTGAATCTTTATGGTCCTGATATCTTCATGGTATCATCCCACTGACTTTCTTGGTGTCAAAATGGGACTAAATCTAGCTCCGTTTCTTTAATTCTGCTTTGAATAACTTCAGAGTATGAGGGTGACTCAGAGGTATATCACTAGCACAATCTGCTGTCATGCCCAGGATTTCATGTTAGTTCTTTGTATCCAGACTAGTATCTAATTAGCGGCAAGGTGGAGTTTACACTTGGCACTCCTTGGAGGATGGGAGGTATTTCTTAGCGTGCTTGGAATACCTACCCATAACTATTCACTATGTGTTTGTGCCAATGTGCTTTTGAAATCCATGGATGTCTTTCCAATCAATGCAATGGCCTTCAAACCAGGCCTATGGGTTACAATACTCTCCTGGATTCACAACCAATACATGATATATGAACAATTTCAATACCTGCTAAGCCTTCAAAGTAGAGTTGAAGCAGTGTCAAAATGGTCCATATTCTTTTGTGTTCTAGCTGTGCCCAGAGATAACACTCAGTCTAATGCGCTTAGACATTCCAGGCTGAAGACATGATCAGTGCTTTAGAATCAAGGACTCAGGTGATGAACAAAATTGAATACACAAGCTTTGCTTACTGTAGTTATTTCCCTGAGTTGCATGAAAAAGTGGCAGTAGATGAAAGGAAGGAGTGCAGTGTTGTTTAAAGGTTTAGGATTAAAATCATGGAACTACACCTGCATTCATAACTTAACAAGTCAGTGTTGTTCTTCAGGGACAATGTTCCTGAGAAAGCCTGGGAAAAATACCATGAGAGATGGAAATAAAGTCTACTTAGTCATGGGGAGCCCGGGGGGGGGCATGGTTGAGGAATGAGCTTCCAGGAGAAATAAGACTAATCAAGAATCTGACCTACCTTAGCACAGGATGCAATTTCCTTCTCTTTTAGAAATTGACACCACCATCCTCAGAATGTTTTTTTAACTGCTATGTACCTCCCTAGAATAGTTACCTATTACCAGGGAAGCAGGAAGAACAAAAGACTCTATGAAGCTTACTAGAGAAATCTCTTTGGATATCCAGGCACATAAAAATTGCTCAGTAGTTCCTCTGATCCTATATCTTTTGTGCAATAATACCCAGTAGCACCTCTGTCACAGAAGTTCACCTAGGAAAGGTTTAGCTACTGTGTTAGTAGGCACTGTGCAACATTCTCATATGGAGAAGTAGATTGGAATCTCCCCAGAATGAGTAACTTATGATCACCACCCTTTTCCCATATGGGGAGCTGAAAGAGGGGGAGGTTATCAATTTACCCAAGTTCACTTGTGGTTAAACACAAGTCCCTGGTGATATTGGTGTCCAACATCACCCACCTTGTTATTCTCAGTTTTCCCAAATGCTCAGTTCCTACTCAGTTCCCTGCCTCAAGCGGGCATCAGAAATCACCAGTCGCTTTTGAAATTCTTGGCTTTTGGGTCTTAATGTTTTACGCTGAAGGACACCGGAGCTTTCAAGTAGAGTCAGAAGAGCCTGCTAAAAAATGTACAGACATGCTTTTCCTACAAAGAAAAAAAGAATACACAGAACAGTTAGAGCTGGAATGCCTAGCAACCTATTACTTGAAATAGAGAGCCAGATTTCCAGCTCATGCACAGTGCAGAAATGTGATATGGGTTGATTCCAGACTCCCAGGACTGTAGGTCCCTTCACAGCTAAGTTCCTAAGCATGGTAGAATCAGGGGCGGCTCCAGGCACCAGCGCACCAAGTGTGTGCCTGGGGCGGCAAGCCGCGGCGGGTGGCGTGACGGTCGCCGTGAGGGCGGCAGTTAGGCAGCCTTCGGTAGCATGCCTGCGGGAGGTCCACTGGTCCCGCGGCTTCGGCGGCAATTCGGCGGCGGGTACGCTGAAGGCACGGGACTGGCGGACCTCCCGCAGGCATGCCACCAAATTCGCGTTACCAGCGGACCTGCCGCAGGCACGAAAGCCGCCTGACTTCCGTGCTTGGGGCAGCAAAAAACATAGAGCCGCCCCTGGGTAGAATGAAATTAACCCTAGAGTAGTGGGCCAGCCTAGAGACCTCCGCTCCACTTCAATCGCCTTTAGCAGTACTTTGAATGTTTAAGAGGAATCTAAATGGGGCATAGTCTTTTTGCTGTCCCTGTCTGGAGGAGAGGATTGCAACCTTCAGGGCCTTATTTGAAGGAAACTCAACTTACTGGAAATATGGCCTTGAATTTCAGTGGGCTTGGGATCAGGGCCCATTCTAAATAGCGGCAGGTGGGCATAAAATCATGCAGAATAAAGTCTCCCCACCTATCTAGTGAGATCTCAGAGTAAATTCCAAATTAGATACCATACTGGATTTGAATAACTAACTTGGACTCTTGTGCATGGCATGAGTTAGAATTATAATCCTAAACAGTGATCATAACATTTTCCAGTAATGGGAGGAATTATTTGTGCAAAATATTTTGTTTTGTAATTGACCAGCACTTCCTGCACCCAGGGTGTCTCATAGCCTTATGGTGGGCTAAAACTGCATACAAATATGCTCCCAACTCAGGGTTTTGCTAATCACTTCTCTTGACTTATTATCATAGGTGAACTGGGTAAATCTGATTTAATTCAATCGCTTTATAAATATGTCAATGTTGCTCTACTGATAGTTTAACTTCTGACTGATTCTTGCAGAGAACTTTGTGATTCTTGGCATTGTTAAGGGTTTTTTTCCCCATAAAAGTTTCTTTTTATTTAGTAAGTTGCAGGCATCAGTGGACTTTGTATTTAAAAATATAAAACAGCTCATTTCAAAGCCACACAGCATATCGAGAGCACTAATTCTGCTTAATTTTACATGAGAATTGGGCATTCGTATCCTTAGAGAAGAATAAAAAATCTCAGGCTAAAGCTACTTTGATATTTGACAACATTACTCTGTGTACGTGGAAACATACTTGGCTAACTCATGTGAGTCAACATATTTACATCAGCCTAGGCTCTCACCCTACTATTTTCATTTAACTATGGTGATTGTCTTTCAGATTTATTCAAGTATAATTAGAGAGAGACTGACAAAGAGATTTTCTAACATTGGGGTGTAATGAAGAAAATTTGAAGAAGAAAAAGAAGAAATGGCCTTTTCTTCTATATTGGGCACCTTTGTCCTTCTTCATAATTTTTCTGAGGTTTCTGTTTCTTTATTCTAGAAGAGACAGAACACTAAAGGACATGGACAAGTGGTTGAATCGAGTCTGGAAATTTCTTAATTCATATGAGTATAAATTGCAATTTAAGATGCACACTCTCAGCTGATATAAGCTGGTGTAGCCCCATTGAAGGAAAGTCAACTATGACAGTTTACATAAGCTGAGTGATCTCTTTTCACAAAAGAACATTTTCTGTTGATTCATTAGCATCAATTGCTGACACAGACGAATTAGAAACCGAGGTACTCTATTCTGACTCTGCACAGGGCTGGTTTGCATTCTGAGATTCAGTCCTAACAAAAGCACTGGCATGAGTAACATTGTCTCCACCCTGCTCCATGTTATAATTGTCCACGTTAATTTCAAAGTTCCATATGTCTGCGATAGCAATATTCTAAATCTGCCATGTGCTTACTTTTTACAGCCAGGGATTTAACCTAAATATTGTCATTGGATTTCATTCTGCTGTGGGTTTTACCAGAAAATTTCAAGGGAACTGTAGGACGTCGATCTCAAAAGAGAATAACAAACGTCACAATGAAGCCTAGAGAACTGAACAACAGATGGGGACCTTAGAGAGGATGAATGACCTTGTGGATAAGGCCATGCAGGGACTGAGAGAGAGAAAATCTAAGTTCCATTTTACTCGCTCTGCTGCTCATAGTCGGTGGGACATTGGACAAGTCAATTGGGGCCAGATGTTCAGAAGAGCTCAACACTCAGTGTGCTTAACTGTATTGAAAGCCTTGCCCTTCATCCCCCTCTTCATCACCTCCCTGTTGGTAAAATGGGAATGATAAACCTTCCTTCCACCCTTTCTGTCATGTTTAGTTGGTTCATCAACTCTTTGAGATGGGGACTGTCTCAGACGCTGGGCTAGCAGCACGATGGAGCCCTGAACGCATCCTGGAGATGTTAGAGTTCAAATTATAACTATTAGGAATTAGATGTGCCTGAGTTTCCTAATCTTTCCACCAGAATGGCCTTGGGCAACTCAGTTAGGCTCTGGGCATCAGTGATCACTTTCTTAGGTAAGAAGTTAATAACTACCTGTTTCATATGGGTGTTGTGAGAACAGCTGGTCTCATAAAACAGCGAAACCATCAATTGCTATGAAAGAGATTGGCACCTTTTTATTAGTGTCTGAAGCTGTACACGCAAGGTTTAGGAGCTATCGGGGACGAGGAGCAGGAAACAGGGATATTCTCTCAGTTCCACAGAGCTGGGAGATGTATATCCATCCCGTCACCCCAACTCAAGTCCCGAATAAACATGCACCCCTACATGTGCTCCAAAATTATAACAAAATGTACCAGAACATGTGCCATGCAAGGAAAACATAATAGTGATGTCAACATCACAACCACGTACATTCAGCAGGTATGTGCCAGTACAATCTTCTGAGAATTAAACCAACTACTTGCCCTAAATTTTGCTCATCAGCACATGGGCGCATCAAGCCAAATGTTCAGGTCATGCCAAATTGTGTTTGGATTTCCACCCATTCCAACTTTTCTGCAACAGGAATACAGACTACATAATCCTTTGCTCCTACTAAAGTTGAAACAAAGGGGATAGGGAAGTGTGGGAGCTCAAAACTCAGGCACCCAATAACACTAGTTCCTTTAGAAAATTATGGTTAAATAGATAGCTTGGAGAGACTAAAGGCTTGGTTTTGCCCTGCCTCTGGTACAAGACACAGGTCAGGATTCTGTTCTTCTTTTCGCTTGTAGAAACCCAGCGTAGCTCATTTGACCTCTGCAGAGTAACTCCAGAATTACACCAGTTTAAGATGAAAATTTACCCCTCATGAGCTTGAGGGGTGATCCTGTTTTTGAGAGTGAAATCCCTCGGCAAAGTGGCTGGAAATCGAGGCGGCTTCACTAGGAGCAGAGACCTTTTTATGGAACTCTCCCCCATATTACCCTGCTATAAGACTGCATTGTACACGGCTGTCAACTGAGACCTCTGATGGAAACGCAGGGCAAACGGTTGGTTCAACTGATTTTTCGCATGGACCTCAGGATCCACATGTTCAGGGAATGCATGTTCAAATAGAACTGAAGGGCCTAATTCTTCACTGCCTCGAACCTAGCGTTGTCCTTTACATTAGTGCAATGAGGGTGTACAAATGGTACCATATCAGAGCACGAGAGCTCCACCAGGAGTGAATCCAAAAAGGCAGCAGAGATTCAACACTGCAGATTTTGTAGCTTTTGTTATCTCGAGCCATGGTAGCTCCAATTCACTGTAAAAAATGATGGTCATTTGAGGTACTGTGTGTCGAGCAACATCAAAAGACATTAGACTCCATTACTGAAGACTCATTTGGTGTGTTTGTGACAGTGGGCTTCGTTTCCATCTCTCATGTGATTCCTCCGGGCTTTGTCAGGCGCATTGACCCAGCAGAACACCACGGTCTTGTTAGGGCCTGGATGGAGATGCAATTCCAAGATTTTAATCCCAAGCCTTTATACAACACTGCACTCCTTCCTTTCACTTACTGACACTCTTTGCTGCAACTCCGGGAAATGTCTGCAGTAAGTAGACTTTGGGTGTTCTATTTTGATCGTCACTTGAGTCCTTGACTCTAAACCACTGATCGCTTAATTGCACTTCTCTTCAGACGGGAATGCCTAAACCCATTAGGCTGACTGTCATCTCTGGGCACAGGTAGAACATAAAAAAGTATTCAACATTTTGGTCCTGCTTCAGCTCTACTTTGAAGGCTTATCAGGTATTGAAGTTATTCATAGGTCTTATATTGGCCACAAATCCAGGAGAGTATTGTAATCCAGAAGGCCTAGTTTGAAGGCCATTGCATTGATTGGAAAGACATCCATTGATTTCAAAAGCATGTTGGTGCAAACACATAGTGAATAGTTATGGGTAGGTATTCCAAGCATGCTAAGTAATACCTCCGATCCTCCAAGGAGTTCCAAGGGTAAACTCCACCTTGCCGCTAATTAGATACTAGTCCGGATATAAAGAACTAACATGGAATCTTGTGCATGACAGCAGATTGTACAAGTGATACACCCCTGAGTCACCCACATAGTCTGAGATTATTCAAAGCAGAATTAAAGAAATGGAGATAGATTTAGTCCCATGTTGACACCAAGAAAGCCGTTGGAATGATACCATGATGATATCAGGCCCATAAAGATTCAAGATGAAAGGGAACCACAAATAGTAGAATGCATGTCATCCTATGTGGGTATGTGAATTGAATAGTCATCATTAACCATGATCAAAGCCATTACAATAATTAGAGGAGTTGCGCATTCAAGAAAATAGTTTATTGGGTTAATAACAAGGTCTGAGTGCATAAAGGGTGTCTACTATCCTTCCCATTGGCTAAGAAGGTGTATAAAAGTGTCTGCAACTCCAGGTTGTTCTATCCACTTCTCTTGACTTCTTCCTGTTGGTGAACTTGGTAAGTCTCTCTGGGTCCGACTGCTGCAAATTGTTGTTTTATTGATAGTTTTGAATTTTGAACTAAGTCCTGTGTGGTGTGATTTTACAAGTGTTGGGACAGGAGGCATCTTTCTTTGCATAGGAGACTTTCTGTAGCTAGTCAGTCGTAGATGTTTGCACATGCTGACTTTAAAAATATCTGGTTGGGATTTTCAAATCTACATATGGGATTGGGACCCCTGTTCCCAATAATTATAATTTGGGATTGGACATGGAAATTCTTTAGACAATTATGAAAAATCTCAGCCTTAGATAATAGACTGCATCATTCTGACACTTTATGTGTAAATACCCATTGCCAGCTCTTTGGGTGATGTCACTGGAATCACAATGGGTTGCCTGGGCTGATGATCTGACCCTGCTGTTTCCATTAAACCATGGAGGTCAGATTTGAAATATAACTATTGAACAGCAGCTCTACCTCAAGCATGTTAAGTTTCCTCTGCTCCCTTCTGTGTGTTTCAGGTTTACGACCATCACAAAAAATGTCTTTCTGCAAAGACCTGTCTTGCCGACCCAGCCCGTGTTATCCTGACATATGCCCAGATCCATGTGTTGTTGCCCGCAATGAGCCTTGTATCACCTCGTGTGCAGATTCAACAGCAGTGGTCTATCCACCACCGGTTTCCGTGCTATTCCCAGGACCAATTCTCTCTACTACCCCTCAACACAGCCTAGTGGGAAGCACCTTACCAACTCTACCCTATGGAGCTGGGGGCTCATTTGGGGGTGGTGTTTTGGGTGGCTCAATTGGTTATGGTGGTGGATATGGGGGTGCTTTAGAGGGTGGTTATGGTTATGGGGGCTTAAGCGGTTATGGAGGCTCATATGGTTATGGGGGCTTAAGCGGTTATGGAGGCTCATATGGTTATGGAGGCTTATGTGGTTATGGTGGTGGATACGGGGGTGGCTATGGTGGCTTATGCGGGTATGGGAGGAGATATGGGAGGAGGTGCTATTCTTCCCGCCGTGGAAGCTGTGGCCCATGTTAAACCCAGAAGAAAGAAGCACGGAAGAAGAAACAACCAGGAAATGGAAGAGAAGACAGATTCACCATTCAACTTATGAAAAATCAGAGCCTACAGCTCCACTCAAAATCAGCGGGGGCTATGGGTGTTCATTGCCTATATAATTCAGGGCTCCCTATGGCTTCTTCTTGTTATATGTTACCTTTTCTTTATGGTGTAGTGGTTTTGCAGTTTAGTCTTACGCTCATATTATGCTTTGTCCTTTTTGATGATGAACAATCAACCATAAGTGACTTACTCTGGTGGAAAATGTGAGATGATTTTCACACTGCTTGGCTGGCTGCAAGACGGCAGAACAGATTGTGTGACTTGCATCACTCTGCAGCTGGTGATTGGTTGTAGCTCTCTTTGTAACCCTGAAAATACAATTTCTGTACTCTGCATTAATTCATTCTGTAAGTGCAAACTCTGATGCTCGTTCCCATTAAAAATGATGCTGCATCATATTATCGGCCTTCTGGTTTTCCTTTCCCCTCCATTCTTTCTTTCCAAAGCACTCTGGATTGAATTCCCCCCTGTGCAGATAGTCCACACAAGCTCTATGCACTGTATCAATCCCACTCATGCCCATAAGAAAGAAGAGAATCAGTACATGAATTGGTCAATAACACTGTGTGGGTTCTCTGCACAGGAGGGAATTACTCCCTTGTTACACTGTCTCTAATAGAATGGGAATAAATAAATGACTCTCAAAAAGACTATATTTCCCTCTTCTAAATATTCTATAGAGTCATAGAATTGTTTGAAATATAAGGCAGGAGGAGACCTCGAGAGGTCATATAGTCCATCCCTCTGCACTGAGGTGGGACCAAGTACACCTAGACCATCCCTAACAGGTGTTTATTTAACCTGTTCTTCAAAACCTCCAGTGATGAGGATTCTGCAGTCTCCCTTGAAAGCCTAAAATCAGAGCTTAACTATCATGATAGTTAAAACGTTTATGATGATATATAACATAAATCTCCCTTGTTGCAGATGATCATAGAATCATACGACTGGAAGGGACCTCGAGAGGTATCTAGTCCAGTCCCCTGCACTCATGGCAGGACTAAGTATTATCTAGACCATCTCTGACAGGGGTTTGTCTAATCAGCTCTTAAAAATCTCCAATGATGAAGATTCCAAAACCTCCCTGGGCAATTTAGTCCAGTGCTTAACCACCCTGACAGTTAGGAAGTTTTTCCTAATGTCCAACCTAAACCGCCCTTGCTGCAATTTAAGCCCGTTGCTTCTTGTCCTATCTCCAGTGGTTCAGAAGAACAATTTTTCTCCCTCTTCCTTTTAACAACCTTTTACTTACTTGAAAACTGTTATCATGTCCCCTCTCAGTCTTCTCTTTTCCAGACTTTTCCTTGTCCTATCTAGTGGATATGGAGAAAAATTGACCAGCATCCTCTCTATGACACTCCAGAACACACATGAAGACTGTTATTAGATCCCTCCCCCCCCCCCCCTATCAGTTTTTGGTTTCTCAGGACTAAATTTGCCAAGGTTTCTTTAACTTTTTCTCATAGCTCCAATTTTCTATATAAACTGGTGTAGCCCCATTGAAGGAAAGTCAACGATGACAGTTTACATAAGCTGAGTGATCTCTTTTCACAAAAGAACATTTTCTGTTTATTCATTAGCATCAATTGCTGACACAGATGAATTAGAAACCGAGGTACTCTATTCTGACTCTGCACAGGGCTGGTTTGCATTCTGAGATTCAGTCCTAACAAAAGCACTGGCATGAGTAACATTGTCTCCACCCTGCTCCATGTTATAATTGTCCACGTTAATTTCAAAGTTCCATATGTCTGCGATAGCAATATTCTAAATCTGCCATGTGCTTACTTTTTACAGCCAGGGATTTAACCTAAATATTGTCATTGGATTTCATTCTGCTGTGGGTTTTACCAGAAAATTTCAAGGGAACTGTAGGACGTCGATCTCAAAAGAGAATAACAAATGCCACAATGAAGCCTAGAGAACTGAACAACAGATGGGGACCTTAGAGAGGATGAATGACCTTGTGGATAAGGCCATGCAGGGACTGAGAGAGAGAAAATCTAAGTTCCATTTTACTCGCTCTGCTGCTCATAGTCGGTGGGACATTGGACAAGTCAATTGGGGCCAGATGTTCAGAAGAGCTCAACACTCAGTGTGCTTAACTGTATTGAAAGCCTTGCCCTTCATCCCCCTCTTCATCACCTCCCTGTTGGTAAAATGGGAATGATAAACCTTCCTTCCACCCTTTCTGTCATGTTTAGTTGGTTCATCAACTCTTTGAGATGGGGACTGTCTCAGACGCTGGGCTAGCAGCACGATGGAGCCCTGAACGCATCCTGGAGATGTTAGAGTTCAAATTATAACTATTAGGAATTAGATGTGCCTGAGTTTCCTAATCTTTCCACCAGAATGGCCTTGGGCAACTCAGTTAGGCTCTGGGCATCAGTGATCACTTTCTTAGGTAAGAAGTTAATAACTACCTGTTTCATATGGGTGTTGTGAGAACAGCTGGTCTCATAAAACAGCGAAACCATCAATTGCTATGAAAGAGATTGGCACCTTTTTATTAGTGTCTGAAGCTGTACACGCAAGGTTTAGGAGCTATCGGGGACGAGGAGCAGGAAACAGGGATATTCTCTCAGTTCCACAGAGCTGGGAGATGTATATCCATCCCGTCACACCAACTCAAGTCCCGAATAAACATGCACCCCTACATGTGCTCCAAAATTATAACAAAATGTACCGGAACATGTGCCATGCAAGGAAAACATAATAGTGATGTCAACATCACAACCATGTACATTCAGCAGGTATGTGCCAGTACAATCTTCTGAGAATTAAACCAACTACTTGCCCTAAATTTTGCTCATCAGCACATGGGCGCGTCAAGCCAAATGTTCAGGTCATGCCAAATTGTGTTTGGATTTCCACCCATTCCAACTTTTCTGCAACAGGAATACAGACTACATAATCCTTTGCTCCTACTAAAGTTGAAACAAAGGGGATAGGGAAGTGTGGGAGCTCAAAACTCAGGCACCCAATAACACTAGTTCCTTTAGAAAATTATGGTTAAATAGATAGCTTGGAGAGACTAAAGGCTTGGTTTTGCCCTGCCTCTGGTACAAGACACAGGTCAGGATTCTGTTCTTCTTTTCGCTTGTAGAAACCCAGCGTAGCTCATTTGACCTCTGCAGAGTAACTCCAGAATTACACCAGTTTAAGATGAAAATTTACCCCTCATGAGCTTGAGGGGTGATCCTGTTTTTGAGAGTGAAATCCCTCGGCAAAGTGGCTGGAAATCGAGGCGGCTTCACTAGGAGCAGAGACCTTTTTATGGAACTCTCCCCCATATTACCCTGCTATAAGACACGGCTGTCAACTGAGACCTCTGATGGAAACGCAGGGCAAACGGTTGGTTCAACTGATTTTATGTTCATGATTTTTTCGCATGGACCTCAGGATCCACATGTTCAGGGAATGCATGTTCAAATAGAACTGAAGGGCCTAATTCTTCACTGCCTCGAACCTAGCGTTGTCCTTTACATTAGTGCAATGAGGGTGTACAAATGGTACCATATCAGAGCACGAGAGCTCCACCAGGAGTGAATCCAAAAAGGCAGCAGAGATTCAACACTGCAGATTTTGTAGCTTTTGTTATCTCGAGCCATGGTAGCTCCAATTCACTGTAAAAAATGATGGTCATTTGAGGTATGTGTGTCGAGCAACATCAAAAGACATTAGACTCCATTACTGAAGACTCATTTGGTGTGTTTGTGACAGTGGGCTTCGTTTCCATCTCTCATGTGATTCCTCCGGGCTTTGTCAGGCGCATTGACCCAGCAGAACACCACGGTCTTGTTAGGGCCTGGATGGAGATGCAATTCCAAGATTTTAATCCCAAGCCTTTATACAACACTGCACTCCTTCCTTTCACTTACTGACACTCTTTGCTGCAACTCCGGGAAATGTCTGCAGTAAGTAGACTTTGGGTGTTCTATTTTGATCGTCACTTGAGTCCTTGACTCTAAACCACTGATCGCTTAACTGCACTTCTCTTCAGACGGGAATGCCTAAACCCATTAGGCTGACTGTCATCTCTGGGCACAGGTAGAACATAAAAAAGTATTCAACATTTTGGTCCTGCTTCAGCTCTACTTTGAAGGCTTATCAGGTATTGAAGTTATTCATAGGTCTTATATTGGCCACAAATCCAGGAGAGTATTGTAATCCAGAAGGCCTAGTTTGAAGGCCATTGCATTGATTGGAAAGACATCCATTGATTTCAAAAGCATGTTGGTGCAAACACATAGTGAATAGTTATGGGTAGGTATTCCAAGCATGCTAAGTAATACCTCCGATCCTCCAAGGAGTTCCAAGGGTAAACTCCACCTTGCCGCTAATTAGATACTAGTCCGGATATAAAGAACTAACATGGAATCTTGTGCATGACAGCAGATTGTACAAGTGATACACCCCTGAGTCACCCACATAGTCTGAGATTATTCAAAGCAGAATTAAAGAAATGGAGATAGATTTAGTCCCATGTTGACACCAAGAAAGCCGTTGGAATGATACCATGATGATATCAGGCCCATAAAGATTCAAGATGAAAGGGAACCACAAATAGTAGAATGCATGTCATCCTATGTGGGTATGTGAATTGAATAGTCATCATTAACCATGATCAAAGCCATTACAATAATTAGAGGAGTTGCGCATTCAAGAAAATAGTTTATTGGGTTAATAACAAGGTCTGAGTGCATAAAGGGTGTCTACTATCCTTCCCATTGGCTAAGAAGGTGTATAAAAGTGTCTGCAACTCCAGGTTGTTCTATCCACTTCTCTTGACTTCTTCCTGTTGGTGAACTTGGTAAGTCTCTCTGGGTCCGACTGCTGCAAATTGTTGTTTTATTGATAGTTTTGAATTTTGAACTAAGTCCTGTGTGGTGTGATTTTACAAGTGTTGGGACAGGAGGCATCTTTCTTTGCATAGGAGACTTTCTGTAGCTAGTCAGTCGTAGATGTTTGCACATGCTGACTTTAAAAATATCTGGTTGGGATTTTCAAATCTACATATGGGATTGGGACCCCTGTTCCCAATAATTATAATTTGGGATTGGACATGGAAATTCTTTAGACAATTATGAAAAATCTCAGCCTTAGATAATAGACTGTATTATTCTGACACTTTATGTGTAAATACCCATTGCCAGCTCTTTGGGTGATGTCACTGGAATCACAATGGGTTGCCTGGGCTGATGATCTGACCCTGCTGTTTCCATTAAACCATGGAGGTCAGATTTGAAATATAACTATTGAACAGCAGCTCTACCTCAAGCATGTTAAGTTTCCTCTGCTCCCTTCTGTGTGTTTCAGGTTTACGACCATCACAAAAAATGTCTTTCTGCAAAGACCTGTCTTGCCGACCCAGCCCGTGTTATCCTGACATATGCCCAGATCCATGTGTTGTTGCCCGCAATGAGCCTTGTATCACCTCGTGTGCAGATTCAACAGCAGTGGTCTATCCACCACCGGTTTCCGTGCTATTCCCAGGACCAATTCTCTCTACTTCCCCTCAACACAGCCTAGTGGGAAGCACCTTACCAACTCTACCCTATGGAGCTGGGGGCTCATTTGGGGGTGGTGTTTTGGGTGGCTCAATTGGTTATGGTGGTGGATATGGGGGTGCTTTAGAGGGTGGTTATGGTTATCGGGGCTTAAGCGGTTATGGAGGCTCATATGGTTATGGGGGCTTAAGCGGTTATGGAGGCTCATATGGTTATGGAGGCTTATGTGGTTATGGTGGTGGATACGGGGGTGGCTATGGTGGCTTATGCGGGTATGGGAGGAGATATGGTAGGAGGTGCTATTCTTCCCGCCGTGGAAGCTGTGGCCCATGTTAAACCCAGAAGAAAGAAGCACGGAAGAAGAAACAACCAGGAAATGGAAGAGAAGACAGATTCACCATTCAACTTATGAAAAATCAGAGCCTACAGCTCCACTCAAAATCAGCGGGGGCTATGGGTGTTCATTGCCTATATAATTCAGGGCTCCCTATGGCTTCTTCTTGTTATATGTTACCTTTTCTTTATGGTGTAGTGGTTTTGCAGTTTAGTCTTACACTCATATTATGCTTTGTCCTTTTTGATGCTGAACAATCTACCACAAGTGACTTAATCTGGTGGAAAATGTGAGATGATTTTCACACTGTGTGGCTGGCTGCAAGACGGCAGAACAGATTGTGTGACATGCATCACTCTGCAGCTGGTGATTGGTTGTAGCTCTCTTTGTAACCCTGAAAATACAATTTCTGTACTCTGCATTAATTCATTCTGTAAGTGCAAACTCTGATGCTCGTTCCCATTAAAAATGATGCTGCATCATATTATCGGCCTTCTGGTTTTCCTTTCCCCTCCATTCTTTCTTTCCAAAGCACTCTGGATTGAATTCCCCCCTGTGCAGATAGTCCACACAAGCTCTATGCACTGTATCAATCCCACTCATGCCCATAAGAAAGAAGAGAATCAGTACATGAATTGGTCAATAACACTGTGTGGGTTCTCTGCACAGGAGGGAATTACTCCCTTGTTACACTGTCTCTAATAGAATGGGAATAAATAAATGACTCTCAAAAAGACTATATTTCCCTCTTCTAAATATTCTATAGAGTCATAGAATTGTTTGAAATATAAGGCAGGAGGAGACCTCGAGAGGTCATATAGTCAATTCCTCTGCACTGAGGTGGGACCAAGTACACCTAGACCATCCCTAACAGGTGTTTATTTAACCTGTTCTTCAAAACCTCCACTGATGAGGATTCTGCAGTCTTCCTTGAAAGCCTAAAATCAGAGCTTAACTATCATGATAGTTAAAACGTTTATGATGATATATAACATAAATCTCCCTTGTTGCAGATGATCATAGAATCATACGACTGGAAGGGACCTCGAGAGGTATCTAGTCCAGTCCCCTGCACTCATGGCAGGACTAAGTATTATCTAGACCATCTCTGACAGGGGTTTGTCTAATCAGCTCTTAAAAATCTCCAATGATAAAGATTCCAAAACCTCCCTGGGCAATTTAGTCCAGTGCTTAACCACCCTGACAGTTAGGATGTTTTTCCTAATGTCCAACCTAAACCGCCCTTGCTGCAATTTAAGCCCGTTGCTTCTTGTCCTATCCTCAGTGGTTAAGAAGAACAATTTTTCTCCCTCTTCCTTTTAACAACCTTTTACTTACTTGAAAACTGTTATCATGTCCCCGCTCAGTCTTCTCTTTTCCAGACTTTTCCTTGTCCTATCTTTAGTGGATATGGAGAAAAATTGACCAGCATCCTCTCTATGACACTCCAGAACACACATGAAGACTGTTATTAGTTCCCTCCCCCCTCCCTCTCAGTTTTTGGTTTCTCAGGACTAAATTTGCCAAGGTTTCTTTAACTTTTTCTCATAGCTCCAATTTTCTAAACCTTTTATCATTTTTGCAGCTCTCCTCTGGTCTCTCTGCAATTGGTCCACGTCTTTCCTACCTAAGTGTGTCATCTAGAACTGGACACAATGCTCCATCTAAGGCCTAACTGATGCCAATTAGAGCAGGACAGTTTCTATCCTAATTATAAGACTCTGCACTTTTCTTTATTGAATTTCATCTTGTTGATTTCAGACCAATTCTCCGATTTGTCAAGGTCATTTTGAATTCAAATCCTGCCCTCCAAAATACTTACAACCCCATTCAGCTTGATGTCATTCACAAATTGTATAAGTGTACTCTCCACACCATTACTAAAATCATTAAAGAATATATCGCATAGTACTGGACTCAGGACAGCTTCTTTTGGGTCCCCACTAAATATGTCTCCCACATAGAAAGGAAATTATTGATAACTAATCTTTGAGTCAGGACTTTCAACCAGTTATGCGCCCACTTTTTAGAAATGTCATCTCGAACATGTGGTCGAGGGAAATGTTTCCCTAATTTGTTTAAGAGAATCCCATGTTGGACTGAATCAAAAGCCTTACTATTAACAAGATACACTTGAATTTCTAAAATAATTACTCTCCATTAATAATGTAATGTCTTTTCCCTAATGTATTATAACCTTTAAGGAAGTATGAGTGCTCTTCTTATAAAAAATCGGAAAAGGTTTTTAGTTGAATAATGAATTTCCTCCGATACCTCATTAATACACTCTAAAAACTTGGCTTGTTTTATACCCCACAAAAATCTCGACATCTCCCTTCCTGCGATACATATTCACATTCTGCATTTCAAGTGTTTGAGTTGATGGTTTGAACTCAATGAGGCTGTTCACACAATTCAAGTTAAGCACTTGTGCAGGTCCCTGAAGGCTTGTGACCCAAGCTGATATAAATAAAAGAAAATTCCACTTTTCTACAATATTTCAGAATCATATTTCAACCTCATGTTCCTATCCGCTATTAGAAGTAAGTTAAAGTAATCCCCTTGTGATTGTTTGTCATAATGTGTTCATAATGCAGCATACACTCTGAGTTTATATACTGAGCTGCACAATGGGGCCCTGAAACACAGCTGCTATCCTGGAGATATTAGAGTTCAAATTATAACTAACGAGACTATTAGTAATTAGGTGTTCCTGAGTTCCAGTTCCAGGCTTTCCACTGGAGTGGCCTTGGGCAACTGAATTAGGCTGAAAACATCAGTGATCACTTTCTTAGATAATAAGATAATAATGACCTGTTTCATATGGGTGTTGTGAGAATTACTAAACTCATAAAGAAGCGTAAGGATAAATTGTTATGAAATAGCTCGGTAGACGTTTTGTTAGTGTCTGAAGCTGTAAATGGAAGGATTGGGAGCTAAAGGGGAGGGAGATCAGTAAGCAGGGGTATTCTCAATGGAGAATCTTTCTGTGCCATCTACATCTCAATTCCAGAGAGCTGGGAGATATATATCCCTCCCATCACCCCACCTCAAATACTGAATATATGTGCCACCCTTCAAAAACTACAGACAGTAGAACCTCAGAGCTGTAACCACCTTGGGCATGGAGGTTGTTCGTAACGCTGAACAAAACATGAGGGTGGTTCTTTTAAAAGTTTACCACTGAACATTGACTTAATACAGCTTTGAAACTTTACTCTACAGAAGAAAAATGCTGCTTTTAACCATCTTAATTTAAATGTAACAAGCACAGAACAGTTGTCAAATCTTTTTGTTAAACTTTCCCTTCACTTTTTTGGTAGTTATGTTTAACACGGTGCTGTATTTGCTTTTTCTTGTTGTTGTTGCCTCTGCTGCTGCCTGATTGCATACTTCTGGTTCCAAATGAGGTGTGTGGTTGACTGGTCAGTTGGTAACTCTAGTGTTCATAACCCTGAGGTTCTACTGTATGTTACAAAATTATGATGCATTATATTGGCACATACGCAACACAAAGAAAACCAGATAGTGAGATCAACATCAGAACCGTATAGATTCAGCAGATATGTGCCCATTCAATCTGCTGAGGATAAAAACAATTGCTTGCCCTAAATGTTGCCCACCAGCACATGGCTGCTTCGAGCCAAAGTTTCAGGTCAAGCCAAATTGTGTTTGGGTTTCCACACATTCCAACATTTCTACATTAAAAAGAAAGACTAAATCGCTATTTGCTCCTTCTCAGGCTGAAGCAAAGGGGTAGAGACGTGGGCAGCTATCTCCCAGCCAATCAGAGGGCTCCTTAGAGCCAGAGGCGATACTCATACCATTACCCAACGCCAAGCTGGCTATAATTGATGGAGAGGAGCAAGAAGCCCCGGGCATCCATCCAGAGAAAACAAATCTAACCTAGCTGGTCAACACCCTGCTGCAGGACAGCATTGGACGGCCAAGGGAGAAAAGACATAGTGTTACATATGGAGAGACTGAAGTTATTGATTTGACCAAGATCACTCAGGAAATCTATAGCTAGAGCCAAGGTCAAGATTTTCAAAAGGGACGAGTGATTTGTGATGCCTCACATCTTGGGTGCTCAACTAGAGATACTTTCTGATATCGCTCAGCACGCACATTCTGAAAAGGGAACTCCATGAATGTTGGGCTCCCAAGTTGGGAGCCCAAAACTCAGGCCCTCAATAACACAGGCAGTTTGAGAAATTCATGGTGTCAATGCATAGACTGGATAGATTAAAGGCTTAGATTGGCCCTGCCTCTGGTACAAGACACAGGTCAGGATTCTGTTCTCCTTTACTTTTGCAGAGATCCAGTATAGCTCCTTTGTCCTCTACACAGTAACGCCAAGATTACACCAGTTGAAGATGAGAATTTACTCCTTTGTGTGTTCGTCACGAGCTTGAGGGTTGACTCTGTTTCTGAGAGTGAAATCCCTCGGCAAAGTGGCTGGAAATCGAGGCAGCTTCACCGGGAGCAGAGACCTTTTTATTGAACTCTCCCTCCCATATTACCCTGCTATAAGACTATATTGTACTTTGCTGTCGGATGAGACCTCTGATGGAAATACAGGGCAAATGGTTGGTTCTATTGGTTTTTCACATGGACCTCAGGCCCCAAATACTTACCGAATGTGTTCTGAAATGAAACCAAAGTGCCTTATTCTCCACCACCCTGAAGCTAGTGTTTTCCTTTACAGTACTGCAACGTGGGAGTAAAAATGGTGCCACAGCAGGGCTCGAGAGCTCCATCAAGAGTAAATCCAAAATGGTGGCAGAGGTTCAAGATTGCCTTGTTCTGTAACTTCTGTCATGCTCATGCCAATGCACTTTAGAAAATGAAGGTCATTTGAGGTGCTGTGTGTCAAGCTACATTAAAAGACATTAGACTCCTTTACTGAAGTAACTGCATGGGAGTCCTGAGTGACTTTGTTGTTGTGCTCTTGATATCTGTGGGAGAACAAATGTATTCGGTGTGTTTGTGACAGTGGGCTTCATTTCCATCTGTCATGTGATTCTTCCTGGGCTTTCTTAGCAGCATCGTCCCAGAAGAACATCATTGTCTTCTTCGGTCCTGGATGGAGATGCAGTTCCAAGATTTTAATTCCAAGCTTTAATACAACACTGCACTTTTTCCTTTCACCTACTGCCACTTTTCACTGCAACTCAGGGGAATGAGTGCATTAAGTAGACCTTATGTGCTCTATTGTGATCATCAGCTGAGTTTGTGACTCTAAATCATTGATCACTTGACAGGACTTCACTTCAGACTGGAATGTCTAAGCGCATTAGGCTTAATGTCATTTCTGGGCATAGGTAGAACACAAAGACATATGCACCTATTCAATCCTGCTTCGCGTCTACTTTGAAAGCTTAGCAGGTACTGAAGTTTTTAATAGGTCATGTATTGGCTGTGAGTCCCGGAGAGTATTGTAAGCCAGAAGGCCTGATTTGAAGGCCATTGAACTGGTTAGAAAGACATCCATGGATTTCAAAAGCATGTTGGCGCAAACACATGTTTGGGGATAGTTATGGGTAGGTATTCCAAGCATGCAGATTAATGCCAAGGAGTTCCAAGGGTAAACTCCGCCTTGCGTTAATTAGATACTAGTCTGGATATAAAGAACTAACTTGGAATCTTGTCCATGACAGCAGATTGTACAAGTGATATATCTCTGAGTCACCCTCATACTCTGAAGTTATTCAAAGCAGAATGAAAGAACTGGAGCTGGATTAATCCCCCATGCTGACACCAAGAAAGTCAGTGGGATAATACCATGAAGATATCAGGCCCATAAAGATTCAAGATGAAAGGGAACCACAAGTAGTAGTATGCATGTCATCCTATGTGGGACAGTGAATTGACTAGTAATCATTAAATATGATCAAAGCTATTACAATAATTAGAGGAGTTGCCCATTCAAGAAAATAATTTTTGGGGTTAATGACAAGGTCTGAGTGTATAAAGGGTGTTTACTATCCTTCCCATTGACTTAGAAGGTGTATAAAAGTGCCTGCAACTCCAGGTTGTTCTATCCACTTCTCTTGACTTCCTCTCCTTGGTGAGCTTGGTAAGTTTCTTTGGCTCCAACTGCCACCAATTGCTGCTTTATTGATAGTTTGAATTTTGAACTAAGTCCTGTGTTGTGTGATTTTACAAGTGTTGGGACAGGAGGTGTCTTTCTTTGCATAGGAGACTTTCTGTAGCTAGTCAGTCGTAGATGTTTGCACATGCTGACTTTACAACTATCTGGTTGGGATTTTCAAATCTACATATGGGATTGGGACCCCTGTTCCCAATAATTATAATTTGGGATTGGACATGGAAATTTGTGAGACAATTATGAAAAATCTCAGCCTTAGATAATAGACTGTATTATTCTGACACTTTATGTGTAAATACCCATTGCCAGCTCTTTGGGTGATTTCACTGGAATCACAATGGGTTGCCTGGGCTGATGATCTGACCCTACTGTTTCCATTAAACCATGGAGGTCAGATTTGAAATATAACTATTGAACAGCAGCTCTACCTCACGCATGTTAAGTTTCCTCTGCTCCCTTCTGTGTGTTTCAGGTTTACGACCATCACAAAAAATGTCTTCCTGCAAAGACCTGTCTTGCCGACCCAGCCCGTGTTATCCTGACATATGCCCAGATCCGTGTGTTGTTGCCCGCAATGAGCCTTGTATCACCTCGTGTGCAGATTCAACAGCAGTGGTCTATCCACCACCGGTTTCCGTGCTATTCCCAGGACCAATTCTCTCTACTTGCCCTCAACACAGCCTAGTGGGAAGCACCTTACCAGCTCTACCCTATGGAGCTGGGGGCTCATTTGGGGGTGGTGTTTTGGGTGGCTCAATTGGTTATGGTGGTGGATATGGGGGTGCTTTAGAGGGTGGATATGGTTATGGGGGCTTAAGCGGTTATGGAGGCTCATATGGTTATGGGGGCTTAAGCGGTTATGGAGGCTCATATGGTTATGGAGGCTTATGTGGTTATGGTGGTGGATACGGGGGTGGCTATGGTGGCTTATGCGGGTATGGGAGGAGATATGGGAGGAGGTGCTATTCTTCCCGCCGTGGAAGCTGTGGCCCATGTTAAACCCAGAAGAAAGAAGCACGGAAGAAGAAACAACCAGGAAATGGAAGAGAAGACAGATTCACCATTCAACTTATGAAAAATCAGAGCCTACAGCTCCACTCAAAATCAGCGGGGGCTATGGGTGTTCATTGCCTATATAATTCAGGGCTCCCTATGGCTTCTTCTTGTTATATGTTACCTTTTCTTTATGGTGTAGTGGTTTTGCAGTTTAGTCTTACGCTCATATTATGCTTTGTCCTTTTTGATGCTGAACAATCTACCACAAGTGACTTAATCTGGTGGAAAATGTGAGATGATTTTCACATTGCGTGGCTGGCTGCAAGACGGCAGAACAGATTGTGTGACTTGCATCACTCTGCAGCTGGTGATTGGTTGTAGCTCTCTTTGTAACCCTGAAAATACAATTTCTGTACTCTGCATTAATTCATTCTGTAAGTGCAAACTCTGATGCTCGTTCCCATTAAAAATGATGCTGCATCATATTATCGGCCTTCTGGTTTTCCTTTCCCCTCCATTCTTTCTTTCCAAAGCACTCTGGATTGAATTCCCCCCTGTGCAGATAGTCCACACAAGCTCTATGCACTGTATCAATCCCACTCATGCCCATAAGAAAGAAGAGAATCAGTACATGAATTGGTCAATAACACTGTGTGGGTTCTCTGCACAGGAGGGAATTACTCCCTTGTTATACTGTCTCTAATAGAATGGGAATAAATAAATGACTCTCAAAAAGACTATATTTCCCTCTTCTAAATATTCTATAGAGTCATAGAATTGTTTGAAATATAAGGCAGGAGGAGACCTCGAGAGGTCATATAGTCAATTCCTCTGCACTGAGGTGGGACCAAGTACACCTAGACCATCCCTAACAGGTGTTTATTTAACCTGTTCTTCAAAACCTCCAGTGATGAGGATTCTGCAGTCTCCCTTGAAAGCCTAAAATCAGAGCTTAACTATCATGATAGTTAAAACGTTTATGATGATATATAACATAAATCTCCCTTGTTGCAGATGATCATAGAATCATACGACTGGAAGGGACCTCGAGAGGTATCTAGTCCAGTCCCCTGCACTCATGGCAGGACTAAGTATTATCTAGACCATCTCTGACAGCGGTTTGTCTAATCAGCTCTTAAAAATCTCCAATGATGAAGATTCCAAAACCTCCCTGGGCAATTTAGTCCAGTGCTTAACCACCCTGACAGTTAGGAAGTTTTTCCTAATGTCCAATCTAAACCGCCCTTGCTGCAATTTAAGCCCGTTGCTTCTTGTCCTATCCTCAGTGGTTAAGAAGAACAATTTTTCTCCCTCTTCCTTTTAACAACCTTTTACTTACTTGAAAACTGTTATCATGTCCCCTCTCAGTCTTCTCTTTTCCAGACTTTTCCTTGTCCTATCTTTAGTGGATATGGAGAAAAATTGACCAGCATCCTCTCTATGACACTCCAGAACACACATGAAGACTGTTATTAGATCCCTCCCCTCCCTCAGTTTTTGGTTTCTCAGGACTAAATTTGCCAAGGTTTCTTTAACTTTTTCTCATAGCTCCAATTTTCTAAACCTTTTATCATTTTTGCAGCTCTCCTCTGGTCTCTCTGCAATTGGTCCACGTCTTTCCTACCTAAGTGTGTCATCTAGAACTGGACACAATGCTCCATCTAAGGCCTAACTGGTGCCAATTAGAGCAGGACAGTTTCTATCCTAATTATAAGACTCTGCACTTTTCTTTATTGAATTTCATCTTGTTGATTTCAGACCAATTCTCCGATTTGTCAAGGTCATTTTGAATTCAAATCCTGCCCTCCAAAATACTTACAACCCCATTCAGCTTGATGTCATTCACAAATTGTATAAGTGTACTCTCCACACCATTACTAAAGTCATTAAAGAATATATCGCATAGTACTGGACTCAGGACAGCTTCTTTTGGGTCCCCACTAAATATGTCTCCCACATAGAAAGGAAACTATTGATAACTAATCTTTCAGTCTGGACTTTCAACCAGTTATGCACCCACTTTTTAGAAATGTCATCTCGAACATGTGGTCGAGGGAAATGTTTCCCTAATTTGTTTAAGAGAATCCCATGTTGGACTGAATCAAAAGCCTTACTATTAACAAGATACACTTGAGTTTCTAAAATAATTACTCTCCATTAATAATGTAATGTCTTTTCCCTAATGTATTATAACCTTTAAGGAAGTATGAGTGCTCTTCTTATAAAAAATCGGAAAAGGTTTTTAGTTGAATAATGAATTTCCTCCGATACCTCATTAATACACTCTAAAAACTTGGCTTGTTTTATACCCCACAAAAATCTCGACGTCTCCCTTCCTGCGATACATATTCACATTCTGCATTTCAAGTGTTTGAGTTGATGGTTTGAACTCAATGAGGCTGTTCACACAATTCAAGTTAAGCACTTGTGCAGGTCCCTGAAGGCTTGTGACCCAAGCTGATATAAATAAAAGAAAATTCCACTTTTCTACAATATTTCAGAATCATATTTCAACCTCATGTTCCTATCCGCTATTAGAAGTAAGTTAAAGTAATCCCCTTGTGATTGTTTGTCATAATGTGTTCATAATGCAGCATACACTCTGAGTTTATATACTGAGCTGCACAATGGGGCCCTGAAACACAGCTGCTATCCTGGAGATATTAGAGTTCAAATTATAACTAACGAGACTATTAGTAATTAGGTGTTCCTGAGTTCCAGTTCCAGGCTTTCCACTGGAGTGGCCTTGGGCAACTGAATTAGGCTGAAAGCATCAGTGATCACTTTCTTAGATAATAAGATAATAATGACCTGTTTCATATGGGTGTTGTGAGAATTACTAAACTCATAAAGAAGCGTAAGGATAAATTGTTAAGAAATAGCTCGGTAGACGTTTTGTTAGTGTCTGAAGCTGTAAATGGAAGGATTGGGAGCTAAAGGGGAGGGAGACCAGGAAGCAGGGGTATTCTCAATGGAGAGTCTTTCTGTGCCACCTACATCTCAATTCCAGAGAGCTGGGAGATATATATCCCTCCCATCACCCCACCTCAAATACTGAATATATGTGCCACCCTTCAAAAACTACAGACAGTAGAACCTCAGAGCTGTAACCACCTTGGGCATGGAGGTTGTTCGTAACGCTGAACAAAACATGAGGGTGGTTCTTTTAAAAGTTTACCACTGAACATTGACTTAATACAGCTTTGAAACTTTACTCTACAGAAGAAAAATGCTGCTTTTAACCATCTTAATTTAAATGTAACAAGCACAGAACAGTTGTCAAATCTTTTTGTTAAACTTTCCCTTCACTTTTTTGGTAGTTATGTTTAACACGGTGCTGTATTTGCTTTTTCTTGTTGTTGTTGCCTCTGCTGCTGCCTGATTGCATACTTCTGGTTCCAAATGAGGTGTGTGGTTGACTGGTCAGTTGGTAACTCCAGTGTTCATAACCCTGAGGTTCTACTGTATGTTACAAAATTATGATGCATTATATTGGCACATACGCAACACAAAGAAAACCAGATAGTGAGATCAACATCAGAACCGTATAGATTCAGCAGATATGTGCCCATTCAATCTGCTGAGGATAAAAACAATTGCTTGCCCTAAATGTTGCCCACCAGCACATGGCTGCTTCGAGCCAAAGTTTCAGGTCAAGCCAAATTGTGTTTGGGTTTCCACACATTCCAACATTTCTACATTAAAAAGAAAGACTAAATCGCTATTTGCTCCTTCTCAGGCTGAAGCAAAGGGGTAGAGACGTGGGCAGCTATCTCCCAGCCAATCAGAGGGCTCCTTAGAGCCAGAGGCGATACTCATACCATTACCCAACGCCAAGCTGGCTATAATTGATGGAGAGGAGCAAGAAGCTCCGGGCATCCATCCAGAGAAAACAAATCTAACCTAGCTGGTCAACACCCTGCTGCAGGACAGCATTGGACGGCCAAGGGAGAAAAGACATAGTGTTACATATGGAGAGACTGAAGTTATTGATTTGACCAAGATCACTCAGGAAATCTATAGCTAGAGCCAAGGTCAAGATTTTCAAAAGGGACGAGTGATTTGTGATGCCTCACATTTTGGGTGCTCAACTAGAGATACTTTCTGATATCGCTCAGCACGCACATTCTGAAAAGGGAACTCCATGAATGTTTCCCAAGTTGGGAGCCCAAAACTCAGGCCCTCAATAACACAGGCAGTTTGAGAAATTCATGGTGTCAATGCATAGACTGGATAGATTAAAGGCTTAGATTGGCCCTGCCTCTGGTACAAGACACAGGTCAGGATTCTGTTCTCCTTTACTTTTGCAGAGATCCAGTATAGCTCCTTTGTCCTCTACACAGTAACGCCAAGATTACACCAGTTGAAGATGAGAATTTACTCCTTTGTGTGTTCGTCACTCTGTTTCTGAGAGTGAAATCCCTCGGCAAAGTGGCTGGAAATCGAGGCAGCTTCACCGGGAGCAGAGACCTTTTTATTGAACTCTCCCTCCCATATTACCCTGCTATAAGACTATATTGTACTTTGCTGTCGGATGAGACCTCTGATGGAAATACAGGGCAAATGGTTGGTTCTATTGGTTTTTCACATGGACCTCAGGCCCCAAATACTTACTGAATGTGTTCTGAAATGAAACCAAAGTGCCTTATTCTCCACCACCCTGAAGCTAGTGTTTTCCTTTACAGTACTGCAACGTGGGAGTAAAAATGGTGCCACAGCAGGGCTCGAGAGCTCCATCAAGAGTAAATCCAAAATGGTGGCAGAGGTTCAAGATTGCCTTGTTCTGTAACTTTTGTCATGCTCATGCCAATGCACTTTAGAAAATGAAGGTCATTTGAGGTGCTGTGTGTCAAGCTACATTAAAAGACATTAGACTCCTTTACTGAAGTAACTGCATGGGAGTCCTGAGTGACTTTGTTGTTGTGCTCTTGATATCTGTGGGAGAACAAATGTATTCGGTGTGTTTGTGACAGTGGGCTTCATTTCCATCTGTCATGTGATTCTTCCTGGGCTTTCTTAGCAGCATCGTCCCAGAAGAACATCATTGTCTTCTTCGGTCCTGGATGGAGATGCAGTTCCAAGATTTTAATTCCAAGCTTTAATACAACACTGCACTTTTTCCTTTCACCTACTGCCACTTTTCACTGCAACTCAGGGGAATGAGTGCATTAAGTAGACCTTATGTGCTCTATTGTGATCATCAGCTGAGTTTGTGACTCTAAATCACTGATCACTTGACAGGACTTCACTTCAGACTGGAATGTCTAAGCGCATTAGGCTTAATGTCATTTCTGGGCATAGGTAGAACACAAAGACATATGCACCTATTCAATCCTGCTTCGCATCTACTTTGAAAGCTTAGCAGGTACTGAAGTTTTTAATAGGTCATGTATTGGCTGTGAGTCCCGGAGAGTATTGTAAGCCAGAAGGCCTGATTTGAAGGCCATTGAACTGGTTAGAAAGACATCCATGGATTTCAAAAGCATGTTGGCGCAAACACATGTTTGGGGATAGTTATGGGTAGGTATTCCAAGCATGCAGATTAATGCCTCTGTTCCTCCAAGGAGTTCCAAGGGTAAACTCCGCCTTGCGTTAATTAGATACTAGTCTGGATATAAAGAACTAACTTGGAATCTTGTCCATGACAGCAGATTGTACAAGTGATACATCTCTGAGTCACCCTCATACTCTGAAGTTATTCAAAGCAGAATGAAAGAACTGGAGCTGGATTAATCCCCCATGCTGACACCAAGAAAGTCAGTGGGATAATACCATGAAGATATCAGGCCCATAAAGATTCAAGATGAAAGGGAACCACAAGTAGTAGTATGCATGTCATCCTATGTGGGACAGTGAATTGACTAGTAATCATTAACTATGATCAAAGCTATTACAATAATTAGAGGAGTTGCCCATTCAAGAAAATAATTTTGGGGGTTAATGACAAGGTCTGAGTGTATAAAGGGTGTTTACTATCCTTCCCATTGACTTAGAAGGTGTATAAAAGTGCCTGCAACTCCAGGTTGTTCTATCCACTTCTCTTGACTTCCTCTCCTTGGTGAGCTTGGTAAGTTTCTTTGGCTCCAACTGCCACCAATTGCTGCTTTATTGATAGTTTGAATTTTGAACTAAGTCCTGTGTTGTGTGATTTTACAAGTGTTGGGACAGGAGGTGTCTTTCTTTGCATAGGAGACTTTCTGTAGCTAGTCAGTCGTAGATGTTTGCACATGCTGACTTTACAAATATCTGGTTGGGATTTTCAAATCTACATATGGGATTGGGACCCCTGTTCCCAATAATTATAATTTGGGATTGGACATGGAAATTTGTGAGACAATTATGAAAAATCTCAGCCTTAGATAATAGACTGTATTATTCTGACACTTTATGTGTAAATACACATTGCCAGCTCTTTGGGTGATTTCACTGGAATCACAATGGGTTGCCTGGGCTGATGATCTGACCCTACTGTTTCCATTAAACCATGGAGGTCAGATTTGAAATATAACTATTGAACAGCAGCTCTACCTCACGCATGTTAAGTTTCCTCTGCTCCCTTCTGTGTGTTTCAGGTTTACGACCATCACAAAAAATGTCTTCCTGCAAAGACCTGTCTTGCCGACCCAGCCCGTGTTATCCTGACATATGCCCAGATCCGTGTGTTGTTGCCCGCAATGAGCCTTGTATCACCTCGTGTGCAGATTCAACAGCAGTGGTCTATCCACCACCGGTTTCCGTGCTATTCCCAGGACCAATTCTCTCTACTACCCCTCAACACAGCCTAGTGGGAAGCACCTTACCAGCGCTACCCTATGGAGCTGGGGGCTCATTTGGGGGTGGTGTTTTGGGTGGCTCAATTGGTTATGGTGGTGGATATGGGGGTGCTTTAGAGGGTGGATATGGTTATGGGGGCTTAAGCGGTTATGGAGGCTCATATGGTTATGGGGGCTTAAGCGGTTATGGAGGCTCATATGGTTATGGAGGCTTATGTGGTTATGGTGGTGGATATGGGGGTGGCTATGGTGGCTTATGCGGGTATGGGAGGAGATATGGTAGGAAGTGCTATTCTTCCCGCCGTGGAAGCTGTGGCCCATGTTAAACCCAGAAGAAAGAACCACGGAAGAAGAAACAACCAGGAAATGGAAGAGAAGACAGATTCACCATTCAACTTATGAAAAATCAGAGCCTACAGCTCCACTCAAAATCAGCGGGGGCTATGGGTGTTCATTTCCTATTAATTCAGGGCTCCCTATGGCTTCTTCTTGTTATATGTTACCTTTTCTTTATGGTGTAGTGGTTTTGCAGTTTAGTCTTATGCTCATATTATGCTTTGTCCTTTTTGATGCTGAACAATCTACCACAAGTGACTTAATCTGGTGGAAAATGTGAGATGATTTTCACATTGCGTGGCTGGCTGCAAGACGGCAGAACAGATTGTGTGACTTGCATCACTCTGCAGCTGGTGATTGGTTGTAGCTCTCTTTGTAACCCTGAAAATACAATTTCTGTACTCTGCATTAATTCATTCTGTAAGTGCAAACTCTGATGCTCGTTCCCATTAAACATGATGCTGCATCATATTATCGGCCTTCTGGTTTTCCTTTCCCCTCCATTCTTTCTTTCCAAAGCACTCTGGATTGAATTCCCCCCTGTGCAGATAGTCCACACAAGCTCTATGCACTGTATCAATCCCACTCATGCCCATAAGAAAGAAGAGAATCAGTACATGAATTGGTCAATAACACTGTGTGGGTTCTCTGCACAGGAGGGAATTACTCCCTTGTTACACTGTCTCTAATAGAATGGGAATAAATAAATGACTCTCAAAAAGACTATATTTCCCTCTTCTAAATATTCTATAGAGTCATAGAATTGTTTGAAATATAAGGCAGGAGGAGACCTCGAGAGGTCATATAGTCAATTCCTCTGCACTGAGGTGGGACCAAGTACACCTAGACCATCCCTAACAGGTGTTTATTTAACCTGTTCTTCAAAACCTCCAGTGATGAGGATTCTGCAGTCTCCCTTGAAAGCCTAAAATCAGAGCTTAACTATCATGATAGTTAAAACGTTTATGATGATATATAACATAAATCTCCCTTGTTGCAGATGATCATAGAATCATACGACTGGAAGGGACCTCGAGAGGTATCTAGTCCAGTCCCCTGCACTCATGGCAGGACTAAGTATTATCTAGACCATCTCTGACAGGGGTTTGTCTAATCAGCTCTTAAAAATCTCCAATGATGAAGATTCCAAAACCTCCCTGGGCAATTTAGTCCAGTGCTTAACCACCCTGACAGTTAGGAAGTTTTTCCCAATGTCCAACCTAAACCGCCCTTGCTGCAATTTAAGCCCGTTGCTTCTTGTCCTATCCTCAGTGGTTAAGAAGAACAATTTTTCTCCCTCTTCCTTTTAACAACCTTTTACTTACTTGAAAACTGTTGTCATGTCCCCTCTCAGTCTTCTCTTTTCCAGACTTTTCCTTGTCCTATCTAGTGGATATGGAGAAAAATTGACCAGCATCCTCTCTATGACACTCCAGAACACACATGAAGACTGTTATTAGATCCCCTCCCCCCCTCTCAGTTTTTGGTTTCTCAGGACTAAATTTGCCAAGGTTTCTTTAACTTTTTCTCATAGCTCCAATTTTCTAAACCTTTTATCATTTTTGCAGCTCTCCTCTGGTCTCTCTGCAATTGGTCCACGTCTTTCCTACCTAAGTGTGTCATCTAGAACTGGACACAATGCTCCATCTAAGGCCTAACTGGTGCCAATTAGAGCAGGACAGTTTCTATCCTAATTATAAGACTCTGCACTTTTCTTTATTGAATTTCATCTTGTTGATTTCAGACCAATTCTCCGATTTGTCAAGGTCATTTTGAATTCAAATCCTGCCCTCCAAAATACTTACAACCCCATTCAGCTTGATGTCATTCACAAATTGTATAAGTGTACTCTCCACACCATTACTAAAATCATTAAAGAATATATCGCATAGTACTGGACTCAGGACAGCTTCTTTTGGGTCCCCACTAAATATGTCTCCCACATAGAAAGGAAATTATTGATAACTAATCTTTGAGTCAGGACTTTCAACCAGTTATGCGCCCACTTTTTAGAAATGTCATCTCGAACATGTGGTCGAGGGAAATGTTTCCCTAATTTGTTTAAGAGAATCCCATGTTGGACTGAATCAAAAGCCTTACTATTAACAAGATACACTTGAGTTTCTAAAATAATTACTCTCCATTAATAATGTAATGTCTTTTCCCTAATGTATTATAACCTTTAAGGAAGTATGAGTGCTATTCTTATAAAAAATCGGAAAAGGTTTTTAGTTGAATAATGAATTTCCTCCGATACCTCATTAATACACTCTAAAAACTTGGCTTGTTTTATACCCCACAAAAATCTCGACATCTCCCTTCCTGCGATACATATTCACATTCTGCATTTCAAGTGTTTGAGTTGATGGTTTGAACTCAATGAGGCTTTTCACACAATTCAAGTTAAGCCCTTGTGCAGGTCCCTGAAGGCTTGTGACCCAAGCTGATATAAATAAAAGAAAATTCCACTTTTCTACAATATTTCAGAATCATATTTCAACCTCAAAAAGAACAGGAGTACTTGTGGCACCTTAGAGACTAACAAATTTATTAGAGCATAAGCTTTCGTGGGCTACAACCCACTTCTTCGGATGCATATAGAGTGAAACATATATTGAGGAGATATATATACACACACATACACAGAGCATGAACAGGTGGGAGTTGTCTTACCAACTCTGAGAGGCCAATTAAGTAAGAGAAAAAAAACTTTTGAAGTGATAATCAAGATAGCTCAGTACAGACAGTTTGATAAGAAGCAAGTGTGAAAATACTTACAAGGGGAGATAGATTCAATGTTTGTAATGGCTCAGCCATTCCCAGTCCTTATTTAATCCTGAGTTGATTGTGTCTAGTTTGCATATCAATTCCAGCTCAGCAGTCTCTCGTTGGAGTCTGTTTTTGAAGTTTTTCTGTTTTAAGATAGCCACCCGCAGGTCTGTCATAGAATGGCCAGACAGGTTAAAGTGTTCTCCCACTGGTTTTTGAGTATTATGATTCCTGATGTCAGATTTGTGTCCACTAATTCTTTTGCGTAGAGACTGTCCGGTTTGGCCAATGTACATGGCAGAGGGGCATTGCTGGCACATGATGGCATATATCACATTGGTAGATGTGCAGGTGAACGAGCCCCTGATGGTATGGCTGATGTGATTAGGCCCTATGATGATGTCACTTGAATAGATATGTGGACAGAGTTGGCATCGGGCTTTGTTACAAGGATAGGTTCCTGGGTCAGTGTTTTTGTTCAGTGATGTGTGGTTGCTGGTGAGTATTTGCTTTAGGTTGGGGGGTTGTCTGTAAGCGAGGACAGGTCTGTCTCCCAAGATCTGTGAGAGTAAAGGATCATCTTTCAGGATAGGTTGTAGATCTCTGATGATGCGCTGGAGAGGTTTTAGTTGGGGGCTGAAGGTGACAGCTAGTGGTGTTCTGTTATTTTCTTTGTTGGGCCTGTCTTGTAGGAGGTGACTTCTGGGCACTCGTCTGGCTCTGTCAATCTGTTTTTTCACTTCAGCAGGTGGGTATTGTAGTATTGTAGTGGGTATTTCAACCTCAGATTCCTATCCGCTATTAGAAGTAAGTTAAAGTAATCCCCTTGTTATTGTTTGTCATAATGTGTTCATAATGCAGCATACACTCTGAGTTTATATACTGAGCTGCACAATGGGGCCCTGAAACACAGCTGCTATCCTGGAGATATTAGAGTTCAAATTATAACTAACAAGACTATTAGTAATTAGGTGTTCCTGAGTTCCAGTCCCAGGCTTTCCACTGGAGTGGCCGTGGGCAACTGAATTAGGCTGAAAGCATCAGTGATCACTTTCTTAGATAATAAGATAATAATGACCTGTTTCATATGGGTGTTGTGAGAATTACTAAACTCATAAAGAAGCGTAAGGATAAATTGTTAAGAAATAGCTCGGTAGACGTTTTGTTAGTGTCTGAAGCTGTAAATGGAAGGATTGGGAGCTAAAGGGGAGGGAGACCAGGAAGCAGGGGTATTCTCAATGGAGAGTCTTTCTGTGCCACCTACATCTCAGTTCCAGAGAGCTGGGAGATATATATCCCTCCCATCACCCCACCTCAAATACTGAATATATGTGCCACCCTTCAAAAACTACAGACAGTAGAACCTCAGAGCTGTAACCACCTTGGGCATGGAGGTTGTTCGTAACGCTGAACAAAACATGAGGCTGGTTCTTTTAAAAGTTTACCACTGAACATTGACTTAATACAGCTTTGAAACTTTACTCTACAGAAGAAAAATGCTGCTTTTAACCATCTTAATTTAAATGTAACAAGCACAGAACAGTTTTTAATTCCAAGCTTTAATACAACACTGCACTTTTTCCTTTCACCTACTGCCACTTTTCGCTGCAACTCAGGGGAATGAGTGCATTAAGTAGACCTTATGTGCTCTATTGTGATCATCAGCTGAGTTTGTGACTCTAAATCACTGATCACTTGAGAGGACTTCACTTCAGACTGGAATTTCTAAGCACATTAGGCTTAATGTCATTTCTGGGCATAGGTAGAACACAAAGACATATGTACTTATTCAATCCTGCTTCAGGTCTATTTTGAAAGCTTAGCAGGTACTGGAGTTTTTAATAGGTCATGTATTGGCTGTAAGTCCAGGAGAGTATTGTAAGCCAGAAGGCCTGATTTGAAGGCAATTGAACTGGTTAGAAAGACATCCATGGATTTCAAAAGCATGTTGGCGCAAACACATGTTTGGGGATAGTTATGGGTAGGTATTCCAAGCATGCAGATTAATGCCTCTGTTCCTCCAAGGAGTTCCAAGGGTAAACTCCGCCTTGCGCTAATTAGATACAAGTCTGGATATAAAGTACTAACATGGAATCTTGTCCGTGACAGCAGATTGTACAAGTGATACATCTCTGATTCATCCTCATACTCTGAAGTTATTCAAAGCAGAATGAAAGAACTGCAGCTGGATTGATTCCCGTGTTGACACCAAGAAAGTCAGTGGGATAATACCATGAAGCTAACAGGCCCATAAAGATTCAAGATGAAAGGGAACCACAAGTAGTAGTATGCATGTTATCCTATGTGGGACAGTGAATTGATTAGTAATCATTAACTATGATCAAAGCTATTACAATAATTAGAGGATTTGCCCATTCAAGAAAATAGTTTTGGGGTTAATGACAAGGTCTGAGTGCATAAAGGGTGTTTACTATCCTTCCCATTGACTTAGAAGGTGTATAAAAGTGCCTGCAACTCCAGGTTGTTCTATCCACTGCTCTTGACTTCCTCTCCTTGGTGAGCTTGGTAAGTTTCTTTGGCTCTGATTGCCGCCAATTGCTGCTTTATTGATAGTTTTGAATTTTGAACTAAGTCCTGTGTGGTGTGATTTTACAAGTGTTGGGACAGGAGGCGTCTTTCTTTGCATAGGAGACTTTCTGTAGCTAGTCAGTCGTAGATGTTTGCACATGCTGACTTTACAAATATCTGGTTGGGATTTTCAAACCTACATATGGGATTGGGACCCCTGTTCCCAATAATTATAATTTGGGATTGGACATGGAAATTTGTGAGACAATTATGAAAAATCTCAGCCTTAGATAATAGACTGTATTATTCTGACACTTTATGTGTAAATACACATTGCCAGCTCTTTGGGTGATTTCACTGGAATCACAATGGGTTGCCTGGGCTGATAATCTGACCCTGCTGTTTCCATTAAAACATGGAGGTCAGATTTCAAATATAACTATTGAACAGCCGCTCTCCCTCAAGCATGTTAAGTTTCCTCTGCTCCCTTCTGTGTGTTTCAGGTTTACGACCATCACAAAAAATGTCTTCCTGCAAAGACCTGTCTTGCCGACCCAGCCCGTGTTATCCTGACATATGCCCAGATCCGTGTGTTGTTGCCCGCAATGAGCCTTGTATCACCTCGTGTGCAGATTCAACAGCAGTGGTCTATCCACCACCGGTTTCCGTGCTATTCCCAGGACCAATTCTCTCTACTTGCCCTCAACACAGCCTAGTGGGAATCACCTTACCAGCTCTACCCTATGGAGCTGGGGGCTCATTTGGGGGTGGTGTTTTGGGTGGCCCAATTGGTTATGGTGGTGGATATGGGGGTGCTTTAGAGGGTGGATATGGTTATGGGGGCTTAAGCGGTTATGGAGGCTCATATGGTTATGGGGGCTTAAGCGGTTATGGAGGCTCATATGATTATGGGGGCTTATGTGGTTATGGTGGTGGATATGGGGGTGGCTATGGTGTCTTATGCGGGTATGGGAGGAGATATGGTAGGAAGTGCTATTCTTCCCGCCGTGGAAGCTGTGGCCCATGTTAAACCCAGAAGAAAGAACCACGGAAGAAGAAACAACCAGGAAATGGAAGAGAAGACAGATTCACCATTCAACTTATGAAAAATCAGAGCATACAGCTCCACTCAAATTCAGTGGGGGCTGTGGGTGTTCATTGCCTATATAATCCAGGGCTCTGTATGGCTTCTTCTTGTTATATGTTACCTTTTCTTTATGGTGTAGCGGTTTTACAGTTTAGTCTTATGCTCATATTATGCTTTGTCCTTTTTGATGCTGGACAGTCTACCACAAGTGACTTAATCTGGTGGAAAATGTGAGATGATTTTCACACTGCTTGGCTGGCTGCAAGACGGCAGAACAGATTGTGTGACATGCATCACTCTGCAGCTGGTGATTGGTTGTAGCTCTCTTTGTAACCCTGAAAATACAATTTCTGTACTCTGCATTAATTCATTCTGTAAGTGCAAACTCTGATGCTCGTTCCCATTAAAAATGATGCTGCATCATATTATTGGCCTTCTGGTTTTCCTTTCCCTTGCAGTCTTTCTTTCCAATGCACTCTGGGTGAAATTCTCCCCTGTGCAGATGGCCTGTACCAACCCTATGCACTAATCAGTCCCACTCATGCCCATAATTAAGAAGAGCATCAGGTACATTAACTGGTTAATATAATTGTGTAGGCCTTCTGCATGGAGGTAAAGGGGAGGGATTACTCTCTTGTTACACCTGACTTTCAGTTTGAATGTATTGCTCTGCGCTTAATAGTATACGGAAACATAGGACCCTCGAAATATAGGGCTGATGGATGTTTGACTAACCTGTTCTTAAAATTCTAGTGACACGGATTCCAGAACCTCCCTTGAAAGCCTAAATCAGGCCTAAAATTATGCTGTTATCTAACCTAAATCTGCCTTCTTGTAATTAAGCAAATTATACCTTATCCTACCTTTAGTGGGCATGGAGACCAATTGATCACCATCCTCTGTACAGGAGCCCTGAACATACACAACAGCCACCCTCAGTTTTTGGTTTCTCAAGACTAAACAAGCCCAGTTTTCTTTAGCCTTTCCTCATAGCTTCAGTCTAACCCTTTCATCATCTCTGTAAATCTCTTCTAGATTATCTCAAGCTGATCCACATTTTTCCCACTAAAGTGTGTCACCCAGAACTGGACACATTACTCCAGAGGTCGGCAACCTTTCAGAAGTGGTGTGCCGAGTCTTCATTTATTCACTCTAATTTAAGGTTCCGCGTGCCAGTAATACATTTTAATGTCTCTTTTTATAAGTCTATAATATAAAACTAGACTATTGTTGTATGTAAAGTAAATAAAGATTTTAAAATATTTAATAAGCTTCATTTAAAATTAAATTAAAATGCAGAGTCCCCTGGACCGATGGCCAGGACCCGGGCAGTGTGAGTGCCACTGAAAATCAGTTCGCGTGCCTTCAGCACGCATGCCATAGGTTGCCTACCACTGCATTACTCCATGTGAGGCCTCACTGGTGCCGATTAGAGTAGCACAGTTTCTTTTCTAAGTATAAGACTTTGCACTTGTCTTTATTGAATTTCATCTTGTTGATTTCAGATCAATTCTCCGATTTGTCAAGGTGATTTTGAATTCAAATCCTGCCCTTCAAAATTCTTACAACACCTCCCAGTTGGGTGTCATTCTCAAATTGTAAAAGTATATTTTCCACAACATTACCAAAGTCATTAATGAAATTAATAGTATGGGACCGAGGACAATCTTCTGAGGGACCCTTTAAGACTGGACTTTCAACCAGTTATGCACACAATTTTTAGAAATTTCATCTTGACCATAAGTTGCTAATAAAGAGATAGGCAGCTGTTTTGTTAGTGTCTGAAATGTAAACAGAAGGATTAGGAGCTATAGGGGAGAAGGACCAGGAAACAGGAATATTTTCTGTGGTGAGTCTTTCAGTCCCACACACATCGCAGTTCCACAGAGCTGGGAGATATATGTCCCTCCAATCATTGCACCTCAAATACAGAATACATGTACATCCCTTCAAAAACTACATATGCAGCAAAATTATGAGAAAATGTACCAGGACATACAAAACAAAATAGTGATATAATCATCACAACAATGTAAATTTGGCACATGTATCCGAAGCCCCACCCCTGCCAGTTAGAGCTGGACAATTTGCTTCCTAAGGATGGGACTTTGCACTTGTCTTTACTGAATTTCAGTTTGTTGATTTCAGACCCTTTCTGCGATTTACCAAGGTGATCTGGAATTTAAATCCTGCCCTCCAAAGTGCTTGCAACCCCTCTCAACGTGGTGTCATCCACTAACTGTCTAAGTCTACTCTCCACACCGTTACCCAAGTCATTAATGAAAATATCGCATAGTACAGGAACCAGGACAACCTCCTACATGTCCCTGCTACATATGGCCTCCCACATAGAAAGAAAAAGCATTGATAACTAGTCTTTGAGTCCGGACTTTCTACCAGTTAGGCACCCACATTTTAGAAATTTCATCTCAACCGTAAGTTGCTAATAAAGAGATAGGCAGCCTTTCTGTTCGTGTCTGAAGCTGTAACCGGAAGGATTAGGAGCTATAGGGGAGAAGGACCAAGAAACAGGGATATTTTCTGTGGTGAATCTTTCAGTCCCACCCACATCTCAATTCCAGAGAGCTGGGAGACATATGTCCCTCCCATCATTCCACCTCAAATACTGAATATGTGTGAGCCCCTTCAAAAACTACATATGCAGCAAAATTATGAGAAAATGTACCATGACATACAAAACAATAGTGATATGATCATCACAACAATGGAAATTCAGCACGTGTATCTCCAGCTAAATCTTGCCAACTGCTTGCCCTAAATCAGGCCCACCAGTGCACGGGTGCACCAAGCCAACATTTCATGTCAAAATGTGTTTGGGTTTCCACACATTCCAACTTTTTCTGCAGCAGGAGGAAAGACTGAATTGCCCTTTGCTCCTTTCCAAGCTGAACCAAATGGGGCAAAGAGGTGCCAAGCTACATCCCAGCCAAACAGAGGTCTCCTCAGAGCCAGAGGAGAGACTCGAGCTATAACCCAGGGCCAAGCTGGACGTAATGGATTGGGAGGGTCAAGAATCCTATACCATCCAGGGTAAAGGAATCCAACCTCATTGGCCAACACCCCGATGCGGGACAGTATTTGAGAGCCACGGGGGGAAATACTGAGTCAGTGTTGCATATGAGTAGACTGAAGAGAGGGAATCGATCTGACCAAGATGAGTCAGAGAATCTATGACTAGAACCAAGGCCAAGATTTTCAGAAATATCCAGTAAGATGTGATGCCTCACGTCTCGGGTGCTCAACTAGAGTGGCCTTGACAGGGCCTTTCTGATATTGCTCAGCACTCACCCTCTGAAAAGGGAACTCCATGAATGTTTCTCTGGCAGCCCAAAACTGAGTCTCCCAATAACACCTGATCCTTCAGAAAATCATGCTTTAACTAGATAGCATGGCGAGATTAAAGGCTTGGCTTTGACCTGCCGCTGGCACAAGACACAGGTCTGGATTCTGTTCTCCTTTGCACTTGTAAAAACCCAGCATAGCTCCTTTGCCCTCTACAGCAGTGGCTCTCAATCTAGGGCCACCGCTTGTTCAGGGAAAGCCTGTGGTGGGCCGCGCCAGTTTGTTTACCTGCAGCCTCCGCAGGTTCAGCCGATCGCAGCTCCCACTCACCGCAGTTCGGCGCTCCAGGCCAATGGGGGCTGCAGGAAAGGCGGCCAGCACGTCCCTCGGCCCACACTGCTTCCTGCAGCCCCCATTGGCCTGGAGCAGCGAACCACAGCCACTGGGAGCCGCGATCGGCTGAACCTGCGGATGTGGCAGGTAAACAAACCGGCCCAGCCCGCCACGGGCTTTCCCTGAACAAGCAGCGGCCCTAGTTTGAGAACCACTGCTCTACAGAGTAACTCCAGAATTACAGCAGTTTAACATGAGAATTTACCCTTTTGTTTGTTCGTCAATAGCTTTGTGTGTTCTTCACTAGCTTGTTGTTCACTAGTTATAAAGAAAGGTTACAAAAAACTAGGCATGTTTAAACTTCAGAAATCAAAAACAGAGGGAGAGATCTGACAATAGTCTTCATGTATGTTCAGGGCTCTTATAGAGAGGATGGTGACCAATTGTTCTCTATGTACACTAAAGGTGGGACAAGAAGTAATTCATTAGGTGACCTAGAGATCTTGTGTTATGAGAAGTAGTAAACAACACTTCCTTATCTACTTTCTCTACACCAGTCACGATTTTATAGACCTCAATTACATCTCCCCTTAGCCATCTCTTTTCCAAGCTGAAAAGTCCCAGTCTTATTAATCTCTCCTCATACGGAAGCTTTTCCATACCCCTAATCATTTTTGTTGGCCTTTACATGACCTCTGAAGGTGTCCTCCACCCTTATACTTACAGAATTCTGTGATTCTATAGAATATTTACAAGGAAATATATTCTTTTTGAAAGTCATTTATTTATTCCCATTCTATCAGAGACAAGTGTAACAAGGGAGTAACACCCTCCTGTGCAGAGGACCTACACAGTGCTATTGGGCAATTAATATACCTGATTCCCTTCTCACTTATGGGTTTGAGTGTGATGGATGCAGTGCATAGGGCTGGTACTGACCATCGGCACAGAGAGAATTTCACCCAGAGTGCTTTGGAAAGAAAGAAGGGAGGAGAAAGGAAAACCAGAAAGTCAATAATGTAATGCCACATAATTTTTAATGGGAATGAGCAGTGGAGTTTACATTGCAGAATGAATTAATGCAGAGCACAGAGACTGTATTTTCAGGGCTACAATAGGAGCTACAAGCAATCACTATCTAAAAAGTGACGCATTTCACACAAGATGTTCTGCTGTTTTTCTTTCAGCTGTACATTGGGAAATTATGTCCCATTTTTCATCAAATTCAGTTCTTGTTGTAGACCTTTCAGCATCAAATAGGATAAAGCACAAGAGGAGCTGCAAAACCATTAGACCATAAATTTAAGGTAGCATATAACAAGGGGACAATATAGATAGGCCTGATTTGTACACAGCCCCCAAGGATGTCATATGGAGATATACACGCTCATCGTCCATTAGGTGAGTGGGGATTCTTTATCTTCTATTTGATTTGCTGGTTGTTTCTCGTTCCGTGGATCTTTCTTCTGGGTTTAACATGGTCCACAGCTTCCAAAGCGGGAAGAATAGCACTTCCTACCATATCCCTTCCCATACCCATATAACCCACCATATCCACCACCATACCCAGCACCGTATCCACCTCCATAAGCACCCCCATAACCGAATGAGCCACCGAAACTACCACCTCCATATGAGCCCCCATATCCATAGGGTAAATTTGGTAAGGTGCTTCCCACAACGCTGTCTTGAGGGCAGGTAGCGAGAATAGGTCCCGGGAATCTCACGACAACCGGTGGGGCATAGACCACTGCGCTCGAGTCACCGCATGATGTGACACAAGGCTCATTGCAGGCATCAACATATGGGTCTGGGCAGATGTCGGGATAACATGGCGGGCGTGGATAACACAGAGCTTTGCTGGAAGACATCTTTTGTGATTGTGGTATACCTGAAACACACAGTGGGGAGCAGAGTAAACATTACACACAATTCTGAGTGTTACAAGAGATTCAGAGATCTCTGTTTCTAGAGGCCACTCCAATACAACCCTAAATCATCTTCTTAAACCTGCAAAAAGCTTTCCTGCCCCATTCAGAGTAAACCAGCTTTTCACCGCTCAAGGAAACCATTAAGCTGTGGAGAACGCCTATGAAATGAGTGGTTATTATCCCTGTGGCAGGTTAGAGGCTCAGTTGAAGTGGCTTGACCACCATTGCTTAGCGAGTCACTGGGTTCCCTGGGAGAAGGAATGAGGCCCTCCTGATTGAGATTAATGATAGAATTGAGCACGTGAACTCCAGGATCTCCTAAATGCTACTACTGAGAATGCTCCCCCCTGGTACTGTACCCGCTATATGCAGAGAGGAGAATCCCCAACAGTAATTATTTGGAATGGGGGGGGTCCCAATCCCAATCCCCAACCTGCTATTTCTTAAACTGCATCCAACGCACTCGGCAATTGACGAGCTACAGAAAGTCTCCTACAGAAAGCAAGATGCTCCCTTCTCCAACGTCTCTAAAGTCACAGAGTATTGGTGAAGGATTCCGTTCATATTTAAAACTATCACTAAAACAAATGGAGTTAAATAGACTTACCCAGTGCACGAAGGGGATGAAGTCAAGAGAAGTGAATAGAACCACCTGCAGTTCCAAGCACTTTTATATGCTTTCTTAGCCAATGGGAAGCAGAGGAAACATCCCTTATGCACTGAGACCTGATCATTAAGCAACCCAAATGTTTTCTTGCCTGGCTAAGTCCTCTAATTGTTGTGATGGCTTTGATCATGGTTAATCAATTACTCAATTCTCAGTCTGAAATAGGATGACATGCATATTACACCCTGTAGTTCCTGTCATCTTAAATCTTTATAGAAGGTAGTTTCCTGGTGTCATCCTACTAACTTCCTTGGTGTCAACACAGGAATAAATTTAGTTCCATTTCTTTATTCTGCTTTGAATTATTTCACAGTATGAGGGTGACTCAGGGATGTATCAGAAGCACAATCTGCTGTCATGCACAGGATTCCATGTTAGTCTATAATATCCAGACTAGAAAATAATTAGTGGCAAGGTGTTTACCCTGGAACTCCTTGGTGGATGAGAGAGTTTATTCGGCATGCTTAAAATCCCCATCTGTAACTCTTCACTATGTGTTTGAGCCAATATATTTTTGAAATCCTTGGATGAATTTTTAATCTGTTCAATAGTTTTGAAGCCAGCCCTTCTGGGTTACAATACTCTCCTGGAAATAGGGCAGTACATGCCTTAGGCTTAAGTTAAATCCCTCCTAAATTTTCAAAATAGAAGTGAAGCAGGATCAAAGTGGTTCATATTATTTATCAACAAAGAGTCCTGTGGCACCTTATAGACTAACAAATGTATTGGAGCATAAGCTTTCATGGGTTAATACCCACTTCGTCAGATACATGCAAAAAGCTTATGCTCCAATATGTCTGTTAGTCTATAAGGTGCCACAGAACTCTTTGTTGCTTTTTACAGATCCAGACTAATACGGCTACCCCTCTGATACTTGACATATTATTTATGTTCACCCCTGATTTTCAGCCTAATGCTATTAGACATTCCAGTCTGAGGAGATGTCCGGTCAAGTGATTAGTGGATTTAAGATAGGCACTCACATCAGGATCACTACTGAACGTCCAAGGCCAACCTATAGCAGGATTCCTCTAGATTTGCAGCGAAAAGTGGGGGTAGTTGAACGGAAACGGTGCAGTGTTCTATAAAGGCTTGGGATTAAAATCTTGGAACGTCATCTCCAGCCGTGACCAGAAAAGACAATTCTGAGACAATACTCCTCAGGAAGATTCACATGAGAGATGGAAAAAATCCTACTTAGTAATGAGGGAGGATTACTGAAGTATGAGCTTCCAGAGGAAATGAGAGTGATCCAGAGTATGCTCTATTTTAGTACAGGATGCAAGGAAGTCCATGTCACTTACAAAATAAAATTTTTTTTACACAGAAAACTCCTCCCATTACTGGCAATTGTTGTGATCCCTCTTTAAGGCTGTTAGTTAATTCTCACTCCCAGACGGTATGACATGCACATGGAACCATGGACGTTGCTTTCCTGCAAGGATTCCATGCCAGTTCTTTAGAACCAGTCTTGTATCAGTTTAAAATTTATCCTGGAATCTCATTAGGGAGGTGGGGAGATTTTCTTCATATGCTTAGGAGACCCACCTAGAGCTATTTAATATGGGCCCTTATCCCGTGCCCAGTGAAATCCAAGGGCATCTTTCCAATGCATTGAGATGACTTCAAATATGGCCCTGTGGTTGGCAATCCTCTCCTCAAGAACGGGCCAGCTAAAGACTATGCACCATTTACATTTCTTTTAAACATTCAACGTAGGGCTAAAGAGGATTCAAATGGAGCATAGATCTCTGAGTTAGCCCGCTGCTCTGGAGATAGTTTCATTCTCCCGTGCTTGGAAAATCAGCTGTGAAACAACCTACTGTGATGGGACTTTTGAATCCAGGACAATGACGTTCTTCCTCTTTACACCACATGAAAATCTGGTCCTCGATTTCAAGTAATAAGTTCCTAGGCACTCCATCTTAGCCATGATGTATCTTCTCGTCATCAATTCTTTAGGAATGTCTATACATTTCTTTAACAAGAAGTTCTGACACTAGTTGAAAGGTCTCATGTCTTTCAATTTAAAGAGAGAAGCATTGAAGCTGGAGATTTCAAAAGTGACTGGAGATTCATGGTGCCCGCTTGCGATACCTTATAGGAAATTGGGCTCCAGAGAGCAAGAACTGAGCACATTGGAAATGCACGGATCTTCATGCTGTTCAAAGTAGGGCACCAATATCACTAGTCTCTTGAATATCCTGGCCTTGTTTTTAGCGAGAGAAGTCTTGGTCCTTGTTGCAAAATCATTAACCTCCCTTCTATTTACCTGATAAGCTTCATAGAGTCTTTTCTTCTTCCTACTGCCCTGGTCCTAGAAAGTGCTGCTGAAGGTGTAGATAGCAGTTGAAAAAAATACGGGCAATGGTGGGGTAGTTTCTAGAAGAGAAGGAAACATCCGAAGAAGTGGGTTGTAGCCCACGAAAGCTTATGCTCTAATAAATTTGTTAGTCTCTAAGGTGCCACAAGTACTCCTGTTATTTTTGCAGATACAGACTAACACGGCTGCTACTCTGAAACATAGTGAAGAGTTATGGGTGGGAATTCTAAGCATGCAGAATAAACTCTCCCATCTGCCAAGGAGTTCCAAGGGTAAACTCCACCTTGCTGCTAATTAGGTACTAGTTTGGATATAACAAACTTACATGTAATCCCGTGCATGACAGCAGATTGTGCGAGTGATACACCCCTGAGTCAACCTCATACTGTGAAGTAATTGAAAGCAGAAGAATAAAAATGGAACTACATTTATACCCATGTTGACACCAAGCAAGTTAATTGGATGATACCAGGAAGGCATCTTGCCCATAAAGATTTCAGATGACAGAAACTGCAGGGAGTATTGTGCATGTCATCCTATGTTTGACTGAGAATTGAGTAATTGATTAACCATGATTAAAGCCATTACAACAATTAGAGGAATTAGAAAGGCAAGAAAATATTTGGTTTGGTTAATGATCAGGTCTGAGTGCATAAGGGTGTTTTCTATGCTTCCCATTGGCTAAGAATGCGTATAAAAGTGCTGGGAACTGCAGGTTGTTCTATCCACTTCTCCTGACTTCATCGCCTTCGTGACCAGGGTAAGTCTATTTAACTCAATTGGCTCCAATTGTTGCTTTAGTGATAGTTTTAACTATGGACTGAATCCTGCACCAACACTACGTGATTTTTGATCTGTTGGAGCAGAGGGCATCTTGCTTTCAATAAGAGACTTTCTGTAGCTTGTCAATTGAAGACCTTGGTGGCTGCAGTCTTATAAATAGTATGTTGCGATTTTCAAATCTTCATATGAGATTGGGACCCTTTCATTCACAGTAAATGGGGATTGGACAGGGAAATCCTCAAGGAAAAGTGGCCAATAATGGCTTAGTAGATGAAGAAAAGTTCGTGGATGGGACCCAAAAATATAGGAAAGTTGATTGGCATGGGAAGGAGGAAGACAGACTGTCCGAAGGCGTCACGGGGGTTAGTTAGGCAGAAGACTTAGAGTGAATCGTGAACAGGGTTAAAGGGAAGAAATGGGATCAGATATGGATCTTTTTATAAATAGACCTTCTAATCATCTATTACCATATTAAACCAGCTGTGAAACTAGTATGCCACTGTGAATTGCGTGTATTCTTTACCCTGTCTCTACTGCGTGTTTCAGGTCTATCACAATCACAAAAGATGTCTTCCAGCAAAGATTTGTGTTACCCACGTCCACCATGTTATCCCGACATCTGCCCAAACCCATATGTTGATGCGTGGAACGAGCCTTGTGTCACATCATGCGGTGACTCGAGCGCAGTGGTCTATGCACCACCAGTTGTCGTGAGATTCCCCGGACCTATTCTCGCTACCTGCCCTCAAGACAGCGTTGTGGGAAGCACCTTACCAAATTTACCCTATGGATATGGGGGCCCATATGGGGGTGGTAGTTTTGGTGGCTCAGTCAGTTCTGTGGGTGTTTATGGAGGTGGATACGGTGCTGGGTATGGTGGTGGATACGGGGGCTTATATGGGTATGGGAAGAGATATGGTAGGAAGTGCTATTCTTCCCGCTTTGGAAGCTGTGGCCCATGCTAAACCCAGCAGAAAGATCCACGGAACAAGAAACAACCAGGAAATGAAAGAGACGATGGAGATTCACCTCTTAGCTAATGGAAAATGAGCACCTACAACTCCACATGAAACCAGTGGGGGCTGTGTGTAAAACAGGCCTATTAATGTCTTCCCTTGTTACATGTTACCATAACTGTATGGCTGAATAATTGTGGAGCTTACTCTTATGTTCATAATGTGCTTTGTCCTCTTTGAGGCTGAAAGGTCCACAACAAGTAACTTAATTTAATAAAAAACGGGACACGTTTTTAAAATCTACAGGTATGAGAAAGAGAACAGAACATCATGTGTCAAATGCATCACTTTGGACATAGTGATTGCTTGTAGTTCCTATTGTAACCCTAAATATACAGTCTCTGTGCTTTGCATTAATTCATTCTGTAACTGTAAACTGCACTGCTCATTCCCATTAAAAATTATACTGCATCATAGTATCGGCCTTCTGGTTTTCCTTTCCCCTCCATTCTTTCTTTCCAAAGCACTCTGGGTGAAATTCTCCCCTGTGTAGATGGTCAATACCAACCCTAGGTACTAATCAGTCCCACTCAAATCCATAAGTAAAAGGATAATCAGGTACATTCATTGGTTAATAGGATTATGCAGGCACTCTATGGGGGGAATTACCCTGTTGTTACACATGTCTCTGATAGACTCTAACTAGCTAAATACATTTCAATTACAATATATTTCTCTGTTCTATTTATTATACAGAACTGTAGAAACAGAGGGCTAGAAGGGACTGTTAGAGGCCGTCTAGTCCAGCTCCCTGAGCTGAGGCAGGACCAAGTAAACATAGAGCATAGACCAACCCTTACCGGTGTTTGGCTATCCTGTTCTTAAAATTCTTTAAAAAAAGGATGACGATTCTGCAACTTCCCTTGAAAGCCTAAAATCAGTGCTTAACTATCATTAGAATTAGAAATGTTATGCTTATATATAACCTAAGACTCCCTTGTTTCAGATTAAGATAGTTACTCCTTGTGTTTCCTTGGGTGGTCACTGAGAAGAATTGATCACCATCCTCTCTATAATAGCCCTGAACATACATGAAGACTGTTATCAGATTCTATTCTAAACATGCCTGGTTTTCTTTAAAGTTTCCTCATAGTTCTGGTTTTCTAAACCTTTCCTCATTTTTGTAGCTCTCCTCTGGACTCTCTCCAATTGGTCCACATCTTTCCTGCTAATGTCTGTTGCCCCAAAGCAGACACAATACTCCATCTGAAACACCATCACACAACTAGTTAGAGCAGGACAATTTGCTTCCTAAATTATAGGACTTTGCACTTGTTTTTATTCAATTTCAGCTTGTTGATTTCAGATTCATTCTGCGATTTGTCAAGCAGATTTGGAATTCAAATCCTGCCCTCCAAAGTGCTTGCAACCCTTCTCAATTTGGTGTCATCCACTAATTGTCTAAGCCTCGTCTCCACACCATTATGCAACTCATTAATGAAAATATCACAAAGTACAGGAACCAGGACAACCTCCTAAGTGTCCCTGCTATATATGGGCTCCCACATAGGAAATAGACCATTGATAACTAGTCTTTGAGTCTGGACTTTCAGACGGTTTGGCACTCACTTGTTCGAAATTTCATCTCAACCATAAGTTGAGAAGAATGAGATAAGCAGCCTTTTTGTTAGTGCCTGAAGTTGTAAACAAAAGGATTAGGACCTATAGGGGAGAAAGACCAGGAAACTGGGATATTCACTGTGGTGAGTCTTTCAGTCCCACCCACCTCTCAATTCCAGAGAGCTGGGAGACATATGTCCCTCCCATCATTCCACCTCAAATACTGAATATATGTGAGCCCCTTCAAAAACTACATATGCAGCAAAAGTGTGAGAAAACGTACCATGACATGCAAAATAAAATAGTAATATAAAAATCACAACAATGGAAATTCAGCATGTGTATCCCAATCTCCGGCTAAATCTTGCCAACTTCTAGCCCTAAATCTGGCCCACCACGGGTGCACCAAGCCAACGTTTCATGTCATGTCAAATTATGTTTGGGTTTCCACACATTCCAACTTTTTCTGCAGCAGGAAGAAAGACTGAATTGCCCTTTGCTCCTTTCCAAGCTGAACCAAAGGGGCCAGAGGGGTGTGCACCTATGTCCCAGCCAAACAGAGGTCTCTTCAGAGCCAGACGAGAGACTTGAACCATAACAAAATGCCAAGCTGGCTGTAATGGATAGTGAGGAGCACAAAGTCCATGCCATACAAGGTAAAGGAATCCAATCTCGTTGGTCAACACCCCAATGCTGGACAGTATTGGAGAGCTAAGGAGGGAAACACTGAGCGAGAGTTGCATATGAAGAGACCAAAGAGAGGGTATTGATCTGACCAAGATGACTCAGGGAATCTATGAATATAGTCAAGCCCAAGGTTTTCAGAAGTGACTGTGATTTGTGATGCCTCAGGTCTTGGGTGCTCAGCTAGAGTTGGACTTGAATATTGGTATAGAAGGGTACAGCTTGCTGAGGAAGGACAGGCAGGGGAAAAAGGGAAGAGGTGTTGCCTTATATATATAAAAAATGTATACACTTGGACTGAGGTTGAGATGGAAATAGGAAACAGACTTGTTGTAAGTCTCTGGGTAAGGATAAAAGGGGTAAAAAACAAGGCTTATATCATGGTAGGGGGTCTACTACAGACCACCCGACCAGGAAGAAGAGGTGGATGAGGCTTTTTTTAAACAACTAACAAAATCATCCAAAGCACAGGACTTGGTGGTGATGGGGGACTTCAATTACCCAGACTTCTGTTAGGAAAATGACTGAGCAGGGCACAGATTATCCAACAACTTCTTGGAATGTATTGGAAACAATTTTTTATTTCAGAAGGTGGAGAAAGCTACTAGGGGAGAGGCTGTTCGAGATTTGATTTTGACAAATAGGGAAGAACGGGTTGAGAATTTGAAAGTGGAAGGCAACTTGGTTGAAAGTGATCATGAAATGATAGAGTTCATGAGTCTAAGGAATGGCAGGAGGGAGAACAGCACAATAAAGACAATGGATTTCAAGAAGGCAGACTTTAGCAAAGTCAGGGAGTTGGTAGGAGGTAAGAACCCATTGGAAGCAAGTCTAAAGGGAAAAACAATTGAAGATGGTATTTTTTCAAAGAGATATTATTAAGGGCACAAGAGCAAACTATCCCGCTGCATAGGAAAGAGAGGACATGTGGCAAGAGACCACCCTGGCTTAACTAGGAGATCTTCAATGATCTAAAAATCAAAATAGAGTCCTACAAAAAGTGGAAACTAGGACAAATTAAAAGGGTAATAACACCAGTACATAGGGACAAAATTACAAAGGCCAAGGCACAAAACGAGATCAAACTAGCAAGAGACATAAAGGGTAACAAGAAAACATTCTACAAATACATTAGAAGCAAGAGGAAGACCAAGGACAGAGTAGGACCATTACTTAATGTGTTGGGGTGGGGGAATAATAACAGAAAATGTGGAATGCTTAATGACTTCTTTGTTTCGGTTTGGTGGTGATTGGACGTCCAAAATAGTGAATGCCAGTGAAAATGAGGCAGGATCAGAGGCTAAAATACAAAGTGGGAAATGGCTGCCTAGGAAGGAGTACTGCAGGAAGGGATCTGGGGGTCTTAGTGGACCACAAGCTAAATATGAGTCAACAGTGTAAAACTGTTGCGAAAAACAAAACAAAACCCAATCATCATTCTGGAATGTATTATCAGGAGTGTTATAAGCAAGACACGAGAAGTAATTCTTCCAATCTACTCCATGCTGATTAGCCCTCAAATAGAATATTGTGTCCAGTTCTGGGAGCCGCATTTCAGGAAAGATTTGGAGAAAGTCCAGAGAAGAGCAACAGAAATTATTAAAGGTCTAGAAAACATGAGCTACAAGCGAACATTGCAGAAATTGGGTTTGTATACTCTGGAGAAGAGAAGACTGAGAAGAGACATGATAACAGTTTTCAAGTATACAAAAGGTTGTTAGAAGGAAGAGGGAGAAAAATTGCTCTCGTTAACTTCTGAAGATAGGACAAGAAGCAATGGGCTTCAATTGCAGCAAGGGAGGTTTAGGTTGGACATTAGGAAAAAATTCCCAACTGTCAGGATGGTTAAGCACTGGAATAAATTGCCTTGGGAGGTTGCAGAATCTCCTTCATTGGATATTTCTAAGAGCAGGTTGGACAAACACCTGTCAGGAATGGTCTAGATAATACTTAGTCCTGCCATGAGTGCAGGGGACTGGACTAGATGACCTCTCGAGGTCCCTTCAAGCCCTATGATTCGATGATTCTTTATAAGTGTAAACTTTCTCACTATCATGATAATTAAGCTGTGATTTTTGGCTTTCAAGGGAAGTTATAGAATCCCCATCACTGGAGGTTTTTAAGAACAGGTTATACAAACACCTGTGAGGGCTGGTCTAGTTGTACTTGACCCTGCCTCAGCACAGACAGATGGACTACATGACCTCTTGAGGTCTCCTCCAGCCTTATATTTAAAGATTTATACGATTCTGTAGAGTATTTAGAGCAGGGAAATGTATTCATATTGAAAGTCATTTATTTATTCCCATTCTATTAGAGACAAGTGTTACAAGGAGGTTACACCCTCCTGTGCAGAGGACCTACACAGTGCTATTGAGCAATTAATACACCTGATTCTCTTCTCACTTGTCGGCTTGCGTGTCATTGATTAGTGCATAGGGCTGGTACTGACCATCGGCACAGTGGAGAATTTCACCCAGAGTGCTTTGGAAAGAAAGAATGGAGGAGAAAGAAAAACCAGAACATCAATAATATAATGCAGCATCATTTTTAATGGGAATGAGCAGTGGAGTTTACATTGCAGAATGAATTAACGCAGAGCACAGAGAGTGTATTTTCTGGCATACAATAGGAGCTACAAGCAATCACTATCTCCAAAGTGATGCATTTCACAAAAGATGTTGTGATGTCTTTCTAGCAGCTGCAGATTTGAAAATCATGTCCCATTTTTCATCACATTAGGTTAGTTGTTGTTGACCTTTCAGCATCAAATAGGACAAAGCACATTATGAACATAAGTGTACGCTGCAAAACCATTAGACCATACAGTTAAGGTGACATGTAACAAGGGAAGACATTGATAGGCCTGATTTATACATCGCCCCCACTGGTTTCATGTGGAGTTCTAGGTGCTCATTTTCCATTAGCTAAGAGGGGAATCTCCATCATCTCTTTCATTTCCTGGTTGTTTCTTGTTCCGTAGATCTTTCTTCTGGGTTTAGCATGGGCCACAGCTTCCAAAGCGGGAAGAATAGCACTTCCTACCATATCTCTTCCCATACCCATATAAGCCCCCGTATCCACCACCATACCCAGCTCCGTATCCACCTCCATAAGCACCCCCATAACCGAATGAGCCACCGAAACTACCACCTCCATATGAGCCCCCATATCCATAGGGTAAATTTGGTAAGGTGCTTCCCACAACGCTGTCTTGAGGGCAGGTAGCGAGAATAGGTCCTGGGAATCTCACGACAACCGGTGGGGCATAGACCACTGCGCTCGAGTCACCGCATGATGTGACACAAGGCTCATTGCAGGCATCAACGTATGGGTCTGGGCAGATGTCGGGATAACATGGCGGGCGTGGATAACACAGAGCTTTGCTGGAAGACATCTTTTGTGATTGTGGTATACCTGAAACACACAGTGCGGAGCAGAGCAAACATTATACACAATTCACAACATTAAAGGAGATTCATAGCTCTGTTTGTTGAAGCCTCTTCAATACAACCCTATATCTTCTTTGTAAAGCTTCAAAAAGCTTTCCTGCCACATTCAGTATAAATCACCTTTTCACTGCTTAAGGCAGCCATTAACCAGTGCAAAACCCATATGTAATGAATGGTTATTATCTCTGTGACAGGTTACCAGAGTCTTGGTGAGTCACTGGGTGACCTGGGAGAAGATTAATGATAGAATTGAGCATGTGGACTCCAGGACCTCCTAAATTCTACAATTGAGAATGGTCCCCCATTGTCCTTGTCCTGTATCTGCAGAGAGGACAATCCCTGAATGTAATTACTGGAAATGGGGGGGTCCCAATCCCATATGTAGATTTGAAATTCCCAACCTGATATTTTTAAGACTGCATCCATCAGGCTCACCAATTGATGAACTACAGAAAGTCTCTTATGGAAAGCAAGATGCCCCCGTCTCCAACAGCTCTACAAAACTATCATTAAAACAACAATTGATACAAATGAAGTTAAATAGACTTACCCGGTGCACCAAGAAGATGAAGTCAAGAGAAGTGGATAGAACAACCTGCAGTTCCAAGTACTTTTATGTGCTTTATTAGCCAATGGGAAGCAGAGGAAACACCCTTTTGGCATTGATACCTGATCATTAATGAAACAAAATGTTTTCTTGCCTGGTTAATTCCTTGAATTGTTGTAATGGCTTTGATCATGGTTAATCAATTACTCAATTCTCAGTCCCACATAGGATGACATGCACAAGACACCCTGCAGTTCCTGTCATCTGAAATCTTTATGGGCAAGATACCTTCCTGGTATCATCCTACAAACTTCCTCGGTGTCGACACAAGAATAAATCTAGCTCCATTTCTTTCATTTTGCTTTGAATGACTTCACAGGATGAGGGTGACTCAGGGGTGTATCACCGGTACATTCTGCTGTCATGCCCAGGATTCTATGCTGGTTCTTTACACCCAAACCAGTCTCTAATTAGAGGCATGGTGGAGTTTACCCTTGGAACTCCTTGGAGGATGGGAAAGTTTATTCATCATGCTTAGAATCCCCACCTGTAACTCTTCACTGTGTGTTTGAGCCATTTCGGTTTTGAAATCCTTGGATGAATTTTCAGTCAGTTCAATGGCCTTTAAAGCAAGCCTTATGTGGTTACAGTTCTCTCCTGGAGACAAGGCCGGTACATGACCTATACATAAGTTAAACCCCACCTAAGCCTTCAAAGTAGAAGTGAAGCAGGATCAAAGTGGTACATATGATTTGTTCCCCTCCCCCCCGATTTTCAGCCTAATGCGATTAGACATTCCAGTCTGAAGAGATGTCCAGTCAAGTGATCGGTGATGTAAGGATAGGGACTCAATTGAGGGTCCGAACAGTACAGCCAAGGTCTACCTAGTGCAGGCTTCCTCCAGTGTTTCAGTGAAAAGTGGGGGTAGTTGAAAGGAAAGTGTGCAGTGTTGTATAAAGATTTGGGATTAAAAACTTGGAACTGTCTCTCCATCCAGGTCCTAACACGAGAGTGGTTTTCTTCTAGGACAATGCTCCTAACAAAGAAAGCCCAAGAAGACAACATGAGAGATGGAAATAGAGCCTTCTTAGTCATGGCGAGATGGTTGAGGAATGAGCTTCCAGAGGAAACTAGACTAATCCTGAGTATGATCTACTTTAGCAAAGGATGCAAGGTCCTTCTCTTTTAGAAACTACCTCACCATTGCCAGAATGGTTTTCAAACTGCTATCTACACCCTCAGTAGCACTTTCTATTACCATCGAAGTAGGTGGAAGAAAAGACTCTATGAAGCTTACCAAGGAAAGAGGAGGGAGGTTAATGATTTAGCAACAATGACCAAGACTTCTCTCACTAAACACACGATTTTCAGAAGTGACTTGCGATTTTGGTGCCCAACCTCAGACACCTTGAAGTTCCCTGCATTTCAAATGTGCTTAGTTCCTGCTCTCTGGACCCCAATTTCCTATAAGGTATCTCAAGTGGGCACCTAGGAATCACCAGTCACTTCTGAAATCCTTGGCTTTCAGTTCTTCTTACTTTATATTGAAAGACATGAGAGATATCGACTATAGTCAGAACTGCTCACTAAAGAAATGTATAGACATTCCTAAAGAATTGAGGTTGATTTTCTGACAAATTCATAGATTCATAGATTCATAGATTCTAGGACTGGAAGGGACCTTGAGAGGTCATCGAGTCCAGTCCCCTGCCCGCATGGCAGGACCAAATACTGTCTAGACCATCCCTGATAGACATTTATCTAACCTACTCTTAAATATCTCCAGAGATGGAGATTCCACAACCTCCCTAGGCAATTTATTCCAGTGTTTAACCACCCTGACAGTTAGGAACTTTTTCTTAATGTCCAACCTAAACCTCCCTTGCTGCAGTTTAAGCCCATTGCTTCTTGTTCTATCCTTAGAGGCTAAGGTGAACAAGTTTTCTCCCTCCTCCTTATGACAGCCTTTTAGATACCTGAAAACTGCTATCATGTCCCCTCTCAGTCTTCTCTTTTCCAAACTAAACAAACCCAATTCTTTCAGCCTTCCTTCATAGGTCATGTTCTCAAGACCTTTAATCATTCTTGTTGCTCTTCTCTGGACTCTCTTCAATTTCTCCACATCTTTCTTGAAATGCGGTGCCCAGAACTGGACACAATACTCCAGCTGAGGCCCAACCAGAGCAGAGTAGAGCGGAAGAATGACTTCTCGTGTCTTGCTCACAACACACCTGTTAATACATCCCAGAATCAAGTTTGCTTTTTTTGCAACAGCATCACCCTATTGACTCATATTTAGCTTGTGGTCCACTATAACCCCTAGATCCCTTTTTGCCGTACTCCTTCCCCTCTTTTTCCCCTCAGTCTTGATTCCCATGGGACCTTATCTATCAGCTCTCTGAGCTTACCAAAATCCACCTTCCTGAAATCCATTGTCTCTATTTTGCTGTTCTCTCTTCTACCCTTCCTTAGAATTGCAAACTCTATGATTTCATGATCACTTTCACCCAAGCTGCCTTCTACTTTCAAATTCTCAACGAGTTCCTCCCTATTTGTTAAAATCAAGTCTAGAACAGCTTCCCCCCTAGTAGCTTTTTCAACCTTCTGAAATAAAAAGTTGTCTGCAATGCAGTCCAAGAATTTGTTTGATAGTCTGTGCCCCGCTGTGTTATTTTCCCAACATATATTTGGATAGTTGAAGTAAAGAAGAAAAGAAAATACAGCACAGCTAAAGTTGGAGTGCCCAGTTACATATTACTAGAAATGGAGGGCCAGATTTTCAGGTGGTGCAAACAGGAAGAAAGTCATTGGCATGGATACAAGACTCCCCTAACCGGCGGTCCCTTCACAGCTGAGTTTCTAAGAGCTACTTTGAATGTTTAAGAGAAATGTAAATGATGCATAGTCCTATAGCTGGCCTTTACTTGAGGAGAGGATTGCCAACCACAGGGCCATATTCAAAAACAGCTCAACTCATTGGAAAGATGCCTTTGGATTTCAGCTGGCATGGGATCAGGCCCCATACTAAATAGCTGCAGGTGGGCATCCTAAGCATACAGAAGAAAATCTCCCACCTCTCTAATGAGATCACAGGGTACACTTGAATTGGTTACTACACTGGTTTTAATAACCTTAGCATGACAGCAATTTGCATTACTGATACAGCTCTGAGATACCTTCATTTTGTGCAGTTATTGAAAAGAGAACTAAACAAAACAAGCTAATTTCATTTCCTGTGAAGTATGTGGAAAGATGCTGGCCATGAATAAAGTGCATGAGGATTGTATATGAAAGCAATGTCCATGGTTCCATGTGTGTGACATTCAGTCTGGGCGCGAGAATTAACTAATAGAGCTAAAGAGGGATCACAACAATTGCCAGTAATGGGAGGAGTGTCCTGTGCAAAATATTTTGTTTTGTAATTGACATGGACTTCCTGCACCCAGGGTGTCTCACATCCTCATCGTGGGCTAAAACAACATACAAATGTCATCCCAATTCAGGGCTTTTCTAGCCACTTCTCTTGACTTATTCCCTTCAGTGAACCAGCTAAATCAGAGTCAATTCAATTGCTTTATTGCTGTTGTAATTTTTCTTCATTGATAGTTTAACTTCTGAGTGAATCTTGAAAAAAAAAGGGCTTGCGGTTCTTTTAATTGTGGAAGGATTTTTCCCCCATAAATGTGTCCTTGTACTTAGATGGGTTAAGGCATTGCTGGATTTTGCATTAAAATATATAAAGTGTCTAATTTCAAAACCACATAGAGAGTTGAGTTCCCTAATTCTGGTTAATATGACAGGAGAAAGGGGCATTCATATTCCTTAGACAAGATTAAAAAATCTCAGGCTAAAGAGGACCTGCGGAATTCTATTGCTCAATTAATATATCTGATGCTCTACTTCCTTATGTACTTCAGTGGGGTTGATTAGTGGATATGGCTGGCACTGATCATTTGCACAGGGCAAAATTTCATTCACAGTGAATTGGAAAGAAGGAATGGAGGGGAAAGGAATACCAGAAGTCCAATACTATAATGCAGCATAATCTTTAAAGGAATGAGCTACAGAGTTTACACTTCCAGATTGTATTAATGCAGAGTACATAAAATGTATTTTCAGGGTTAGAATAAGAGCTACAACCAATCACCGGCTCCAAAGTGATGCATTTCTTACCACTGTAGAGTTTGAAAGCAATATCCCGTTTTCCAGCAAATTGAATCACTTGTGATAGACCATTCAGCATCAAATAAGACAAAGCACAATATGAGCATTAGTGTAAACTGCAAAACCATATAGACTATAAACCAAAGGCAATATGTAATAAGGGGAAATTCTCTACTAAGTTTCATAGAGTGTTTTGTTCTTCTTAATACTTAGGTATAGAAAGTGCTGCTTAGGGTGTAGACAGCAGTTTAAACACCATTCTGGCAATGGTGAAGTAGTTTTCTAAGAGAAGGACCTTGCATCCTGTGCTAAAATAGATCATACTCTGGATTAGTTTAATTTCCTCTGTTAGCTCATTCCTCAATCATCTCAACATGACTAAGTGAGCATTGTTTCCATCGCTCATGTGAGTCTTCCATGAAGAAGTGAGGTTTTATACCCACAAAAGCTTATGCCCAATAAATCTGTTAGTCTTTAAGGGGCCACCAGACTCCTTGTTGTTTTTGTGGATACAGACTAACACGGCTACCCCCTAATTCCAGGGCTTTGTAAGGATTATTGTCCCAGAAGAACACCATTGTCCTGTTAGGTCATGGTTGGAGATGCAGTTCCAATATCTTAATCCTGAGTCTTTATACAACAATGCTCTCTTTCCTTTCACCTACTACCACTGTTCGCTGCAAATCATAAGGAAGATTGCAGTAGATGGACCTTGAGGGTCCTGTTCTGATCATCAGCTGAGACCCTGACCCGAAACCACTGATCACTTGACTGGACATCTCTTCAGACTGGAATGTCTAATAGCATTAAGCTGAAAGTCCGGGTTGGAAAACAAATCAGAAGCACCATTTCTATCCTGCTTCAGCTCTACTTAGAAGGTTTAGAAGGGATATGCTCTATCCCAGGGGTCAGCAACCTTTCAGAAGTGGTGTGCTGCGTCTTCATTTATTCACTCTAATTTAAGGTTTCACGTGCCAGTCATACATTTTAACGTTTTTAGAAGGTCACTTTCTATAAGTCTATAATATATAACTAAACTATTGATGTATGTAAAGTAAATAAGGTTTTTGAAATGTTTAAGAAGCTTCATTGAAAATTAAATTAAAATGCAGAGCCCCCCGGACCGGTGGCCAGGACCCGGGCAGTGTGAGTGCCACTGAAAATCAGCTTGTGTGCCGCCTTCGGCACACGTGCCATAGGTTGCCTACCCCTGCTCTATCCCTTCAGCATAGGGCACATACTTCCCTGTTTCCAGGAGAATATTGTAACCCAGAAGGCCTGGTTTGAAGGCCATTGAACTGACTGAAAGGACATCCATGGATTACAAAAACATAATGACTCAAACACATAGTGAAGAGTTACAGGTGGGGATTCTTAGGGTGTGGAATAAATTCTCCTATCCTCCAAGGAGTTCCAAGGGTAAACTCCACCATGCCTCTAATTAGAGACTGGTTTGGGTGTAAAGAACAAGCACAGAATCCTGGGCATGACAGCAGAATGTACCGGTGATACACCCCTGAGTCACCCTCATCCTGTGAAGTCATTCAAAGCAAAATGAAAGAAATGGAGCTAGATTTATTCTTGTGTCGACACCGAGGAAGTTTGTAGGATGATACCAGGAAGGTATCTTGCCCATAAAGATTTCAGATGACAGGAACTGCAGGGTGTCTTGTGCATGTCATCCTATGTGGGACTGAGAATTGAGTAATTGATTAACCATGATCAAAGCCATTACAACAATTCAAGGAATTAACCAGGCAAGAAAACATTTTGTTTCATTAATGATCAGGTATCAACGCCAAAAGGGTGTTTCCTCTGCTTCCCATTGGCTAATAAAGCACATAAAAGTACTTGGAACTGCAGGTTGTTCTATCCACTTCTCTTGACTTCATCTTCTTGGTGCACCGGGTAAGTCTATTTAACTTCATTTGTATCAATTGTTGTTTTAATGATAGTTTTGTAGAGCTGTTGGAGACGGGGGCATCTTGCTTTCCATAAGAGACTTTCTGTAGTTCATCAATTGGTGAGCCTGATGGATGCAGTCTTAAAAATAGCAGGTTGGGAATTTCAAATCTACATATCGGATTGGGACCCCCCCTTTCCAATAATTACATTCAGGGATTGTTCTCTCTGCAGATACAGGACAAGGACAATGGGGGACCATTCTCAATTGTAGAATTTAGGAGGTCCTGGAGTCCACATGCTCAATTCTATAATTAATCTTCTCCCAGGTCACCCAGTGACTCACCAAGACTCTGGTAACCTGTCACAGAGATAATAACCATTCATTACATATGGGTTTTGCACTGGTTAATGGTTGCCTTAAGCAGTGAAAAGGTGATTTATACTGAATGTGGCAGGAAAGCTTTTTGAAGCTTTACAAAGAAGGTATAGGGTTGTACTGAAGAGGCCTCAACAAACAGAGCTATGAATCTCCTTTAATGTTGTGAATTGTGTATAATGTTTGCTCTGCTCCCCACTGTGTATTTCAGGTATACCACAATCACAAAAGATGTCTTCCAGCAAAGCTCTGTGTTACCCACGCCCGCCATGTTATCCCGACATCTGCCCAGACCCATACGTTGATGCCTGCAATGAGCCTTGTGTCACATCATGCGGTGACTCGAGCGCAGTGGTCTATGCCCCACCGGTTGTCGTGAGATTCCCGGGACCTATTCTCGCTACCTGCCCTCAAGACAGCGTTGTGGGAAGCACCTTACCAAATTTACCCTATGGATATGGGGGCTCATATGGGGGTGGTAGTTTTGGTGGCTCAGTCGGTTCTGGGGGTGTTTATGGAGGTGGATACGGTGCTGGGTATGGTGGTGGATACGGGGGCTTATATGGGTATGGGAAGAGATATGGTAGGAAGTGCTATTCTTCCCGCTTTGGAAGCTGTGGCCCATGCTAAACCCAGAAGAAAGATCTACGGAACAAGAAACAACCAGGAAATGAAAGAGACGATGGAGATTCCCCTCTTACCTGATGGAAAATGAGCACCTAGAACTCCACATGAAACCAGTGGGGGCGATGTATAAATCAGGCCTATCAATGTCTTCCCTTGTTACATGTTACCTTAACTGCATGGTCTAATGGTTTTGCAGGGTACACTTATGTTCATAATGTGCTTTGTCCTATTTGATGCTGAAAGGTCAACAACAGGTAACTTAATGAGATGAAAAATGGGACATTATTTTCAAATCTACAGCTGCAAGAAAGATAGCAGAACATCTTGTGTGAAATGCATCACTTTGGAGATAGTGGTTGCTTGTAGCTCCTATTGTATGCCAGAAAATACACTCTCTGTGCTCTGCGTTAATTCATTCTGCAATGTAAACTCCACTGCTCATTCCCATTAAAAATTATACTGCATTATATTATTGATGTTCTGGTTTTTCTTTCTCCTCCATTCTTTCTTTCCAAAGCACTCTGGGTGAAATTCTCCCCTGTGCCGATGGTCAGTACCAGCCCTATGCACTAATCAATGACACGCAAGCCGACAAGTGAGAAGAGAATCAGGTGTATTAATTGCTCAATAGCACTGTGTAGGTCCTCTGCACAGGAGGGTGTTACCCCCTTGTTACACTTGTCTCTAATAGAATGGGAATAAATAAATGACTTTCAACATGAATACATTTCCCTGCTCTAAATACTCTACAGAATCGTATAAATCTTTAAATATAAGGCTGGAGGAGACCTCAAGAGGTCACGTAGTCCATCTCTCTGTGCTGAGGCAGGGTCAAGTACAACTAGACCATCCCTCACAGGTGTTTGTATAACCTGTTCTTAAAAACCTCCAGTGACGGGGATTCTATAACTTCCCTTGAAAGCCTAAAATCACAGCTTAATTATCATGATCGTTAGAAAGTTTATGCTGAGAAAGAATCATTGAATCATAGAATCATAGGACTTGAAGGGACCTTGAGAGGTCATCTAGTCCAGTCCCCTGCACTCATGGCAGGACTAAGTATTAGCTAGACCATTCCTGACAGGTGTTTGTGTAACCTGCTCTTAGAAATATCTAAGGATGGAGATTCTGCAACCTCCCTAGGCAATTTATTTCAGTGCTTAACCACCCTGACAGTTGGGAATTTTTTCCTAATGTCCAACCTAAACCTCCTTTGCTGCAATTTAAGCCCATTGCTTCTTGTCCTATCCTCAGAAGTTAAGGAGAGCAATTTTTCTCCTTCCTCCTTCTAACAACCTTTTGTATACTTGAAAACTGTTATCATGTCTCTTCTCAGTCTTCTCTTCTCCAGAGTATACAAACCCAATTTCTGCAATGTTCCCTTATAGCTCATGTTTTCTAGACCTTTAATAATTTCTGTTGCTCTTCTCCAGACTTTCTCCAACTTGTCCACATCTTTCCTGAAATGCGGCTCCCAGAACTGGACACAATACTCTATTTGAAGGCTAATCACCATGAAGTAGAGAGGAAGAATTACTTCTAGTATCTTGCTTATAACACTCCTGATACTACATTCCAGAATGATTATTATTATTATTTTTTTGCAACAGTGTTACACTGTTGACTCATATTTAGCTTATGGTCCACTATGACCCCCAGATCCCTTCCTGCAGTACTCCTTCCTAGGCAGCCATTTCCCACTTTGTATTTTAGCCTCTGATCCTGCCTCTTGCTTCTAATGTATCTGTAGAATGTTTCCTTGTTACCCTTTATGTCTCTCGCTAGTTTGATCTTCTTTTGTGCCTTGGCCTTTCTAATTTTGTCCCTATGTACTTGTGTTATTACCCTTTTAATTTGTCCTAGTTTCCACTTTTTGTAGGACTCTTTTTTGATTTTTAGATCATTGAAGATCTCCTGGTTAAGCCAGGGTGGTCTCTTGCCACATTTCCTATCTTTCCTACGCAGCGGGATAGTTTTCTCTTGTGCCCTTAATATCATCTCTTTGAAAAAATACCGTCTTCAATTGTTTTTCCCTTTAGACTTGCTTCCAATGTTCTTACCTCCTACCAACTCCCTGACTTTGCTAAAGTCTGCCTTCCTGAAATCCATTGTCTTTATTGTGCTGCTCTCCCTCCTGCCATTCCTTAGACTCATGAACTCTATCATTTCATGATCACTTTCAACCAAGTTGCCTTCCACTTTCAAATTCTCAACCCGTTCTTCCCTATTTGTCAAAATCAAATCTCGAACAGCCTCTCCCCTAGTAGCTTTCTCCACCTTCTGAAATAAAAAATTGTTTCCAATACATTCCAAGAAGTTGTTGGATAATCTGTGCCCTGCTCAGTCATTTTCCTAACAGAAGTCTGGGTAATTGAAGTCCCCATCACCACCAAGTCCTGTGCTTTGGATGATTTTGTTAGTTGTTTAAAAAAAGCCTCATCCACCTCTTCTTCCTGGTCGGGTGGTCTGTAGTAGACCCCCTACCATGATATCAGCCTTATTTTTTATCCCTTTTATCCTTACCCAGAAACTTACAAGTCTGTTTCCATCTCAACCTCAGTCCAAGTGTATACATTTTTTATATATATAAGGCAACACCTCTTCCCTTTTTCCCCTGCCTGTCCTTCCTCAGCAAGCTGTACCCTTCTAAACCAATATTCAAGTCCAACTCTAGTTGAGTACCCGAGACGTGAGGCATCACAAATCACAGTCACTTCTGAAAATCTTGGGCTCGGCTATATTCATAGATTCCCTGAGTCATCTTGGTCAGATCAATACCCTCTCTTTGGTCTCTTCATATGCAACTCTCGCTCAGTGTTTCCCTCCTTAGCTCTCCAATACTGTCCAGCATTGGGGTGTTGACCAACGAGATTGGATTCCTTTACCTTGTATGGCATGGACTTTGTGCTCCTCCCTATTCATTACAGCCAGCTTGGCATTTTGTTATGGTTCAAGTCTCTCGTCTGGCTCTGAAGAGACCTCTGTTTGGCTGGGACATAGGTGCACACTCCTCTGGCCCCTTTGGTTCAGCTTGGAAAGGAGCAAAGGGCAATTCAGTCTTTCTTCCTGCTGCAGAAAAAGTTGGAATGTGTGGAAACCCAAATATAATTTGACATGACATGAAACGTTGGCTTGGTGCACCCGTGGTGGGCCAGATATAGGGCAAGCAGTTGGTCAGATGTAGCCGGAGTGTGGGATACACGTGCTGAATTTACATTGTTGTGATGTTTGTATCACTATTTTATTTTGCGTCTCATGGTACGTTTTCTCATAATTTTGCTGCATATGTAGTTTTTGAAGGGGCTCACACATATTCAGTATTTGAGGTGGAATGATGGGAGGGACATATGTCTCCCAGCTCTCTGGAATTGAGAGGTGGGTGGGACTGAAAGACTCACCACATGAATATCCCAGTTTCCTGGTCCTTCTCCCCTATAGCTCCTAATCCTTTTGTTTACAACTTCAGGCACTAACAAAAAGGCTGCCTATCTCATTATTATCAACTTATGGTTGAAATGAAATTTCTAACAAGTGGGTGCCTAACCGGCTGAAAGTCCGGACTCAAAGACTAGTTATGAATGGTTTATTTTCTATGTGGGAGGCCATATATAGCAGGGACACTTAGGAGGTTGTCCTGGTTCCTGTACTATGCGATATTTTCATTAATGAGATGCGTAATGGTCTGGAGAGGAGACTTAGACAATTAGTGGATGACACCAAATTGAGAGGGGTTGCAAGTTCTTTGGAGGCAGGATTTGAATTCCAAATCAGCTTGACAAATCACAGAATGAATCTGAAATCAACAAGCTGAAATTGAATAAATACAAGTGCAAAGTCGTATAATTTAGGAAGCAAATTGTCCTGCTCTAACTAGTTGTGTGATGGTGTTTCAGATGGTGTATTGTGTCTGGTTTGGGGCAACAGACATTAGCAGGAAAAATGTGGACCAATTGGAGAGAGTCCAGAGAAGAGCTATAAATATGGAGAAAGGTTTTGAAAACCAGAACTATGAGGAAACTTTAAAGAAAACCAGGCATGTTTAGAATTGAAAAATGAAAACTGGGCATCTGATAACAGTCTTCATGTATGTTCAGGGCTGTTATAGAGAGGATGGTGATCAATTCTTCTCAGTGACCACCCAAGGAAATACAAGGAGTAACTATCTTAATCTGAAACAAGGGAGTCTTAGGTTATATATAAGCATAACATTTCTAATTCTGATGATAGTTAAGCACTGATTTTAGGCTTTCAAGGGAAGTTGCAGAATCGTCATCCCTGGAGGATTTTAAGAACAGGATAGCCAAACACAGGTAAGGGTTGGTCTATGCTCTATGTTTACTTGGTCCTGCCTCAGCTCAGGGAGCTGGACTAGACGGCCTCTAACGGTCCCTTCTAATCCTCTGTTTCTACAGTTCTGTATAATAAATAGAACAGAGAAATATATTGTAATTGAAATGTATTTAGCTAGTTAGAGTCTATCAGAGACATGTGTAACAACAGGGTAATTCCCCCCGTAGAGTGCCTGCATAATCCTATTAACCAATGAATGTACCTGATTCTCCTTTTACTTATGGATTTGAGTGCGATTGATTAGTACCTAGGGTTGGTATTGACCATCTACACAGGGGAGAATTTCACCCAGAGTGCTTTGGAAAGAAAGAATGGAGGGGAAAGGAAAACCAGAAGGCCGATACTATGATGCAGTATAATTTTTAATGGGAATGAGCAGTGCAGTTTACAGTTACAGAATGAATTAATGCAAAGAACAGAGACTGTATATTCAGGGTTACAATAGGAGCTACAAGCAATCACTATCTCCAAAGTGATGCATTTGACACATGATGTTCTGTTCTCTTTCTCACACCTGTAGATTTGAAAAACGTGTCCCATTTTTTATGAAATTAAGTTACTTGTTGTGGACCTTCCAGCTTCAAAGAGGACAAAGCACAATATGAGCATAAGAGTAAGCTGCACAATTATTCAACCATGCAGTTAAGGTAACATGTAACAAAGGAAGACACTGATAGGCCTGATTTATACGTCGCTCCCGCTGATTTCATGTGGAGTTCTAGGTGCTCATTTTCCATTAGCTAAGAGGGGAATCTCCATCGTCTCTTTCACTTCCTGGTTGTTTCTTGTTCCGTGGATCTTTCTGCTGGGTTTAGCATGGGCCACAGCTTCCAAAGCGGGAAGAATAGCACTTCCTACCATATCCCTTCCCATACCCATATAAGCCCCCGTATCCACCACCATACCCAGCACCATATCCACCTCCATAAACACCCCCAGAACTGACTGAGCCACCAAAACTACCACCCCCATATGGGCCCCCATATCCATAGGGTAAATTTGGTAAGGTGCTTCCCACAATGCTGTCTTGAGGGCACGTAGCGAGAATAGGTCCGGGGAATCTCACGACAACCGGTGGTGCATAGACCACTGCACTCGAGTCACCACATGATGTGACACAAGGCTCATTGCAGGCATCAACATATGGGTTTGGGCAGATGTCGGGATAACATGGTGGACGTGGGTAACACAAATATTTGCTGGAAGACATCTTTCGTGATTGTGATAGACCTGAAACACACAGTAGAGACAGGGTAAAGAAAACACACAATTCACAGTGGCATAGCAGATTCACAGCTGGTTTAATATGGTAAAACATGATTAGAAGGTCTATTTATAAAAAGATCCATATCTGATCCCATTTCTTCCCTTTAACCCTGTTCACGATTCACCCTAAGTCTTCTGCCTAACTAACCCCTGTGACGCCTTCAGGCAGTCTGTCTTCCTCCTTCCCATGCCAATCAACTTTCCTATTTCTTTGGAACATACTATTTATAAGACTGCAGTCACTAAGGTCTTCAATTGACAAGCTACAGAAAGTCTCTTATCGAAATCAAGATGCCCTCTGCTCCAACAGATCAAAAATGACGTAGTGTTGGTGCAGGATTCAGTCCATAGTTAAAACTATCACTAAAGCAACAATTGGAGCCACTTGAGTTAAATAGACTTACCCTGGTCACGAAGGCGATGAAGTCAGGAGAAGTGGATAGAACAACCTGCAGTTCCCAGCACTTTTATACGCATTCTTAGCCAATGGGAAGCAGAGGAAACACCCCTTATGCACTGAGACCTGATCAGTAACCAAACCAAATGTTTTCTTGCCTGGCTAATTCCTCTAATTGCTGTACTGGCTTTGATCATGGTTAATCAATTACTCAATTCTCAGTCAAACATAGGATGACATGCACAATACTCCCTGCAGTTTCTGTCATCTGAAATCTTTATGGGCAAGATGCCTTCCTGGTATCATCCTATTAACTTGCTTGGTGTCAACACGGCTATAAATGTAGTTCCATTTTTATTCTTCTGCTTTCAATTACTTCACAGTATGAGGTTGACTCAGGGGTGTATCACTCGCACAATCTGCTGTCATGCACAGGATTACATGTAAGTTTGCTATATCCAAACAAGTACCAAATTAGCAGGAAGGTGGAGTTTACCCTTGGAACTCCTTGGAGGATGGGAGAGTTTATTCGGCATGTTTAGAATCCCCACCCATAACTCTTCACTATGTGTTTGAGACAATATGTTTTTGAAATCCATTGATGCCTTTTCAGTCAGTTCAATGGTCTTCAAACCAGGCCTTCTGGGTGACACTACTGTCCTAGAAACAGGGCCAGATCATGCCCAATGCTTAAGTTAAATCCCTCCTAAGCTTTCAAAGTAGAACTGAAGCAGGATCGAAGTGGTGCCTATTATTTCTGTTCAACCCTGATTTTCAGCCTAATGCTAATAGACATTCATGTCTGAAGGGATGTACAGTCAAGTGATCAGTGATTTAAGGTTAGGGACTCACCTGGGAATCAGAACAGAACACCTAAGGTCCCCCTACTGCAGTGTTGTGTAAAGGTTTGGGATTAAAATCTTGACAGTGGATCACCACAAGAGGGTGGTTTTCTTCTGGGGCAATGCGCCTGACAAAGAAAGCCCAGGAAGACTCACATGAGAGATGAAAATAAAGCCCACTTGGTCATGGCGAGATAGTTGAGGAATGAGCTTCCAGCAGAAATTAGACTAATCCAGGCTATGATCTACTTTAGCAAGGGATGCAAGGTCCTTCTCTTCTAAAAACTACCCCACCATTGCCCGTATTTTTTTTCAACTGCTATCTACACCTTCAGCAGCACTTTCTAGGACCAGGGCCGTAGGAAGAAGAAAAGACTCTATGAAGCTTACCAGGTAAATAGAAGGGAGGTTAATGATTTTGCAACAATGACCAAGACTTCTCTCGCTAAACACAAGGCCAGTATATTCAAGTGACTAGTGATATCGGTGCCATACTTCGAACACCATGAAGATCCGTGCATTTCCAATGTGCTCAGTTCTTGCTCTCTGGAGCCCAATTTCCTATAAGGTATCTCAAGCGGGTACCATGAATCTCCAGTCACTTTTGAAATCTCCGGCTTCAATGCTTCTCTCTTTAAATTGAAAGACATGAGACCTTTCAACTAGTATCATAACCGCTTGTTAAAAAAAGGTATAGACATTCCTAAAGAATTGAGGATACTTTTCCTACAAAGATGATGAGAAGATACATCATGGCTAAGATGGAGTGCCTAGGAACTTATTACTTGAAATCGAGGACCAGATTTTCAGGTGGTGAAAAGAGGAAGAACGTCATTGTCCTGGATTCAAAAGACCCATCACAGTAGGTTGTTTCACAGCTGATTTTCCAAGCACGGGAGAATGAAACTATCTCCAGAGCAGCGGGCTAACTCAGAGATCTATGCTCCATTTGAATCCTCTTTAGCCCTACGTTGAATGTTTAAAAGAAATGTAAATGGTGCATAGTCTTTAGCTGGCCTGTTCTTGAGGAGAGGATTGCCAACCACAGGGCCATATTTGAAGTCATCTCAATGCATTGGAAAGATGCCCTTGGATTTCACTGGGCACGGGATAAGGGCCCATATTAAATAGCTCTAGGTGGGTCTCCTAAGCATATGAAGAAAATCTCCCCACCTCCCTAATGAGATTCCAGGATAAATTTTAAACTGATACAAGACTGGTTTTAAAGAACTGGCATGGAATCCTTGCAGGAAAGCAACGTCCATGGTTCCATGTGCATGTCATACCGTCTGGGAGTGAGAATTAACTAACAGCCTTAAAGAGGGATCACAACAATTGCCAGTAATGGGAGGAGTTTTCTGTGCAAAAATTTTTTATTTTGTAAGTGACATGGACTTCCTTGCATCCTGTACAGAAACAGAGCATACTCTGGATTACTCTCATTTCCTCTGGAAGCTCATACTTCAGTAATCCTCCCTCATTACTAAGTAGGTTTTTTTCCATCTCTCATGTGAGTCTTCCTGAGGAGTATTGTCTCAGAATTGTCTTTTCTGGTCACGGCTCGAGATGACGTTCCAAGATTTTAATCCCAAGCGTTTATAGAACACTGCACCCTTTCCGTTCAACTACCCGCACTATTCGCTGCAAATCTAGAGGAATCCTGCTATAGGTTGGCCTTGGATGTTCAGTTGTGATCCTCATGTGAGTGCCTAACTTAAATCCACTGATCACTTGACCGGACATCTCCTCAGACTGGAATGTCTAATAGCATTAGGCTGAAAATCAGGGGTGTTCATAAATAATATGAACCACTTTGATCCTGCTTCACTTCTATTTTGAAAACTTAGGAGGGATTTAACTTAAGCCTAGGTCATGTACAGCCCTGTTTCCAGGAGAGTATTGTAACCCAGAAGGGCTGGCTTCAACACTATTGAACAGATTAAAAATTCATCCAAGGATTTCAAAAATATATTGGCCCAAACACATAGTGAAGAGTTACAGATGGGGATTTTAAGCATGCCGAATAAACCCTCCCATCCACCAAGGAGTTCCAGGTAAACACCTTGCCACTAATTATTTTCTAGTCTGGATATTATGGACTAACATGGAATCCTGTGCATGACAGCAGATTGTGCTTCTGATACATCCCTGAGTCACCCTCATACTGTGAAATAATTCCAAGCAGAATAAAGAAATGGAACTAAATTTATTCCTGTGTTGACACCAAGGAAGTTAGTAGGATGACACCAGGAAACTATTGTGCTAAAAAAATTTTAAGATGACAGGAACTACAGTGTGTAATCTGCATGTCATCCTATTTGGGACTGAGAATTGAGTAATTGATTAACCATCATCAAAGCCATTACAACAATTAGAGGACTTCGCCAGGCAAAAAAACGTTTGGGTTGCTTAATGATCAGGTCTCAGTGCATAAGGGTGTTTCCTCTGCTTCCCATTGGCTAAGAAAGCATATAAAAGTGCTTGGAACTGCAGGTGGTTCTATTCACTTCTCTTGACTTCATCCCCTTCGTGCACTGGGTAAGTCTATTTAACTCCATTTGTTTTAGTGATAGTTTTAAATATGAACGGAATCCTTCACCAATACTCTGTGACTTTAGAGACGTTGGAGAAGGGAGCATCTTGCTTTCCGTAGGAGACTTTCTGTAGCTCGTCAATTGCTGAGCGTGGTGGATGCAGTCTTAGAAATAGCAGGTTGGGGATTGGGATTGGGAACCCCCCCCCAATTCCAAATAATTACTTTGGGGGATTCTCCTCTCTGCATATAGAGGGTGCAGTACCATGGGGGAGTATTCTCAGTAGTAGCATTTAGGAGATCCTGGAGTTCACGTGCTCAATTCTATCATTAATCTCAATCAGGAGGGCCTCATTCCTTCTCCCAGGGCACCCAGTGACTCGCTAAGCAATGGTGGTCAAGCCACTTCAGCTGAGCCTCTAACCTGCCACAGGGATAATAACCACGCATTTCATAGGCGTTCTCCACAGCTTAATGGTTGCCTTGAGCAGTGAGAAGCTGGTTTACTCTGAATGGGGCAGGAAAGCTTTTTGCAGTTTTAAGAAGAAGATTTAGGGTTGTATTGGAGTGGCCTCTAGAAACAGAGATCTCTGAATCTCTTGTAACACTCAGAATTGTGTGTAATGTTTACTTTGCTCCCCACTGTGTGTTTCAGGTATACCACAATCACAAAAGATGTCTTCCAGCAAAGCTCTGTGTTATCCACGCCAGCCATGTTATCCCGACATCTGCCCAGACCCATATGTTGATGCCTGCAATGAGCCTTGTGTCACATCATGTGGTGACTCGAGTGCAGTGGTCTATGCCCCACCGGTTCTCGTGAGATTCCCGGGACCAATTCTTGCTACCTGCCCTCAAGACAGCGTTGTGGGAAGCACCTTACCAAATTTACCCTATGGATATGGGGGCTCATATGGAGGTGGTCGTTTCGGTGGCTCAGTCAATTCTGGGGGTGCTTATGGAGGTGGATACGGTGCTGGGTATGGTGGTGGATATGGTGGGTTATATGGGTATGGGAAGGGATATGGTAGGAAGTGCTATTCTTCCCGCTTTGGAAGCTGTGGCCCATGTTAAACCCTGAAGAAAGATCCACGGGAGAAGAAACAACCAGCAAATCAAATAGAAGATAAAGATTCACCACTCACCTAATGGACGAGGAGCACGTACATCTCCATATGCCATCATTGGAGGCTGTGTACTAATCAGGCCTATCTATATTGTCCCCTTGTTATATGCTACCTTAACTTTATGGTCTAATGGTTTTTCAGCTCTTCTTTTGCTTTATCCTATTTGATGCTGAAAGGTCTACAACAAGAACTGAATTTGATGAAAAATGGGACATAATTTCCAAATGTACAGCTGAAAGAAAAACAGCAGAACATCTTGTGTGAAATGCGTCACTTTTTAGATAGTGATTGCTTGTAGCTCCTATTGTAGCCCTGAAAATACAGTCTCTGTGCTCTGCATTAATTCATTCTGCAATGTAAAGTGCACTGCTCATTCCCATTAAAAATTATGTGGCATTACATTATTGACTTTCTGGTTTTCCTTTCTCCTCCATTCTTTCTTTCCAAAGCACTCTGGGTGAAATTCTCCCCTGTGCCGATGGTCCGTACCAGCCCTATGCACTGCATCCATCACACTCAAGCCCATAAGTGAGAAGAGAATCAGGTATATTAATTGCCCAATAGCACTGTGTAGGTCCTCTGCACAGGAGGATGTTACCCCCTTGTTACACTTGTCTCTGATAGAATGGGAATAAAGAAATGACTTTCAAAAAGAATATATTTCCTTCTAAATATTCTATAGAATCACAGAATTCTGTAAGTATAAGGGTGGAGGACACCTTCAGAGGTCATGTAAAGGCCAACAAAAATGATTAGGGGTATGGAAAAGTTTCCGTATGAGGAGAGATTAATAAGACTGGGACTTTTCAGCTTGGAAAAGAGATGGCTAAGGGGAGATGTAATTGAGGTCTATAAAATCATGACTGGTGTAGAGAAAGTAGATAAGGAAGTGTTGTTTACTACTTCTCATAACACAAGAACTCGAGGTCACCTAATGAAATTAATAGGCAGCAGGTTTAAAACAAATAAAAGGAAGTATTTCTTCACACAACGCACAGTCAACCCGTGGAACTCGTTGCCAGAGGCTGTTGTGAAGGCCAAGATCATAACCGGGTTTAAAAAAGAACTAGATAAATTCTTGGAGGATAGGTCCATCAATGGCTATTAGCCAGGATGGGCAGGGACGGTGTCCCTAGCCTCTGTTTCCCAGAAGCTGGGAATGGGCGACAGGGGATGGATCACTTGATGATTCCCAGTTCTGTTCATTCCCTCTGGGGCACCTGCCATTGGCCACTGTCGGAAGACAGGATACTGGGCTAGATGGACCTTTGGTCTGACCAGTAGGGCCGTTCTTATGTTCTTATGTAGTCCATCTCTCTACACTGAGACAGGACCAACCACACCTAAATGATCCCTGATGTGTTTGTATAACTTGTTCTTAAAACCTCCAGTGACGGGGATTCCATTACTTCCCTTCAAAGCCTGAAATCACAGCTTAGCTATCATGATAGTTAGAAAGCTTATGCTTATATGTAACCTAAATGTCCCTTGTTGCAGATTAAGTCAATTACTTCTTGTCCCACCTTTAGTGTACATAGAGAACAATTGGTCACCATCCTCTCTATAAGAGCCCTGAACATACATGAAGACTATTGTCAGATCTCTCCCTCTGTTTTTGATTTCTGAAGTTTAAACATGCCCAGTTTTTTGTAACCTTTCTTTATAACTGGTGAACAACAAGCTAGTGAAGAACACACAAAGCTATTGACGAACAAACAAAAGGGTAAATTCTCATGTTAAACTGCTGTAATTCTGGAGTTACTCTGTAGAGCAGTGGTTCTCAAACTAGGGCCGCTGCTTGTTCAGGGAAAGCCCGTGGCGGGCTGGGCCGGTTTGTTTACCTGCCGCATCCGCAGTTTCGGCCGATCGCGGCTCCCAGTGGCCGTGGTTCGCCGCTCCAGGCCAATGGGGGCTGCATGAAGTGGTGCGGGCCGAGGGACATGCTGACCGCCCTTCCTGCAGCCCCCATTGGCCTGGAGCGCCGAACTGCGGCCAGTGGGAGCCGCGATCGGCTGAACCTGCGGAGGCTGCAGGAAAGCAAAGCGGCCCGGCCCATCAGGGCCTTTCCCTGAACAAGCGGCAGCCCTAGTTTGAGAACCACTGCTGTAGAGGACAAAGGAGCTATGCTGGGTTTTTACAAGTGCAAAGGAGAACAGAATCCAGACCTGTGTCTTGTACCAGCGGCAGGTCAAAGCCAAGCCTTTAATCTCGCCAAGCTATCTAGTTAAAGCATGATTTTCTGAAGGATCAGGTGTTATTGGGAGACTCAGTTTTGGGCTGCCAGAGAAACATTCATGGAGTTCCCTTTTCAGAGGGTGAGTGCTGAACAATAATATCAGAAAGGCCCTGTCAAGGTAATTCTAGTTGAGCACCCGAGACGTGAGGCATCACATCTTACTGGAGATTTCTGAAAATCTTGGCCATGGTTCTAGTCATAGATTCTCTGACTCATCTTGGTCAGATCGATTCCCTCTCTTCAGTCTACTCATATGCAACACTGACTCAGTATTTCCCCCCGTGGCTCTCCAATACAGTCCCGCATCAGGGTGTTGGCCAACGAGGTTGGATTCCTTTACCCTGGATGGTATAGGATTTTTGACCCTCCCAATCCATTACGTCCAGCTTGGCACTGGGTTATGGCTCGAGTCTCTCCTCTGGCTCTGGGGAGACTTCTGTTTGGCTGGGATGTAGCTTGGCACCTCTTTGCCCCTTTGGTTCAGCTTGGAAAGGAGCAAAGGGCAATTCAGTCTTTCCTCCTGCTGCAGAAAAAGTTGGAATGTGTGGAAACCCAAACACATTTTGACATGAAATGTTGGCTTGGTGCACCCGTGCACTGGTGGGCCTGATTTAGGGCAAGCAGTTGGCAAGATTTAGCCGGAGATACACGTGCTGAATTTCCATTGTTGTGATGATGATATCACTATTGTTTTGTATGTCATGGTACATTTTCTCATAATTTTGCTGCATATGTAGTTTTTGAAGGGGCTCACACATATTCAGTATTTGAGGTGGAATGATGGGAGGGACATATGTCTCCCAGCTCTCTGGAATTGAGATGTGGGTGGGACTGAAAGATTCACCACAGAAAATATCCCTGTTTCTTGGTCCTTCTCCCCTATAGCTCCTAATCCTTCCGGTTACAGCTTCAGACACGAACAGAAAGGCTGCCTATCTCTTTATTAGCAACTTACGGTTGAGATGAAATTTCTAAAATGTGGGTGCCTAACTGGTAGAAAGTCCGGACTCAAAGACTAGTTATCAATGCTTTTTCTTTCTATGTGGGAGGCCATATGTAGCAGGGACATGTAGGAGGTTGTCCTGGTTCCTGTACTATGCGATATTTTCATTAATGACTTGGGTAACGGTGTGGAGAGTAGACTTAGACAGTTAGTGGATGATACCACGTTGAGAGGGGTTGCAAACACTTTGGAGGGCAGGATTTGAATTCCAGATCACCTTGGTAAATCGCAGAAAGGGTCTGAAATCAACAAACTGAAATTCAGTAAAGACAAGTGCAAAGTCCCATCCTTAGGAAGCAAATTGTCCAGCTCTAACTGGCAGGGGTGGGGCTTCGGATGCAGCATTTTGTCTTGTTTTGGGCAACAGACATTAGCGGGAAAGATATGGACCGACTGGGGCGAGTCCAGAGGAGAGCTACAAAGATGGTGAAAGCTTTAGATTACCTGAACTAAGAGGAAAGGTTAAGGGAAAGTGGGCATGTTTAGAACTGAGAAATGAGAATTGTGGCGTGTATGTATGTTCATGTATGTTCTGGCCTCTTAGAGAGAGGATGGTGTTCAATTGTTACCCGTGTCCACTAAAGGAAGGAGAAGGAGGAACTATTTTAATCTTCAGCAAGGGAGCTTTAGGTTATATATAAGCATCAAGTTTCTAACTTTGATGATAGTTAAGCATTGCTTTTAGACTTTCAAGGGAACTTGCGGAATCCCTATCCCTGGAGGATATAAAGTACAGGATAGCCAAACACCTGTCAGGGATGATCTAGGTGTACTTGGTTCTGCCTCAGCTCACTGGACTGGACTAGATGTGTACTCTTGACGTTCCTTCCACTGCTATATTACAAAGACTGTACAATTCTGTATAACATTTAGAGCAGGAAACATGGTATTTCCTCCATGCAGAGTGCCTGCATAATTCTATTAACCAATTAATGTATCTGATTCTCTTCTTACTTACGGATTTGAGTGGGATTCATTAGTTCATAGGGTTGGTATTGACCATCTACATAGGGGAGAATTTCACCCAGAGTGCTTTTGAAAGAAAGAATGGAGGGGAAGGGAAAACCAGAAGGCCAATATTAAGATGCAGCATATTTTTTAATGGGAATGAGTGTCGGAGATTACACTTACAGAATGAATTAATGCAAAGCACAGAGACTGTATATTCAGAGTTACAATAGGAGCTACAAACAATTACTATCTCCAAAGTGATGCATTTGACACACGATGTACTGTTCTCTTTCTCACACCTGTAGATTTGAAAAACGTGTCCCGTTTTTTATGAAATTAAGTTACTTGTTGTGGACCTTTCAGCCTCAAAGAGGACAAAGCACAATATGAGCATAAGAGTAAGCTGCACAATTATTCAACCATACAGTTATGGTAACATGTAACAAGGGAAGACATTGATAGGCCTGATTTACATACAGCCCCCACTGATTTCATGTGGAGTTCTAGGTGCTCATTTTCCATTAGCTAAGAGGGGAATCTCCATCGTCTCTTTCACTTCCTGCTTGTTTCTTGTTCCGTGGATCTTTCTGCTGGGTTTAGCATGGGCCACAGCTTCCAAAGCGGGAAGAATAGCACTTCCTACCATATCTCTTCCCATACCCGTATAAGCCCCCGTATCCACCACCATACCCAGCACCATATCCACCTCCATAAACACCCCCAGAACTGACTGAGCCACCAAAACTACCACCCCCATATGGGCCCCCATATCCATAGGGTAAATTTGGTAAGGTGCTTCCCACAACGCTGTCTTGAGGGCAGGTAGCAAGAATAGGTCCCGGGAATCTCACGACAACCGGTGGGGCATAGACCACTGCGCTCGAGTCACCGCATGATGTGACACAAGGCTCGTTCCACGCATCAACATATGGGTTTGGGCAGATGTCGGGATAACATGGTGGATGTGGGTAACACAAATCTTTGCTGGAAGACATCTTTTGTGATTGTGATAGACCTGAAACACGCAGTAGAGACAGGGTAAAGAAAACACGAAATTCACAGTGGCATAACAGATTCACAGCTGGTTTAATATGGTAATAGATGATTAGAAGGTCTATTTAAAAAAAGATCCATATCTGATCCCATTTCTTCCCTTTAACCTGTTCACCATACACCCTAAGTCTTCTGCCTAACCAACCCCCGTGATGCCTTCGGACAGTCTGTCTTCCTCCTTCCCATGCCAATCAACTTTCCTATTTCTTTGGGTCCCATCCACAAACTTTTCTTCATCTGCTAAGCCTTTATTGGGCACTTTTCCTTGAGGATTTCCCTGTCCAATCCCCATTTACTGCGAATGAAAGGGTCCCAATCCCATATGAAGATTTGAAAATTGCAACATACTATTTATAAGACTGCAGTCACTAAGGTCTTCAATTGACAAGCTACAGAAAGTCTCTTATCGAAATCAAGATGCCCTCTGCTCCAACAGATCAAAAATGACGTAGTGTTGGTGCAGGATTCAGTCCATAGTTAAAACTATCACTAAAGCAACAATTGGAGCCACTTGAGTTAAATAGACTTACCCTGGTCACGAAGGCGATGAAGTCAGGAGAAGTGGATAGAACAACCTGCAGTTCCCAGCACTTTTATACGCATTCTTAGCCAATGGGAAGCAGAGGAAACACCCCTTATGCACTGAGACCTGATCAGTAACCAAACCAAATGTTTTCTTGCCTGGCTAATTCCTCTAATTGCTGTACTGGCTTTGATCATGGTTAATCAATTACTCAATTCTCAGTCAAACATAGGATGACATGCACAATACTCCCTGCAGTTTCTGTCATCTGAAATCTTTATGGGCAAGATGCCTTCCTGGTATCATCCTATTAACTTGCTTGGTGTCAACACGGCTATAAATGTAGTTCCATTTTTATTCTTCTGCTTTCAATTACTTCACAGTATGAGGTTGACTCAAGGGTGTATCACTCGCACAATCAGCTGTCATGCACGGGATTACATGTAAGTTTGTTATATCCAAACTAGTACCTAATTAGCAGGAAGGTGGAGTTTACCCTTGGAACTCCTTGGCGGATGGGAGAGTTTATTCGGCATGTTTAGAATCCCCACCCATAACTCTTCACTATGTGTTTGAGACAATATGTTTTTGAAATCCATTGATGCCTTTTCAGTCAGTTCAATGGCCTTCAAACCAGGCCTTCTGGGTGACACTACTCTCCTAGAAACAGGGCCAGATCTTGCCCAATGCTTAAGTTAAATCCCTCCTAAGCTTTCAAAGTAGATCTGAAGCAGGATCGAAGTGGTGCCTATTATTTCTGTTGAACCCTGATTTTCAGCCTAATGCTAATAGACATTCAAGTCTGAAGGGATCAGTGATTTAAGGTTAGGGACTCACCTGGGAATCAGAACAGGACACCTAAGAACCCCCTACTGCAGTGTTGTGTAAAGGTTTGGGATTAAAATCTTGACACTGGATCACCACAAGAGGGTGGTTTTCTTCTGGGGCAATGCGCCTGACCAAGAAAGCCCAGGAAGACTCACATGAGAGATGGAAATAAAGCCCACTTGGTCATGGCGAGATAGTTGAGGAATGAGCTTCCAGCAGAAATTAGACTAATCCAGGCTATGATCTACCTTAGAAAAGGATGCAAGGTCCTTCTCTTCTAGAAACTACCCCACCATTGCCCGTATTTTTTTTCAACTGCTATCTACACCTTCAGCAGCACTTTCTAGGACCAGGGCCGTAGGAAGAAGAAAAGAAGCTATGAATCTTATCAGGTAAATAGAAGGGAGGTTAATGATTTTGCAACAATGACCAAGACTTCTCTCACTAAACACAAGGCCAGTATATTCAAGTGACTAGTGATATCGGTGCCATACTTCGAACACCATGAAGATCCCTGCTTTTCCAATGTGTTCAGTTCTTGCTCTCTGGAGCCCAATTTCCTATAAGGTATCTCAAGCGGGTACCATGAATCTCCAGTCACTTTTGAAATCTCCGGCTTCAATGCTTCTCTCTTTAAATTGAAAGACATGAGACCTTTCAACAAGTATCATAACCGCTTGTTAAAAAAATGTATAGACATTCCTAAAGAATTGAGGATACATTTCCTACAAAGATGACGAGAAGATACATCATGGCTAAGATGGAGTGCCTAGGAACTTATTACTTAAAATCGAGGACCAGATTTTCAGGTGGTGTAAAGAGGAAGAAAGTCATTGTCCTGGATTCAAAAGTCCCATCACAGTAGGTTGTTTCACAGCTGATTTTCCAAGCACGGGAGAATGAAACTATCTCCAGAGCAGCGGGCTAACTCAGAGATCTATGCTCCATTTGAATCCTCCTTAGCCCTACGTTGAATGTTTAAAAGAAATGTAAATGTGCATAGTCCTTAGCTGGCCCGTTCTTGAGGAGAGGATTGCCAACCACAGGGCCATATTTGAAGTCATCTCAATGCATTGGAAAGATGCCCTTGGATTTCACTGGGCACGGGATAAGGGCCCATATTAAATAGCTCTAGGTGGGTCTCCTAAGCATATGAAAAAAATCTCCCCACCTCCCTAATGAGATTCCAGGATAAATTTTAAACTGATACAAGACTGGTTTTAAAGAACTGGCATGGAATCCTTGCAGGAAAGCAACGTCCATGGTTCCATGTGCATGTCATACCGTCTGGGAGTGAGAATTAACTAACAGCCTTAAAGAAGGATCGCAACAATTGCCAGTAATGGGAGGAGTTTTCTGTGTAAAAAAAATTTGTTTTGTGAGTGACATGGACTTCCTTGCATCCTGTACTAAAATAGAGCATACTCTGGATTACTCTCATTTCCTCTGGAAGCTCATACTTCAGTAATCCTCCCGCATTACTAAATAGGATTTTTTCCAAGTCTCATGAGAGTCTTCCTGAGGAGTATTGTCTCAGAATTGTCTTTTCTGGTCATGGCTGGAGATGACAATCCAAGATTTTAATCTCAAGCCTTTATAGAACACTGCACCCTTTCCGTTCAATTACCCCCACATTTCGCTGCAAATCTAGAGGAATCCTGCTATAGGTAGGCCTTGGACGTTCAGTAGTGATCCTCATGTGAGTGCCTAACTTAAATCCACTGATCACTTGACCGGACATCTCCTCAGACTGGAATGTCTAATAGCATTAGGCTGAAAATCAGGGGTGTTCATAAATAATATGAACCACTTTGATCCTGCTTCACTTCTATTTTGAAAACTTAGGAGGGATTTAACTTAAGCCTCAGGCATGTACTGCCCTGTTTCCAGGAGAGTATTGTAACCCAGAAGGGCTGGCTTCAACACTATTGAACAGATTAAAAATTCATCCAAGGATTTCAAAAATATATTGGCCCAAACACATAGTGAAGAGTTACAGATGGGGATTTTAAGCATGCCGAATAAACCCTCCCATCCACCAAGGAGTTCCAGGTAAACACCTTGCCACTAATTATTTTCTAGTCTGGATATTATGGACTAACATGGAATCCTGTGCATGACAGCAGATTGTGCTTCTGATACATCCCTGAGTCACCCTCATACTGTGAAATAATTCCAAGCAGAATAAAGAAATGGAACTAAATTTATTCCTGTGTTGACACCAAGGAAGTTAGTAGGATGACACCAGGAAACTATTGTGCTAAAAAAATTTTAAGATGACAGGAACTACAGTGTGTAATCTGCATGTCATCCTATTTGGGACTGAGAATTGAGTAATTGATTAACCATCATCAAAGCCATTACAACAATTAGAGGACTTCGCCAGGCAAAAAAACGTTTGGGTTGCTTAATGATCAGGTCTCAGTGCATAAGGGTGTTTCCTCTGCTTCCCATTGGCTAAGAAAGCATATAAAAGTGCTTGGAACTGCAGGTGGTTCTATTCACTTCTCTTGACTTCATCCCCTTCGTGCACTGGGTAAGTCTATTTAACTCCATTTGTTTTAGTGATAGTTTTAAATATGAACGGAATCCTTCACCAATACTCTGTGACTTTAGAGACGTTGGAGAAGGGAGCATCTTGCTTTCCGTAGGAGACTTTCTGTAGCTCGTCAATTGCTGAGCGTGGTGGATGCAGTCTTAGAAATAGCAGGTTGGGGATTGGGATTGGGAACCCCCCCCCAATTCCAAATAATTACTTTGGGGGATTCTCCTCTCTGCATATAGAGGGTGCAGTACCATGGGGGAGTATTCTCAGTAGTAGCATTTAGGAGATCCTGGAGTTCACGTGCTCAATTCTATCATTAATCTCAATCAGGAGGGCCTCATTCCTTCTCCCAGGGCACCCAGTGACTCGCTAAGCAATGGTGGTCAAGCCACTTCAGCTGAGCCTCTAACCTGCCACAGGGATAATAACCACGCATTTCATAGGCGTTCTCCACAGCTTAATGGTTGCCTTGAGCAGTGAGAAGCTGGTTTACTCTGAATGGGGCAGGAAAGCTTTTTGCAGTTTTAAGAAGAAGATTTAGGGTTGTATTGGAGTGGCCTCTAGAAACAGAGATCTCTGAATCTCTTGTAACACTCAGAATTGTGTGTAATGTTTACTTTGCTCCCCACTGTGTGTTTCAGGTATACCACAATCACAAAAGATGTCTTCCAGCAAAGCTCTGTGTTATCCACGCCAGCCATGTTATCCCGACATCTGCCCAGACCCATATGTTGATGCCTGCAATGAGCCTTGTGTCACATCATGTGGTGACTCGAGTGCAGTGGTCTATGCCCCACCGGTTCTCGTGAGATTCCCGGGACCAATTCTTGCTACCTGCCCTCAAGACAGCGTTGTGGGAAGCACCTTACCAAATTTACCCTATGGATATGGGGGCTCATATGGAGGTGGTCGTTTCGGTGGCTCAGTCAATTCTGGGGGTGCTTATGGAGGTGGATACGGTGCTGGGTATGGTGGTGGATATGGTGGGTTATATGGGTATGGGAAGGGATATGGTAGGAAGTGCTATTCTTCCCGCTTTGGAAGCTGTGGCCCATGTTAAACCCTGAAGAAAGATCCACGGGAGAAGAAACAACCAGCAAATCAAATAGAAGATAAAGATTCACCACTCACCTAATGGACGAGGAGCACGTACATCTCCATATGCCATCATTGGAGGCTGTGTACTAATCAGGCCTATCTATATTGTCCCCTTGTTATATGCTACCTTAACTTTATGGTCTAATGGTTTTTCAGCTCTTCTTTTGCTTTATCCTATTTGATGCTGAAAGGTCTACAACAAGAACTGAATTTGATGAAAAATGGGACATAATTTCCAAATGTACAGCTGAAAGAAAAACAGCAGAACATCTTGTGTGAAATGCGTCACTTTTTAGATAGTGATTGCTTGTAGCTCCTATTGTAGCCCTGAAAATACAGTCTCTGTGCTCTGCATTAATTCATTCTGCAATGTAAAGTGCACTGCTCATTCCCATTAAAAATTATGTGGCATTACATTATTGACTTTCTGGTTTTCCTTTCTCCTCCATTCTTTCTTTCCAAAGCACTCTGGGTGAAATTCTCCCCTGTGCCGATGGTCCGTACCAGCCCTATGCACTGCATCCATCACACTCAAGCCCATAAGTGAGAAGAGAATCAGGTATATTAATTGCCCAATAGCACTGTGTAGGTCCTCTGCACAGGAGGATGTTACCCCCTTGTTACACTTGTCTCTGATAGAATGGGAATAAAGAAATGACTTTCAAAAAGAATATATTTCCTTCTAAATATTCTATAGAATCACAGAATTCTGTAAGTATAAGGGTGGAGGACACCTTCAGAGGTCATGTAAAGGCCAACAAAAATGATTAGGGGTATGGAAAAGTTTCCGTATGAGGAGAGATTAATAAGACTGGGACTTTTCAGCTTGGAAAAGAGATGGCTAAGGGGAGATGTAATTGAGGTCTATAAAATCATGACTGGTGTAGAGAAAGTAGATAAGGAAGTGTTGTTTACTACTTCTCATAACACAAGAACTCGAGGTCACCTAATGAAATTAATAGGCAGCAGGTTTAAAACAAATAAAAGGAAGTATTTCTTCACACAACGCACAGTCAACCCGTGGAACTCGTTGCCAGAGGCTGTTGTGAAGGCCAAGATCATAACCGGGTTTAAAAAAGAACTAGATAAATTCTTGGAGGATAGGTCCATCAATGGCTATTAGCCAGGATGGGCAGGGACGGTGTCCCTAGCCTCTGTTTCCCAGAAGCTGGGAATGGGCGACAGGGGATGGATCACTTGATGATTCCCAGTTCTGTTCATTCCCTCTGGGGCACCTGCCATTGGCCACTGTCGGAAGACAGGATACTGGGCTAGATGGACCTTTGGTCTGACCAGTAGGGCCGTTCTTATGTTCTTATGTAGTCCATCTCTCTACACTGAGACAGGACCAACCACACCTAAATGATCCCTGATGTGTTTGTATAACTTGTTCTTAAAACCTCCAGTGACGGGGATTCCATTACTTCCCTTCAAAGCCTGAAATCACAGCTTAGCTATCATGATAGTTAGAAAGCTTATGCTTATATGTAACCTAAATGTCCCTTGTTGCAGATTAAGTCAATTACTTCTTGTCCCACCTTTAGTGTACATAGAGAACAATTGGTCACCATCCTCTCTATAAGAGCCCTGAACATACATGAAGACTATTGTCAGATCTCTCCCTCTGTTTTTGATTTCTGAAGTTTAAACATGCCCAGTTTTTTGTAACCTTTCTTTATAACTGGTGAACAACAAGCTAGTGAAGAACACACAAAGCTATTGACGAACAAACAAAAGGGTAAATTCTCATGTTAAACTGCTGTAATTCTGGAGTTACTCTGTAGAGCAGTGGTTCTCAAACTAGGGCCGCTGCTTGTTCAGGGAAAGCCCGTGGCGGGCTGGGCCGGTTTGTTTACCTGCCGCATCCGCAGTTTCGGCCGATCGCGGCTCCCAGTGGCCGTGGTTCGCCGCTCCAGGCCAATGGGGGCTGCATGAAGTGGTGCGGGCCGAGGGACATGCTGACCGCCCTTCCTGCAGCCCCCATTGGCCTGGAGCGCCGAACTGCGGCCAGTGGGAGCCGCGATCGGCTGAACCTGCGGAGGCTGCAGGAAAGCAAAGCGGCCCGGCCCATCAGGGCCTTTCCCTGAACAAGCGGCAGCCCTAGTTTGAGAACCACTGCTGTAGAGGACAAAGGAGCTATGCTGGGTTTTTACAAGTGCAAAGGAGAACAGAATCCAGACCTGTGTCTTGTACCAGCGGCAGGTCAAAGCCAAGCCTTTAATCTCGCCAAGCTATCTAGTTAAAGCATGATTTTCTGAAGGATCAGGTGTTATTGGGAGACTCAGTTTTGGGCTGCCAGAGAAACATTCATGGAGTTCCCTTTTCAGAGGGTGAGTGCTGAACAATAATATCAGAAAGGCCCTGTCAAGGTAATTCTAGTTGAGCACCCGAGACGTGAGGCATCACATCTTACTGGAGATTTCTGAAAATCTTGGCCATGGTTCTAGTCATAGATTCTCTGACTCATCTTGGTCAGATCGATTCCCTCTCTTCAGTCTCCTCATATGCAACACTGACTCAGTATTTCCCCCCGTGGCTCTCCAATACAGTCCCGCATCAGGGTGTTGGCCAACGAGGTTGGATTCCTTTACCCTGGATGGTATAGGATTTTTGACCCTCCCAATCCATTACGTCCAGCTTGGCACTGGGTTATGGCTCGAGTCTCTCCTCTGGCTCTGGGGAGACTTCTGTTTGGCTGGGATGTAGCTTGGCACCTCTTTGCCCCTTTGGTTCAGCTTGGAAAGGAGCAAAGGGCAATTCAGTCTTTCCTCCTGCTGCAGAAAAAGTTGGAATGTGTGGAAACCCAAACACATTTTGACATGAAATGTTGGCTTGGTGCACCCGTGCACTGGTGGGCCTGATTTAGGGCAAGCAGTTGGCAAGATTTAGCTGGAGATACACGTGCTGAATTTCCATTGTTGTGATGATGATATCACTATTGTTTTGTATGTCATGGTACATTTTCTCATAATTTTGCTGCATATGTAGTTTTTGAAGGGGCTCACACATATTCAGTATTTGAGGTGGAATGATGGGAGGGACATATGTCTCCCAGCTCTCTGGAATTGAGATGTGGGTGGGACTGAAAGATTCACCACAGAAAATATCCCTGTTTCTTGGTCCTTCTCCCCTATAGCTCCTAATCCTTCCGGTTACAGCTTCAGACACGAACAGAAAGGCTGCCTATCTCTTTATTAGCAACTTACGGTTGAGATGAAATTTCTAAAATGTGGGTGCCTAACTGGTAGAAAGTCCGGACTCAAAGACTAGTTATCAATGCTTTTTCTTTCTATGTGGGAGGCCATATGTAGCAGGGACATGTAGGAGGTTGTCCTGGTTCCTGTACTATGCGATATTTTCATTAATGACTTGGGTAACGGTGTGGAGAGTAGACTTAGACAGTTAGTGGATGATACCACGTTGAGAGGGGTTGCAAACACTTTGGAGGGCAGGATTTGAATTCCAGATCACCTTGGTAAATCGCAGAAAGGGTCTGAAATCAACAAACTGAAATTCAGTAAAGACAAGTGCAAAGTCCCATCCTTAGGAAGCAAATTGTCCAGCTCTAACTGGCAGGGGTGGGGCTTCGGATGCAGCATTTTGTCTTGTTTTGGGCAACAGACATTAGCGGGAAAGATATGGACCGACTGGGGCGAGTCCAGAGGAGAGCTACAAAGATGGTGAAAGCTTTAGATTACCTGAACTAAGAGGAAAGGTTAAGGGAAAGTGGGCATGTTTAGAACTGAGAAATGAGAATTGTGGCGTGTATGTATGTTCATGTATGTTCTGGCCTCTTAGAGAGAGGATGGTGTTCAATTGTTACCCGTGTCCACTAAAGGAAGGAGAAGGAGGAACTATTTTAATCTTCAGCAAGGGAGCTTTAGGTTATATATAAGCATCAAGTTTCTAACTTTGATGATAGTTAAGCATTGCTTTTAGACTTTCAAGGGAACTTGCGGAATCCCTATCCCTGGAGGATATAAAGTACAGGATAGCCAAACACCTGTCAGGGATGATCTAGGTGTACTTGGTTCTGCCTCAGCTCACTGGACTGGACTAGATGTGTACTCTTGACGTTCCTTCCACTGCTATATTACAAAGACTGTACAATTCTGTATAACATTTAGAGCAGGAAACATGGTATTTCCTCCATGCAGAGTGCCTGCATAATTCTATTAACCAATTAATGTATCTGATTCTCTTCTTACTTACGGATTTGAGTGGGATTCATTAGTTCATAGGGTTGGTATTGACCATCTACATAGGGGAGAATTTCACCCAGAGTGCTTTTGAAAGAAAGAATGGAGGGGAAGGGAAAACCAGAAGGCCAATATTAAGATGCAGCATATTTTTTAATGGGAATGAGTGTCGGAGATTACACTTACAGAATGAATTAATGCAAAGCACAGAGACTGTATATTCAGAGTTACAATAGGAGCTACAAACAATTACTATCTCCAAAGTGATGCATTTGACACACGATGTACTGTTCTCTTTCTCACACCTGTAGATTTGAAAAACGTGTCCCGTTTTTTATGAAATTAAGTTACTTGTTGTGGACCTTTCAGCCTCAAAGAGGACAAAGCACAATATGAGCATAAGAGTAAGCTGCACAATTATTCAACCATACAGTTATGGTAACATGTAACAAGGGAAGACATTGATAGGCCTGATTTACATACAGCCCCCACTGATTTCATGTGGAGTTCTAGGTGCTCATTTTCCATTAGCTAAGAGGGGAATCTCCATCGTCTCTTTCACTTCCTGCTTGTTTCTTGTTCCGTGGATCTTTCTGCTGGGTTTAGCATGGGCCACAGCTTCCAAAGCGGGAAGAATAGCACTTCCTACCATATCTCTTCCCATACCCGTATAAGCCCCCGTATCCACCACCATACCCAGCACCATATCCACCTCCATAAACACCCCCAGAACTGACTGAGCCACCAAAACTACCACCCCCATATGGGCCCCCATATCCATAGGGTAAATTTGGTAAGGTGCTTCCCACAACGCTGTCTTGAGGGCAGGTAGCAAGAATAGGTCCCGGGAATCTCACGACAACCGGTGGGGCATAGACCACTGCGCTCGAGTCACCGCATGATGTGACACAAGGCTCGTTCCACGCATCAACATATGGGTTTGGGCAGATGTCGGGATAACATGGTGGATGTGGGTAACACAAATCTTTGCTGGAAGACATCTTTTGTGATTGTGATAGACCTGAAACACGCAGTAGAGACAGGGTAAAGAAAACACGAAATTCACAGTGGCATAACAGATTCACAGCTGGTTTAATATGGTAATAGATGATTAGAAGGTCTATTTAAAAAAAGATCCATATCTGATCCCATTTCTTCCCTTTAACCTGTTCACCATACACCCTAAGTCTTCTGCCTAACCAACCCCCGTGATGCCTTCGGACAGTCTGTCTTCCTCCTTCCCATGCCAATCAACTTTCCTATTTCTTTGGGTCCCATCCACAAACTTTTCTTCATCTGCTAAGCCTTTATTGGCCACTTTTCCTTGAGGATTTCCCTGTCCAATCCCCATTTACTGCGAATGAAAGGGTCCCAATCCCATATGAAGATTTGAAAATTGCAACATACTATTTATAAGACTGCAGTCACTAAGGTCTTCAATTGACAAGCTACAGAAAGTCTCTTATCGAAATCAAGATGCCCTCTGCTCCAACAGATCAAAAATGACGTAGTGTTGGTGCAGGATTCAGTCCATAGTTAAAACTATCACTAAAGCAACAATTGGAGCCACTTGAGTTAAATAGACTTACCCTGGTCACGAAGGCGATGAAGTCAGGAGAAGTGGATAGAACAACCTGCAGTTCCCAGCACTTTTATACGCATTCTTAGCCAATGGGAAGCAGAGGAAACACCCCTTATGCACTGAGACCTGATCAGTAACCAAACCAAATGTTTTCTTGCCTGGCTAATTCCTCTAATTGCTGTACTGGCTTTGATCATGGTTAATCAATTACTCAATTCTCAGTCAAACATAGGATGACATGCACAATACTCCCTGCAGTTTCTGTCATCTGAAATCTTTATGGGCAAGATGCCTTCCTGGTATCATCCTATTAACTTGCTTGGTGTCAACACGGCTATAAATGTAGTTCCATTTTTATTCTTCTGCTTTCAATTACTTCACAGTATGAGGTTGACTCAAGGGTGTATCACTCGCACAATCAGCTGTCATGCACGGGATTACATGTAAGTTTGTTATATCCAAACTAGTACCTAATTAGCAGGAAGGTGGAGTTTACCCTTGGAACTCCTTGGCGGATGGGAGAGTTTATTCGGCATGTTTAGAATCCCCACCCATAACTCTTCACTATGTGTTTGAGACAATATGTTTTTGAAATCCATTGATGCCTTTTCAGTCAGTTCAATGGCCTTCAAACCAGGCCTTCTGGGTGACACTACTCTCCTAGAAACAGGGCCAGATCTTGCCCAATGCTTAAGTTAAATCCCTCCTAAGCTTTCAAAGTAGAACTGAAGCAGGATCGAAGTGGTGCCTATTATTTCTGTTGAACCCTGATTTTCAGCCTAATGCTAATAGACATTCAAGTCTGAAGGGATCAGTGATTTAAGGTTAGGGACTCACCTGGGAATCAGAACAGGACACCTAAGAACCCCCTACTGCAGTGTTGTGTAAAGGTTTGGGATTAAAATCTTGACACTGGATCACCACAAGAGGGTGGTTTTCTTCTGGGGCAATGCGCCTGACCAAGAAAGCCCAGGAAGACTCACATGAGAGATGGAAATAAAGCCCACTTGGTCATGGCGAGATAGTTGAGGAATGAGCTTCCAGCAGAAATTAGACTAATCCAGGCTATGATCTACCTTAGAAAAGGATGCAAGGTCCTTCTCTTCTAGAAACTACCCCACCATTGCCCGTATTTTTTTTCAACTGCTATCTACACCTTCAGCAGCACTTTCTAGGACCAGGGCCGTAGGAAGAAGAAAAGAAGCTATGAATCTTATCAGGTAAATAGAAGGGAGGTTAATGATTTTGCAACAATGACCAAGACTTCTCTCACTAAACACAAGGCCAGTATATTCAAGTGACTAGTGATATCGGTGCCATACTTCGAACACCATGAAGATCCCTGCTTTTCCAATGTGTTCAGTTCTTGCTCTCTGGAGCCCAATTTCCTATAAGGTATCTCAAGCGGGTACCATGAATCTCCAGTCACTTTTGAAATCTCCGGCTTCAATGCTTCTCTCTTTAAATTGAAAGACATGAGACCTTTCAACAAGTATCATAACCGCTTGTTAAAAAAATGTATAGACATTCCTAAAGAATTGAGGATACATTTCCTACAAAGATGACGAGAAGATACATCATGGCTAAGATGGAGTGCCTAGGAACTTATTACTTAAAATCGAGGACCAGATTTTCAGGTGGTGTAAAGAGGAAGAAAGTCATTGTCCTGGATTCAAAAGTCCCATCACAGTAGGTTGTTTCACAGCTGATTTTCCAAGCACGGGAGAATGAAACTATCTCCAGAGCAGCGGGCTAACTCAGAGATCTATGCTCCATTTGAATCCTCCTTAGCCCTACGTTGAATGTTTAAAAGAAATGTAAATGTGCATAGTCCTTAGCTGGCCCGTTCTTGAGGAGAGGATTGCCAACCACAGGGCCATATTTGAAGTCATCTCAATGCATTGGAAAGATGCCCTTGGATTTCACTGGGCACGGGATAAGGGCCCATATTAAATAGCTCTAGGTGGGTCTCCTAAGCATATGAAAAAAATCTCCCCACCTCCCTAATGAGATTCCAGGATAAATTTTAAACTGATACAAGACTGGTTTTAAAGAACTGGCATGGAATCCTTGCAGGAAAGCAACGTCCATGGTTCCATGTGCATGTCATACCGTCTGGGAGTGAGAATTAACTAACAGCCTTAAAGAAGGATCGCAACAATTGCCAGTAATGGGAGGAGTTTTCTGTGTAAAAAAAATTTGTTTTGTGAGTGACATGGACTTCCTTGCATCCTGTACTAAAATAGAGCATACTCTGGATTACTCTCATTTCCTCTGGAAGCTCATACTTCAGTAATCCTCCCGCATTACTAAATAGGATTTTTTCCAAGTCTCATGAGAGTCTTCCTGAGGAGTATTGTCTCAGAATTGTCTTTTCTGGTCATGGCTGGAGATGACAATCCAAGATTTTAATCTCAAGCCTTTATAGAACACTGCACCCTTTCCGTTCAATTACCCCCACATTTCGCTGCAAATCTAGAGGAATCCTGCTATAGGTAGGCCTTGGACGTTCAGTAGTGATCCTCATGTGAGTGCCTAACTTAAATCCACTGATCACTTGACCGGACATCTCCTCAGACTGGAATGTCTAATAGCATTAGGCTGAAAATCAGGGGTGTTCATAAATAATATGAACCACTTTGATCCTGCTTCACTTCTATTTTGAAAACTTAGGAGGGATTTAACTTAAGCCTCAGGCATGTACTGCCCTGTTTCCAGGAGAGTATTGTAACCCAGAAGGGCTGGCTTCAACACTATTGAACAGATTAAAAATTCATCCAAGGATTTCAAAAATATATTGGCCCAAACACATAGTGAAGAGTTACAGATGGGGGTTTTAAGCATGCCGAATAAACTCTCCCATCCACCAAGGAGTTCCAGGTAAACACCTTGCCACTAATTATTTTCTAGTCTGGATATTATGGACTAACATGGAATCCTGTGCATGACAGCAGATTGTGCTTCTGATACATCCCTGAGTCACCCTCATACTGTGAAATAATTCCAAGCAGAATAAAGAAATGGAACTAGATTTATTCCTGTGTTGACACCAAGGAAGTTAGTAGGATGACACCAGGAAACTATTGTGCTAAAAAAATTTTAAGATGACAGGAACTACAGTGTGTAATCTGCATGTCATCCTATTTGGGACTGAGAATTGAGTAATTGATTAACCATCATCAAAGCCATTACAACAATTAGAGGACTTCGCCAGGCAAAAAAACGTTTGGGTTGCTTAATGATCAGGTCTCAGTGCATAAGGGTGTTTCCTCTGCTTCCCATTGGCTAAGAAAGCATATAAAAGTGCTTGGAACTGCAGGTGGTTCTATTCACTTCTCTTGACTTCATCCCCTTCATGCACTGGGTAAGTCTATTTAACTCCATTTGTTTTAGTGATAGTTTTAAATATGAACGGAATCCTTCACCAATACTCTGTGACTTTAGAGACGTTGGAGAAGGGAGCATCTTGCTTTCCATAGGAGACTTTCTGTAGCTTGTCAATTGCTGAACATGGTGGATGCAGTCTTAGAAATAGCAGGTTGGGGAATGGGATTGGGACCCCCCCCCCCCATTCCAAATAATTACTTTGGGGGATTCTCCTCTCTGCATATAGAGGGTGCAGTACCATGGGGGAGCATTCTCAGTTGTAGCATTTCGGAGATCCTGGAGTTCACGTGCTCAATTCTATCATTAATCTCAATCAGGAGGGCCTCATTCCTTCTCCCAGGGCACCCAGTGACTCGCTAAGCAATGGTGGTCAAGCCACTTCAACTGAGCCTGTAACCTGCCACAGGGATAATAACCACTCATTTCATAGGCGTTCTCCACAGCTTAATGGTTGCCTTGAGCAGTGAGAAGCTGGTTTACTCTGAATGGGGCAGGAAAGCTTTTTGCAGGTTTAAGAAGATTTAGGGTTATATTGGAGTGGCCTCTAGAAACAGAGAGCTCTGAATCTCTTGTAACACTCAGAATTGTGTGTAATGTTTACTCTGCTCCCCACTGTGTGTTTCAGGTATACCACAATCACAAAAGATGTCTTCCAGCAAAGCTTTGTGTTACCCACGCCCGCCATGTTATCCCGACATCTGCCCAGACCCATATGTTGATGCCTGCAACGAGCCTTGTGTCACATCATGTGGTGACTCAAGCGCAGTCGTCTATGCCCCACCGGTTGTCGTGAGATTCCCGGGACCAATTCTCGCTACCTGCCCTCAAGACAGCATTGTGGGAAGCACCTTACCAAATTTACCCTATGGATATGGGGGCTCATATGGAGGTGGTAGTTTCGGTGGCTCAGTCGGTTCTGGGGGTGCTTATGGAGGTGGATACGGTGCTGGGTATGGTGGTGGATACGGGGGCCTATATGGGTATGGGAAGAGATATGGTAGGAAGTGCTATTCTTCCCGCTTTGGAAGCTGTGGCCCATGCTAAACCCAGAAGAATGATCCACAGAACAAGAAACAACCAGGAAATGAAAGAGACGATGGAGATTCACCTCTTAGCTAATGGAAAATGAGCACCTACAACTCCACATGAAATCAGCGGGAGCGACGTATAAATCAGGCCTATCAATGTCTTCCCTTGTTACATGTTACCTTAACTGTATGGTCTAATGGCTTTGCAACATAGTCTCATGCTCATATTGTACTTTGTCCTATTTGATGCTGAACCATCTACAACAAGTAACTTAATTTGATTAAAAATGGGACATGATTTTCACATCTACAGCTGCAAGAAAGAGAGCAGAATGTCTTGTGTGAAATGCATCACTTTGGAGATGGTGACTGGTTGTAGCTCTGATTGTAACCCGGAAAATACATTCTCTGTACTCTGCATTAATTCATTCTGTAAAGTGTAAACTCCGAAGCTCATTCCCATTAAAAATTATACTGCATCATAATGTTGGCCTTCTGGTTTTCCTTTCCCCTCCATTCTTTCTTTCAAAAGCACTCTGGGTGAAATTCTCCCCTGTGCAGATGGTCAGTACCAGCCCCTTGTACTAATCAATCGCACTCAAGCCCATAAGTAAGGAAAGGATCAGGTGTATTACGTGTTCAAGAGCGTTGTGGAGGCCCTCTGCACGGGGGTGTGTGTGTGGATGCTAACATTGTTACACATGTTATAGATAGCATCAAACTGAATAAATGACTTTCAATTAGAATATATTTCCCTGCTTCAAATATTATACAGAATTATAGAATACTTGAAATATAGAGTTGGAGAGGTCACGTTGTCCTACCCTGTGGGCTAAGGCAGGACCAAGGACAGCTAGACCATCCCTGACAGGTGTTTGTGTATCCTGTTCTTAAAATCCTCCAGTGATGGGGATTCCATAACTTCTCTTGATAGCTTAAATGCTTAGACATCATTACAGCTGGAAAGTTCATGCTTATATCTTACCTAATCTCCGTTGTTGCAAATTAAGCCAATATTCCTTGTTCTACCTTTAGTGCACATGGAAAACAGTGGATCGCCATCCTCTCTATAACGGCCCCGAACATACATGAAGACTGTGATCAGATCCCCCCCCTGCCACCAGTTTTCATTTCTCAGTTCTAAACATGCCCAGTTTTCTTTAACCATTCCTCATAGTTCTGGTTTTCTAAGCTCTCCTATGGACTCTGTCTAACTGGTCCACATCTTTCTTGCTGATGTCTGTTGCCCAGAACGGGACATAATACTCCATCCAAGGCCTCACCAAAGCCAATGAGAGCAGGACAATTTGCTTCCTAAATATAGGATTTTACACTTGACTCGAGATAAACAAAAGCTACAACCTCTGCACTGTTGAATCTCTTCTGCCTTTATGGCTTTGCTCCTGATGTAGTTCTCAGGCTCTGATCTGATACCATGTTTTCACCCCTGTTGTCCTAGTGTATAGGACGACGCTAGGTTCAGGGCAATGGAGAAGAAGGCCTTTTGGTTCCTTTTGAAAATGCATTCCCTGAACATGTGGATCCTGAGGTCCATGTGAAAAATCAGTAGAACCAGTCATTTGCTCTGCATTTCCATCAGAGGTCTCAGCTGACAGCCGTGTACAATGTCATCTTATCCCAGGGTAATATAGGGGGAGAGTTAAATAAAAAAGTCTCTCCTCCTAGTGAAGCCGCCTGGACCTTCAGCCACTGTCCTTAGTGACTTCGTTCTGAGAAATGGAATCATCCCTCAGCAGATGAACTCTGATATTGCCAGGATGACAGCAGCGTGTCCGGGGACCTATCGTGCTGCTCGCTACACAAGTGCAGAGTCTGTGACAGTCGCCATCTTGAAGAGTTAGCCAGATAGAACACAATCCTGACCTGTGTTTTGTACCAAAGACCGGGCAAAGCCAAGCCTTTACTCTATCCAGTTATATCTACCGGAACTAGGAAATTCTAAAACTGCCTATGTTTTTGGGTGCCTCAGTTTTGGGCATCCAACTTGAGAATCATTCTTGGAGATCCCATTGGAGATGGCAAGTTCTAAGGAATATCGGCCCATCACAAATCACTAGTCCCTTTTGAAAATCTTGGTCTCGGCTCTAATCATAGATTCCCTGAATGGTCTTGGTTAGATCAATACCTTCATTTAAGTCTCTCCATATGTAACACTCAGCTGAGTCGTTTCCCCCTTGGCCCTCCCAAGTGTCCCACAGTGGGGCGTTGGCCAGCGAGGTTGGATTTGTTTTCCCTGCATGGATGTCATGGGCTTCTTGCCGCTCCTGATCAATTACAGGAAGCTTGGAGTTGGGTTGGATTAAGGTAGGGGTCTCTCCTCTGGCTCTAGGGAGCATGCTCGTTGGCTGTGAGATAGCTGCACACCTCTCAAACCCCTTTGGTTCAACTTAGGAAGGATCAGACAGCTATTCAGTCTTTCTCTCTGCTGTAGAAAAGTTGAAATGTGTGGCAACCCAAACAAAGTTTGGCTTGACCTAAACATTTGTCTTGATGTGCCTATGTGCTGGTGGGCAAGATTTAGGGCAAGCAGTTGGTTTTAACCTTGCAAGATTGTATTGGCATATACCTGCTGAATCTACATTGCTGTGATACTGATATCAGTATATTGTTTTTTTTTTTTTTTTGCACTGCACATGTTCTGGTTCATTTTGTCACAATTTTGGATCATATGTAGTTTTTGCAGGGGCGTACATTTATTCTGGATTTGAGCTGGGATGATGGGAGGGAAACATATCCCCCAGCTCTGTGGAATTGAGATGTAGCTGGGACTGTAAGACAACACAGAGAAAATCCCTGTTTCGCAGTCTTCCTATCCTATAGCTCCTAATCCATCTGTTTACAGCTTCAGACACTAACAAAACAGCTGCTTATCTCATTCATAGCAACTTACGGTTCCACTGCTTTATGAGATCAGTAATTCTCACAACAACACCCATATGACACAAGTAGTTATTATCTTCTTACCTAAGAAAATGATGACTGATGCTCAGAGCTCAATTCAGTTGCCCAAGGCCACTCCAGTGGAAAGACTGGGACTAGAAATGAGGCACACCTCATTCTTAATAACCTTCTTAGTTATAATTTGAACTCTAATATCTCCAGGATACCAGCAGTGTGTTCAGAGCCCCATCGTGCTGCTCGCTAGACAAGCCCAGAGTTTGAGACGGTCCCCATTTCGAAGAGTCATTTATTTAGTTCGATTCTATCTGAGACGTGCAACAAAGGGAGTAATTCCCCCTCTGTGCACAGGGCCTGCATAATGCTATTGATCAAGTAATGTACCTCATTCTCTTCTTTCGTATGGGTTTGAGAGGGATTGATTAGTGCATAGAGCTTGTGTGGACTATCTGCACAGGGAAGAATTTCACCCAGAATGCTTTGGAAAGAAAGAATGGAGGGAAAAGGAAAATCAGAAGGCCAATATTGTGATGCAAAATATTTTTAATGGGAATCAGCATCAGAGTTTGCACTTACAGAATGAATTACCGCAGAACACTGAGAATGTATTTTCGGGGTTACAAAAAGAGCTACAACCAATCACTGTCTCCAAGGTGACACATTTCAGACAAGATATTTTGCAATCTTTCTTGTAGCTGTAGATTTGAAAATCATGTCCCATTTTTCACCAAATTAAGTTACTTGTAGACTGTTCAGCATCAAATAGGACAAAGCATAGTATGAGCATAAGATTAAGTTGCAAAACCATAGAGACCATAATGCTAAGGGAATATGTAATAAGAGGAAGGCATAGATAAGTGACGAACACCCATTACCCCCATTGAATTCAATTGCAGTTGCAGATGATCATTCTCCATTGGCTGTGTGGGGAATCTCTATCTTCTCTTTCATTTCCTGGTTGTTTCTTGTTCCATGGACCTTGCTTCTGGGTTAACATGGGCCACAGCTTCCAAAGCGGGAAGAATAACTCTTTCTACCATATCTCCTTCCATACCCGCATAAGCCCCCATATCCACCATCATAACCACCCCCGTATACACCCCCGTATACACCACCATAAACACCACTAGAACCAACTGAACCACCAAAGCTACCACCCCCATAGGAGCCCCTATATCCATAGGGTAAATTTGGTAAGGTGCTTCCCACAACGCTGTCTTGAGGGCAGGTAGCGAGAATAGGTCCCGGGAATCTCACGACAACCGGTGGTGCATAGACCACTGCACTTGAGTCTCCACATGATGTGACACAAGGCTCATTGCAGGCATCAACATATGGGTCTGGGCAGATGTCGGGATAACATGGTGGGCGTGGATAACACAGAGCTTTGCTAGAAGACATCTTTTGTGATTGTGGTATACCTGAAACACACAGTAGGAAGCAGAATGCACATAGTTACACACAATTTGTAGTGAAATAGGATATTTCCAGCTCATATAATATGGTAATAGATACTCCCATTTCTTCCCATTGTACTGGGCACTGTACAAACAAAGAGTAAAAGACACTAAGCTGGTGTTGAGGGCACCCATCTGAGAGGTGGGAGACACAGTGTTAAAGCCGTAACAATAAAAAGTGAACATTGCCATTTTGGATAAGATCATTGTTATATCTCATCCAGTATCCCCTCTCTATTCCTGTGCAACAACACATGCTTCAGATAAACCTATAAGAACCCTCAAGTTGTCTATTATGGAGTAAATTGCCCATAAGGAGAGTTTCTTCCTAACACACCTAAAGCAGAGGCTAGCTTTGCCCTGGAGGAGAACACATATATATCTTGAAAACTCTTTCAGTTAGGATGACCAGATAGCAAGTGCAAAAAATCGGCACAGGGGGTGGGGGGTAATAGCAGCCTATATAAGAAAAAGCTCTGAATATCAGGACTGTCCGTATAAAATCGGGACATCTGATCACCCTAGTTTCAATTATACTCACAGCTCTATCTATGCAACTGAAAAGAGCAATCAAGTTGCTGTTCAACAGTTATATTTGAAAGTTGATCTCCATTGTTTTATGGAAACAGCAGGATCAGATCATCAGCCCAGATAAATCTTTGTGACTCCAATGAAGTCAGCTCAGGATCTGGCAATATGTATTTATATATAAAGAGTCAGAGTAGTGCAGTCTTATTAGCAAAGTAGACTGAGGCTGAGGAATTCTCTAAGGAATTTCCCTATCCAATCCCCAGTTCTAATGACTATGAATGGAGGTTCCCAATGCAACACGTAGCTTTGGAAATCCCACCCTGCTATTTTTAAGACTGCATCTGCCAAGGTCTTCAATTGACAAGCTACAGAAAGTCTCTTATCAAAAGCAAAACGCCCTCTGCTCCAACAGATCAAAAATCACATAGTATTAGTGCAGGCTTCAGTCCATAGTTAAAACTATCACTAAAGCAACCATTGGAGAAAATTGAATTAAATAGACTCACCCAGTTCACGAAGGGGATGAAGTCAGGAGAAGTGGTTAGAACAACCTGCAGTTCCGAGCACTTTTATACACCTTCTTAGCCAATGGGAAGAAGAGGAAACACCCCTTATGGACTAAGACCTTATCATGAACCAAACAAAATATTTTCTTGCCTGGCTAATTCCTTGAATTGTTGCAATGGCTTTGATCTTGGTTAATAAATTACTGTGTTCTCAGTCCCACAAAGGATGACATGCACATTACACTCTGCAGTTTCTGTCATCTTAAATGTTTATGGGCAAGATACCTTCCTGGAATCAACCTACTAACTTCCTTGGTGTCAACACGGGAATAAACCTACTTCCATTTCTGTCATTCTGCTTTGAATTTCTTCACAGGATGAGGGTGACTCAGGGAGTATCACTATCAGAATCTGCTATTATGCACAGGATTCCATGTTAGTTCATTATATCCAGAAGAATATCTAATTAGAGGCAAGGTGGAGTTCACCCAGAACAGATGCTTGGCAAATGCAGACTAAGCAATTGCTTAGGGCCCTGAGCAGCTCAAGGAGGGCCCCTATTTGTTTTTTATCATAAGAACTTGCCTGTCTTGGTATTGTGGTTTGTGGTCAAAAATATTCCTTCCTAAGGCCCCCAGGAGGCTAGCATTGTCACTAAGTTTACCCTTGTATCTCCTTGGAGGACGGGAGAGTTTATTCAGCATGCACTATGTGTTTAAGGCCATATGTTTTTTGAAATTCTTGGATGTCTTTACAGTCAGTTCAATGGCCTTCCAATCAGTCCTTCTGGGTTACAATTCTCTCCTGGAAACAGGGCAGTACATGATCTGTGATTCATAGATTCATAGATTCTAGGACTGGAAGGGACCTCGAGAGGTCATCGAGTCCAGTCCCCTGCCCGCATGGCAGGACCAAATACTGTCTAGACCATCCCTGATAGACATTTATCTAACCTACTCTTAAATATCTCCAGAGATGGAGATTCCACAACCTCCCTAGGCAATTTATTCCAGTGTTTAACCACCCTGACAGTTAGGAACTTTTTCCTAATGTCCAACCTAGACCTCCCTTGCTGCAGTTTAAGCCCATTGCTTCTTGTTCTATCCTCAGAGGCTAAGGTGAACAAGTTTTCTCCCTCCTCCTTATTAAGTTAACTAATTAAGTTAACTCTCTTGTGAGCTTTCAAGGGTAGAGCTGAAGCAGCATCAAAATGGTGCATGTTATTTGTGTTTACCCCTGACTTTCAGCCTAATGCCGTTAGACATTACAGTGTGAACAGATGTCCAGTCAAGTGATCCGTGGTTTAGCATCAGGGACTCAGGTGATGATCATAACAGGACACCCAAAGACCACCTACTGCAAGCTTCCTCCAGAATGGCAATGAAAAGTGGCAATAGGTGAAAGGAAAGAGTGCAGGATTGTATAAAGGCTTAGGGTTAACATCTTGGAACTGCATCTCCATCTAAGACAAACAAGACAGCGACGTTCTTCCGGGACAATGCACCTGCAAAGCCCGTAAAAAATAGCATGAGAGATGGAAATACTGCCCACTTAGTCATGGGGGTGGAGGGAAGATGAAAGAGGAGGGAGGTTCTCGATTTAGCAAAGATCACCAAGACGTCTGAGGATAAACACAAGGCCAAGATTTTCAAAAGTGACTAGTGATTTTGGAGCCAAACTTCTTACACTTTGTAGAACCTCAGTTTTCAAAAGTGCTCAGTTCCTGCTTTCTGGAAACCAGTGCTCTTGAAGACGTCTCAAGTGGGCACCAGGAATCACCAGTCACTTTTGAAATTCTTAGAGTTCATTTCTTCACACTTTACACTGAAAAGGACATGGGAGCTTTCACCTAGAGTCAGAACAGCCTGCTAATGTAATGTGCAGACGTGCCTGAAGAATTGAGGATTCTTCTCCTAGAAAGAGGAAGACAAGACACATGACGGCTATAGATGGAGTGCCTAGGAACATATTACTTGAAATATAGGGCCAGGTTTTCAGCTGGTGTAAACAGCAACAAAGTCGTTGTCCTGGATTCAAAACTCCCATGACCGGAGGAGCCTTCACAGATGAATTCCTAACCATGAGAGAATGAAATTATCTCTAAATCAGCAGGCCAGCCCAGAGACCTATCCTCCACTTCAATCCTCTTTAGCCCTACTATGAATGTTTAAGAGAGATCTAAATGGTACATCATCCTTCTGCTGGCCCTTTCTTGAGGAGAGTATTAACACCCACAGGGCCATATTCTAAGGCAGCTCAACTCATTAAATAGATACCCTTGGATCTGAGTGGGCCTGGTGTCGGGGTCCAGACTAAATAACAGTGGGTGGGCATCTGAAATTAGAACTAACGTGGAATCCTGTGCATGGCCGCAGCTTGCAGTACTGATCCAGCTCTGAGACACCCTCCTTTTGTGCAGTTATTAACAACAGAACTAAACAAAACGAGCTGGACGCATTTCCTTTCTGACACCAAGGAAGTAAATGGAATGATACTGGGCGTGAAAATGGTCCATAATGATTTCAGATGAAAGCGGTCTTCAGGGTGCAATAGTGTATGTCATTGAGTCTGGGAGTGAGAATTAACTAATTAGTCCTAAGGAGTCCTAAACAATTGCCAGTAATGGGAGGAGTTCCCTGTGCATATTATTTTGTTTCATAATTGACAAGGACTTCCGGCACCAAGGGTGTGTCCCTTCCTCCTGGTGGGCAAAAACATCATACAAATGTCTTCCCATCTCAGGGCTCTTCTAGCCACTTCTTTTGACTTATTCCATTTGGTAAACTAGGTAAATCCGATTCAGTTCAGTCGCTGTATTGCAGTGTTAACTTCAGACTGAATCATCCACAAAATCTTTGCATTGTTAAGGGTTTTTGTTTCTTTTTTTGCCAGAAAACTGTCCTTGTACTTAGTAAGTTGCAAGTATTGGTGGATTTTGGCTTGAAAAATATAAGGTTGGTTTTACAAAGTCACATAGTGTGTAGAGCGCCCTAATTCTGGTTAATTTGATAGTAGAATGGGGCATTCGTATTCCTTAGACAAGATTAAAAAATCTCAGCTAAAGACACTTGATATTAGACAGCATTATTTGCTCACCTAGTAAGATGTGATGCCTCACATCTTGGGTGCTCAACTAGAGATACGTTGATGGAGCCTTTTTGATATTGCTCAGCACTCGCCTTCTGAAAAGGGATGTCCAGGAACAGTTCTCTAGTTGGGAGCCCAAAACTGAAACACCCAATAATACAGGCCACGTTTGAAAATCATGGCTTAAATACTTAGACTGGATAGATTAAAGGCTTGGCTTTGCCCTGCCTCTGGTACAAGACACAGGCCAGGATTCTGTTCTCCTTTGCACCTGCAGCGATCCTGCATAGTTACTTTGTCCTCAGAGTAACTCCAGAATTACACCAGTTTAAGATCAGAATGTGCCTCTTTCTATGTTCTTCACTAGTTTGAGGGGTGACCCAGTTTCGGAGAGTAAAATCCAGAGGCTCACTGACTGAAGATTGAGGCAGTTTTTATAGGAGTGAAATGCAGGGGAAAAGACCAAAGGACCTTATTCTCCACTGCTTTGTACCTGGTGTTGTCCTTTAGATTAGCACAACATGGGTGAAAAAATGGTACCAGGTCAGAGCCCGAGAGCTCCATCAGGAGCAAATGCAAAGTGGCAGCCTAGATTCAACATTGCAGATTTTGTCACTTTTGTTATCACCAGTCACAGTAGCTCCAATTCAGGTGAGAAAATGAAGGTCATTTGAGGTGCTGAGTGGCAAGCTACTTTAAAGATCTTTACACGCCATTACTGAAGCACTATATGGTACATCAGTAGATGAAATTCACACACGAGATTCCTGAATCCCAAAGATTATTTTTTTGTCGTATTCTTGGTATCTGTGAGAGAACAGACTCATCTGGTGTGTTTTCGATGTCCTTGATTAATCCACCTTTCAACCACATCATTTGACTGTGGGCTGAAAGACTAGAAATTGTTGCAGTCCAGTTGATGACCACATTAAGACAAACAATGACAAGGGGATTACTGTCATTTACATCTGATAGTGGATTGGAATCCAAGGTTACAATATGCTGCTGAAATTCTCCATCCTTCTGCACCTCAAACAGTCATTTACAGATGAGCAAAGTGAATTCAAAGTAGGTTAAGGTGTATGCTCTAGCAGAATTTCATGCATATTTTTCATTCATGGAAATAATTACTCCCTAGATGAATTCCAGTCTCAATATGGCAGTTGAGCCCCATCAGAAAGAGAAAAGACAAGTGCAATTTTCTTTTATTTAAATCCACTTGGGTCACAAGACTTCAGGAACTTACACAAGTGCTTAACTTGAACCATGTGAACAGCATCAATGCGTTCGAACCATCAACTCACATACCCTCATCCACATGGTTGAGATGAAATATCTAGCAGGTGGGCACATAACTGGTGGAAAGTCCGGACTCAAAGACTAGTTATCAATAGTTTTGCTTTCTACGTGAGAGGCCATATCTAGCGGGGACGCACAGGAGGTTGTCCTGATTTCCGTACGATATATTTTCATTAATGACAGCAGATTGGGACAGTGATGTACCCCTGAGTCACTCTCATACTGTGAAGTAATTCAAAGCAGAACAATGAATACGGAACTAGATTTATTTCCGTGTTGACACCAAGGAAGTTAGTAGGTTGATTCCAGGAAGGTATCTTGCCCATAAACATTTCAGATGACAGGAACTGCAGAGTGTAATGTGCATGTCATCCTTTGTGGGACTGAGAACAGAGTAATTGATTAACCAAGATCAAAGCCATTGCAACAATTCAAGGAATTAGCCAGGTAAGAAAACATTTTGTTTGGTCAATGATCAGGTCTCAGTGCATAAAGGGTGTTTCCTCTGCTTCCCATTGGCTAAGAAAGTGTATAAAAGTGCTTGGAACTGCAGGTTGTTCTAACCACTTCTCCTGACTTCATCCCTTTGGAACTGGGTAAGTCTATTTAACTCAATTTTGCTTTAGTGATAGTTTTAACTAGAGAGTGAATCCTTCACAAATATTTGGTGATTTTAGAGATCAGGAGGAATCTTGCTTTTCATAAGAGACATTCTGTATCTCATTAATTGCAGACCTTGGTGGATGCTGTCTTAAAAAATAGCAGGTTGGGATTTTCAAATCTACATATGGGATTGGTACCCCCTTGTCCCAGTAATTATAATCGGGAATTGGACATGAAAATTCTTTAGAGAATTATGACAAATCTCAGTCTCAGTTACTTTGACAATAAACGACTCTGACTCTCTTTATATAAATACACATTGCCAGCTACTCAGCTGATTTCACTGGGGTCACAAAGGTTTTCCTGGGCTCATGATCTGACCCTGATGTTTCCATGAAACTATTGAGATCAGCTTTAATATCTAGCTTTTGAACAGCAACTCGACTGTTCTTTTCAGTTTAGTAGATAGAGCAGTCACTGTAGTTGAAATTATATATGTTCTCCTCCAGGGCAAAGCTAATCTCTGTCTTAGTGTGTTAGGAAGAAACTCTCCTTATGGGCAGTTGACTCCATAATGGACAACTTCAGGGCTCTTATACATTAATAGAAATCATGTGATGCTGTACACTGTTAGAGATGGGACACTGGCAGAGATGAACAGCTGATATAATGCAGTAGGGCTATTCTTAACTTTTCAGTGGTACAGCTTTAAAACTGTGTTTCCCACATCCCAGGTGGGGGCCTTAACCACCAGCAGAGTGTATTTCACTCCTTACATGTACAGCGCCCAGCACAATGGGGCACCATTCTCAGTTGTAGCAGTTGGGAAATACTAGAATTCAAATGATCAGTTCTATCATTAATATCAATCAGGAGGGCCAAAGGTCTACTCAGTTCACCCAGTGACTCACCCAGCAGTGATGGGCAGGTCACTTCCAATGAGACTCTAGAAACCAGCCACAGGGGCAAAATATCATTTCACGTGGGTTTTGTGCAGCTTAGTGCTTTCCCGAAGCAGTGGAAAAGTGAGTTATTCTGTATGTGCTAGGAAAGCTTTAGATCAATGGGAGCAGATACGGCCCCTGTAAGAAACAGACCTACCTAGCATCTGTTACTGCAGTCCAAGAGGTGTGAATATCCAATTTCACTACAAACGGTGTGTAATTGTGTGCACTCTGCTCCCTACTGTGTGTTTCAGGTCTACCACAATCACAAAAGATGTCTTCCAGCAAAGCTCTGTGTTATCCACGCCCGCCATGTTATCCCGACATCTGCCCAGACCCATATGTTGATGCCTGCAACGAGCCTTGTGTCACCTCATGTGGTGACTCGAGCGCAGTGGTCTATGCACCACCAGTTGTCGTGAGATTCCCGGGACCAATTCTCGCTACCTGCCCACAAGACAGCGTTGTGGGAAGCACCTTACCAAATTTACCCTACGGATATGGGGGTCCATATGGGGGTGTTAGTTTCGGTGGCTCAGTCGGTTCAGGGGGTGCTTATGGTGGTAGATACAATGTTGGATATGGCAGTCGTTATGGGGATTTATGTGGGTATGGGAGGAGATTTGGTAGGAAGTGCTATTCTTCCCGCTTTGAAAGTTGTAGGCCATGCTAAACCCAGAAAAAGATCCACGAAAGAAGAAACAACCTTGGAATGAAAGAAAAGATAGAGATTCTCCACACAGCTAATGGAAAATGAGAGTTTACAACTACACTTGAAATCGATGGGGATAGTGGGTGTTCATCGCCTGACTAACTCACAGCTAACTATGCCTTTCTTTTGGTGCATATTACCATTGCTTTATGGTCTAGTGGTTTTCCAGCTTTGTCTTATGCTCATATTGTGCTTTGTACTATTTAATGCTGAACAGTCTACAACAAGTAACTTAGTTTGGTGAAAAATGGTACATGATTTTCAAATCTACAGCTGCAAGGAACATCTTTTGTTACAAGCGTCTGAATGGATAAAGTGATTGGTTGTAGCTCTTATTGTAACCTTGAAAATACATTCTCTGTACTCTGCATTAATTCATTCTGTAAGTGCAAACTCTGATGCTCATTCCCATTAAAAATTATGCAGCATCATAATATTGGCCTCTGGTTTTCCTTTCTCCTCTATTCTTTCTTTCCAAAGGCCTCTGAATGAAATTCTCTCCTGTGCAGATGGTCAGTACCAACCCTATTCACTAATCAATCCCTCTGAAACCCATAAGTAAGAAGAGAATCAGGTATATTACTTGGTCAATAGCATTGTGCAGGCCCTCTGCTCGGGGGGTAGGGGAGAATTACTCCCTTGTTACACATGTCTCAGATAGAATTGAACTAAATTAATGACTTTCAATTAGAATATATTTCCGAGTGCTAAATAATATACAGACTCATAGTATTCTTAAAATATGGGAGTGCAAGGGACCTCAAGAGGTCATCCCATTCAGCTCCCTTTGCTGAATCATAGAATCATGGAAGATTAGGGTTGGAAGAGACCTCAGGAGGTCATCTAGTCCAACCCCCTGCTCAACGCAGGACCAATCCCCAACTAAATCATCCCAGCCAGGCCTTTGTCAAGCCGGGCTTTAAAAACCTCTAAGGAAGGAGATTCCACCACCTCCCTAGGTAACCTATTCCAGTGCTTCACCACCCTCCTAGTGAAAAAGTTTTTCCTAATATCCAACCTAAACCTCCCCAATGCAAATTGAGACCATTACTCCTTGTTCTGTCATCTGCCACCACTGAGAACAGCCGAGCTCCATCCTCTTTGGAACTCCCCTTCAGGAAGTTGAAGGCTGCTATCAAATCCCCCCTCACTCTTCTCTTCTGCAGACTAAATAACTCCAGTTCCCTCAGCCTCTCCTCATAAATCATGTGCTCCAGCCCCCTGATCATTTTCGTTGCCCTCCGCTGGACTTTGAAGTAAGACCAGGTATACCTAGACCATCACTGAAAGGTGTTTAGCTAACCTATTTTTAAAAATCTCCAGTGATGGTGATTTCACAACCTTCCTTGAAAGTCTAAAATCAGTGCTTAACTATCATCAAGGTTAGAAAGGTTATGCTTATATACAACCTAAAACTCCCTTGTTGCAGATTAAGCCAATTACTCCTTATCCCACTTTTAGTGGACATTAATCAGCACCCAATCTAGAACAGCCCTGAACATACATGAAGACTGTTGTTAGAGTCTCCCTCTGTTTTTGGTGTCTCAAGACTAAACTTCCCCAGTTTTCTTTAACCTTTCCACAGAGCTCCTGGTTTCTGAACCTTTCATCATTTTTGTTGCTCTGCTCTGGATACTCTCCAATTGGTCCACATATTTTCTACAAAAGTCTGTTGCCCAGAACTGGACACAGTTCTCCATCTGAGGCCTCACCGGAGCTGATTGGAACTGGACAATATATTCCTTAAGTTTAGGATTTTGAACTTGTCTCTACTGAATTTCATCTTGTTGATGCCAGATCAATTCTCCCATTTATTAAGGTCATTTGCAATTCAAATCCTGTCCTCCATAGTGCTTGCAACCCCTCTCACCTTAGTGTCTTCCACAAATTTAATGTGTATTCTCCGCATAATTACACACATCATTAAAAAAAACATTGCATAATACAGGACCCAGGACAACCTTCTGCACCTCCCTGCCAGATATGGCCTCCCACATAGAATGAAAACAATTGATGATTAGTCTTTGAGTCTGGATTTTTAACCAATTAGGCTCCCACCTTCTAGGAATTTCATCTCAATCATGTGGTCGAGAGAAATGTTTCTCAGTTTGCTTATGTGACTCTCATGTTGGACTGAGTCAAAAGTCTTACTAATATGAATATATTATTTCCTTCATAGCACCTTACAGTTACACTGCTTTCTGAGATCAGTCATTCTCACAACACCCATATGAAACAGGTAGTTATTATCCTCTTACCGAAGAAAATGATGATTGATGCTCAGAGCCTAATAGTCTTCTTAGTTATCATTTGAACTCTGCTATCTCCAGGATACCAGCAGTGCATTCAGGGTCCCGTCATGCTGCTCGCTAAACAAGCCCAGAGTCTGAGACAGTCCCCAGCTTGAAGAGTTAACAAACTAGCTAGACATGACAGCAGAAGGGTGGGAGGCAGGATTATTATTCCATTTTAGATGATGATGAAGAGGGAGATGAAGGGCAAGGCTTTCAATACAGTTAAGCACACTGAGTGCTGAGCTCTTCTGAAAATCTGGCCCCAACTGTGACATGCCCAAGGTCCCAAAGGAAAGGATCGGAGGAGGCAGTAAAGTAGAACTCAGTGTCCCAATCCATGGCTTTAAACAAAGGATCATTCATCCTCTCTAAGGTCCCCACCTGTTATTCAGTTCTGTAGGCTCCACTGTGATATCTGCTCTTCTCTTTTTAGCTCCATATCCTGCAGTTCCCAAGAAGAGTTCTGGTTCGACCCTCAGAAGAATGAAACCCAACAATAATGGCCTGATTTAAACTGACTATAAAAAGCCAGAATGTGGCTGATTAAGAATACTTCTATCCTGGACATATGGTACTTTCAAATGAACGTGGCAAATCATTTCACAGAGCTGGGTGGAGACAATGTTAATCATGCCAGTTCCTGTGTTAAGATTTAAAGATGTTGTCAAACTGGAGAGAGTCCAGAGGAGAGCTACAAAAAATGATGACAGCCTGAGAAAACCAGAGCTATAAGGAAAGGTTAAAGAAAACTGAGCACGTTTAGTCTTGAAATGCCAAAAACTGGAGGGGGAACCTGATGACAGTGTTCACGTATCTTCTGGGCCAGGCATGGCCAACCTGTGGCTCCAGAGACACCTTTGGCTCTTCATAAGTTAATATGCGGCTCCTTGTCTAGGCACCGACTCCGGGGTTGGAGCTACAGGCGCCAACTTTCCAATGTGCTGGGGGGTGCTCACTGCTCAACCCCTGGCTCTGCCACAGGCCCTGCCCCCACTCCACCCCTTCCTGCCCCCCACCCCTGAGCCTGCCGTGCCCTCACACCTCCCCCCTTCACTCCCCCAGAGCCTCCTGCACGCCACGAAACAGCTGATCGGGAGTTGCGGGGAGGGAGGGGGAGGCGCTGATTGGCGGAGCTGCCGGTGGGTGGGAGGTGCTGGGAGCAGGCGGGGGGGGGGGGAGCTGATGGGGAGGGTTGTTGACATACTATTGTGGATCTTTGGCAATATACATATGTAAATTCTGGCTCCTTCTCAGGCTCAGGTTGGCCACCCCTGTTCTGGGCTGTTACCGAGAGGATGGTGATCAATTCTTCCCAATGTCCACTAAAGGTAGGATAAGGATAATTGGCTTAATCTGTAGCATGGGAGATTTTGGTTATATACAAGCATAAACTTTCAAACTATCATGATAGTAAAGTTTAGGCTTTCAAGGGAAGTTGTGGAATCCCCGTCACTGGAGGATTTTAAGAACAGGATAGACAAACAACTATCAGGGATGGTCTAGATGTACTTGGTCCTGCCTCAGGGCAGGGGACTAGACTAGATGACCTCTTGAGGTCCCTTCCACCCCTACATTTCAAGGATTCTATGATTCTGTATAATATTTAGAGCAGGGAAATATATTCTAATTGAAAATTATGTGTTTAATTCATTTCTATTTGAGACATGTGTAACAAGGGAGTAATTCCCCCCTGTCATCCACCTGATTATCTTCCTACTTATGGGTTTGAGAAGGGTTGATTAGTGCATGGTGCTGGTACTGACCATCGGCACAGGGCAGAATTTCACCCAGAGTGCTTTGGAAGAAAGAATGGAGGAGAAAGGAAAACCAGAAGGCCGATAATATGATGCAGTATAATTTTTTAATGGGACTGAGCAGCAGAGTTTACATGGACAGAATGAATTAATGCAGAGTAACAGAGAATGTATTTGCAGGGTTACAATCAGAGCTACAACCAGTCACCAGCTCCAAAGTGGTGCATTTCACACAACATGTTCTGCTCTCTTCCTTGCAGCTAAAGAGCTTGGAAATCATGTCACATCTTCCACCAATTTTAGTAACTTGTAGACGGCTCAGCATCAGAAAGGACAAAGCACAGTAGGAGCATAAGATTAAGTTACAAAACCAGACAGAGCATCAAGTTTAAGGAATGTGTAACATAAGCAAGGCACAGATAGGCGTGATTTATGCAAGTGACGAACACCTACAACGCCCCCTGATTTTGAGTGGAGATACAGATGCTCATTTTCCATTGCCTGTGTGGGGAATCTCTGCCTTGTCTTTCATTTCATGCTTGTTTCTTGTATCGTAGATCTTTCATCTGGGTTTACCATGGACAACATTCCCAGCGGTTAGCATAGCATTTCCTACCATATCTCCCCCCGTACCCGTATGAGCCCCTGTATCCACCCCCGAATCCACCGCCAGATCCACCCCCAAATCCACCCAAGGATCCACCACCATATCCACCACCGTATCCACCACCATACCCACTCCCAAGACCACCACCTGCACGACCTCCAAGGCCACCCCCAAATCTATAGGGAAAATTTGGTAAGGAGGTTCCCACGAAGCTGTCTTGAGGGCAAGTAGCGAGAGTTGGTCCCGGGAATCTCACGACAACTGGGGGTGCAAAGACCACTGCGCTCGAGTCGTCGCAGGTTGTGACACAAGGCTCATTGCAGACATAAGCACATGGATCTGGGCAAATGTCAGGATATGGGCGGGTTGGGCAACACAGATCTTTCGAAAACATTTCACGAGAGGTGATTGTCGTAAACCTGAAATACACAGTAGGGAGCAGAGTGAACATAACACACAATTCGCAGTGGCATACGAGACTCACAGCTCATGTTATGCAGTAATAGATGCTAGGTAATTCCATTTCTTACACGCTCTGTATCTGCTCCTATTTCTTCCTTCTAGTCCTATTCACCCATTTACCCTTAGTCTTCTTCCTCACCATTCCCTGGGAACCCTTCTTACATCCTGGCTTCCTCCTTCCCATTCCAAGCAACTTCCCTAGTTCTTTGGGTCCCATGCAACCTGGGTCCCCAGGAAAGGTTCTCTATCTGCTAAGCCTTGATTGTCCACTTCTCCTTGAGATCAGCGCTGCTTGGAGCTTGCACCAATCCCACCCCATGGTTTCATCTGTCTAGTTCTCCTGATCTCTGTTTCGGGAGGCCACTCCCATCCACCCCCTAACCCTTCTTTCTAAATATTCTGACTCCAATCAAAAGCTTTCCTAGTCCATTCATAGTAATTTCCCTTTTCACTGATTCATGCAACCATTAAGCTGTGCAACCCCCCCATGAAAGGAGTGGTTGTTATCCCTGTGGCAGGTTATTAGATGCTCAGTGGAAGTGACCTGCTCACCACTGCCAGGTGCATCAATGGATGAGGTGGGAGTAGAACTCAGGTCCTCCTGATTGATATTAATGATAGAATTGATCATGTATTTCCTACATGCTACAACTCAGAATGGCACCTCTTTGTACTGTGCCCTGCACAGGCAGAGAGTAAGAGATATTAAGGTGGTTAAGGCACCCAGCTGGGAGGTAGGAGACACAGTTTTAAATCCCTGCTGTAAATGAGGCACTGTGGGTCTCCCACATTCCAGTAGGGTGCCCTAACCGCTTGGATTGGGAGAGACACATCCATGCCAGCCAGCCAGTCACCTCCCTATTTTGCTGGTACTTGCCCTCACATGTCTTCTCTGTGATCCCCAAACTGGTAGATATGCTATAAGAAGACTAAGTGGATCTGGACCGCCAGGTAAAATAGGGAAGTGAATGCCTAGCCTGAGAATCCCACTGAGACTAGGGCTGTGAGCAGATTGGAAGTATCAGGGTGTTGGAGGTTTTGCATGTACCAACCGGCACAAAGGCAGGTGCCTTGGGAATGTAGGTGCCTAGAGGGTGAGAGGTTTTGAGGATTTCATTGTCACTAATTGTTGGATTTCACTGACTAAATAGGAATTTAGATGCCTAAATCTCTCTGTGGATTTGGTTTCAGGAGATTAAAGGCTCAGTTTCCAATGCAGCTGAGCCCTTTTGAGAATCTGGTCCCATCGGCTTTGCCCAAGGAAATCTGTGGCAGAGAAGAGGACCTGAAGCAGATTTTCTGCGGCCCTACCTCTGCCTTGTCCACAAGACCTTCATTCCCCAACAACTCAGGAGGGAGGGGTAAATAAACACCTGCGTCTTACTACTAAACCGACAAGATAGAATATTTCCATCATGGATGCCTGCAATTTTCAAACCATTTAAATAATAATGGTACAGCTTAGTTCAGAGAAACAGTTAATAATGCAAGTGTCCTTCTTAAACCAGTTCAGCCTAGGGACTAGATCTCTCAACTAGTCTAAATCATCATACTTACCTATAATTCAAATGTGCTACTTTTAGTCACACCAGCTAAATATCTGGATCTAAGACTGCAAATTATGCCAATCAGTCATTAAGTATTGATGTATTGGGTCAGATCAGTGGCCCATCTCGTCCAGTATCCTGTCTCTAACAGTGTGCAGCATCACATGCTTCAGATTAATGTATAAGAAGCCTGAAGTTGTCCATTATGGAGTCAACTGCCTATAACAAGTTACTAACACACCTAAAGCAGAAGCTAGCTTTGCCCTGGAGGAGAACTCATAATATATAGATATATATATATATTTAAAAATCTGGGACTCATATATAGCTATTGCTCTATCAATAGTTAGATATGAAAGTTGATCTTCATAATTTTATGGAAACAGCAGGATCAGATCATAAGTCCAGGTAAACCTTTGTGACTGCAATGAAGTCAGCTGAGACTCTCACCATGTGTAATTATAGACAAAGAGTTAGAGAAGCACAATCTAGTCTCAAAATCTATGATCAAAGTAGACTGTGGTTGAGATTTCTCATAAGTCTGATGTCCAAAACACGATTATAATGATTGGGAATGGGGTGGGAGTCTGCATTCCATATATAGATTTGAAAATCCCAACCTGCTATTTTGAAGAAAGCATCCACCAAAGTCTGAAACTGACGAGCTACAAAAAATCTCATGGAAAACAAGACGCCCCCTGCTCCAACCGTTCTAATATCACAGAGTATTGGTGTAGGATTAGCTCCATCGTTAAAACTATCACTAAAGCAACGATAGGAGCAATCTGAGTCAAACAGACTTACCCAGTGCACGAAGGGGATGAAGTCAGGAGAAGTGATTAGAACAACCTGCAGTTCTGAGCACTTTTATATGCTTTCTTAGCCAATGGAATGCACAAGAAACATGCTTAGTGCACTGAGACCTTATCATTAACCAAACAAAATGTTTTCTTGCCTGGGTAACTCCTGTAATTATTATAATGGTTTTGATCACGCTTAATGATAAATAGTCAATTTCCAGTCCCACCCTGGCTGACCTGCATGCTGCAACCTGCAGTTTCCTTTCATCTTGAATCTTTATGGGCCAGGTACTTTCCTGCTATCATCCTCCTGACTTCCTGGGTGTCAACAGGACACTAAATCTAGTTCAATTTCTATTGTTCTGCTTTGATTAACTTCAGAGTATGAGGGTGTGTGTATCAAGGGTACAATCTGCTGCCATCCACAGGATTCCATATTTGTTCTTTAAATATGCAGACTAGTGTCTAGTTAGTGGTAAGGTGGAGTTTACCCTTGGAACACCTTGGAGGATGGAGAGTTTGTTCGACATGCTTAGAATCCCGACCTGTACCTCTTCACTATGTGTTTGAGCCAACATGATTTTGAAATCCATGGTTGTCCTTTCAGTCAGTTCAATGGCTTCCAAACCAGGCCTTCTGGGACACAATACCCTCCTGAAAACAGGGCAGTAGAAGTAGGATTGAAATGCTGCATGTTATTTGTGTTCCCTCCTGAGGTTCCGTCTCATGCTATTAGATATTCCAGTCTTAAGGGATGTCCAGTCAAATGATCAGTGGTTTACAATCAGGGACTCAGCTGTTGATCAGAATGGGACACCCAGGGTCCATCTACTGTAGGCTTCTAATGAGTTGCCGCAAAAAGTGGAGGTAGATGAAAGGAAAGAGTGCAGCATTATATAAAGGCTTGGGATTAAAATCTTGGAACTACATCTCCATCCCTGACATAACAAGACAGTGGTGTTCTTCTAGGACAATGCACCTGACCAAGTCCAGGAAAAATAGCATGAGAGATGGAGAATGCTGTGCAGTTAGTCATGGGAAGAGGTTGATGGTTGAGGAATGAGCTTTCACAGTAAATAAGACTAATCCAGAGTATGATCTACTTCGGCACAGAATGAAAGGTCCTTCTCTTTTAGAAAACTACCCCACCATTGCCAGAATGATTTTTAAACTGCCATCTACACCCTAAGCAGCACTTTCTATAACCAGGGAGATAGAAAGAACAAAAGACTCTCCAAACCTTACTACTGAATTCTCTATGGATATCCAGGCACATAGGAATTCTCAAAGGTTCTCATGGTCCTATATCTTTTACGCAATAATTCCCAGCAGCATCTCTTTCAGAGAAGTTCATGTAGGAAAGGTTTAGATACTGTGTTTGTGGGAAGGGAATTATGCAACATTCTCAGATAGAGAAATAGATTAGTAGCCCACCCAGAAGGAGTAAGTGATCAACACCAGTTTTCCCTTATGGACAGATGAAAGAGGAGGGAGGTTTCCAATTTACTAAAGATCACCAAGACGTCTGTGGCTAAACCAAAGTCCAAAATTTTCAAAAGTGACTAGTGATTTTGGAGCAAAACCTCAGATATCTTGTAGAACCCCTGTTTTCAAAAATGCTCAGTTCCTACTCTCTGGTGCCCAGTCCTCTTGAAGGCATCTCAAGCTGGCACCGGGAATCACCAGTCATTTTTGAAATTCTTGTTTTTCATTTTCTCACACTTTACACTGAAGGACATGGGAAATTTCACCAAGAGTCAGAACAAAACAAGTTAGATGCATTTCCTTTTTGACACCCGGGACATAAATGAAATGATACTGGGTGTGAATATGGTACATAATGATTTCAGATGAAAGCAATCTTCAGGGTTTATTAATGTATGTCATTGAGTGTGGTAGTGATCACAACAATTGCCAGTAATGGAAGGGGTTCCCTGTGCAGAATATTTTGTTTCATAATTAACAAGGACTTTGTGCACCAAGGGTGTCCCAGATCCTAATGGTGGCCTAAAACAACGTAGAAATGTGTTCCCAACTCAGTGGTCTTCTAACTACTTCCCTAGACTTATTCTCTTTGGTGAATCCACTAAATCTGATTTAATTCAATCACTTTATAACTATTGCTTCACTGGCAGCTTACTTTCTGACTGAAGTTTGCACATTAAGGCAGGACATGATAGAGGTCTGCAAATACTTGAAAGGCTGCCAAAAAAAAAGATGGAGGAAAGTTCTTCACTCTTGCCACACAGGGCAGGACAAGAAGCAGTGTGTTCAAACTACAGCAGAGCAGATTTAGATTAAATCTCAGGAAAAATTTCCTAACTGTGAGAACAGTAGGACAATGGAACAGGCTGCCTAGGGAAGTTGTGGATACTCCTTCACTGGAGGTTTTCAAAAAGAGGCTGGATAGACATCTGTCTTGGATGGTTTAGACACAACAAATCCTGCATCTTTGCATTAGACAAGATGAGCCTTGTGGTGCCTCCTAGCCCTATGGTTCTATGTTTCTAAAAAGCTTTTTTAGATTTTTTGTATTGTTAAGGGATTCTTCCTCATAAAAGTGTCCTTTTACTTAGTAAGGTTCAGGCATTTATGGATTTTGCTCCGAAAAATATAAGGCAGCTAAGTTCAAAGCCACATAATGTGTGGAGAGCCCTAGTTCTGGTTAACTTTACACAAGAAAGGGGCATTTGTATTCCTTAGAACAGATTTTAAAACCTCACGCTAAAGATATTTTCATATTAGACAGCATTACTTGGTACCTTTTTAACATATGTATGTGTAGCCACCTCTTCAGCCTACTCATGTGTGGCAACATATTTATACCATTTGAGGTTCTCACCCTTCTATTTGCATCTAATCCTAGTAGTTGACTTTCATAAATAAGTATTCAAGTATAATTAGAGAGAGAGAGAGATCTATTCTCTACTATAGGGGTGTAATGAAGAAATATTGAAGAAGAAAATATGGCATTTTCTTCTATATTCGACACCTTTGTGGTTCTTCAAACTTACTCTGATGTATCTCTTTCCTTATCCTACAAGAGACAGAATACTAAAGGACATGCAGAAATGTCAAATCCAGCATGGAAATTCCTCAATTCATAGGTGTATAAATGGAGGCTTTAAATACGAACTCTGAGCCGATATAAACTAGTATAGCTTCATTCAAGGAAACTCAGCAATGACACATTACATCATCGGAGGGTTCTCATTTCAAAAAATATATTCATTCTAATTCATTAGCATCTATTGCTGATTCGTTAGCTTTAGAAGCCAAATGCTACACTCAGATCCCAAGCCTTTATATAATGCTGCACTCTTTCCTTTCATCTACCTCCACTTTTTGTGGCAACTCATTAGAAGCCTACAGTAGATGGACCCTGGGTGTCCCATTCTGATCAACAGCTGAGTCCCTGATTGTAAACCACTGATCATTTGACTGGACATCCCTTAAGACTGGAATATCTAATAGCATGAGACGGAACCTCAGGAGGGAACACAAATAACATGCAGCATTTCAATCCTACTTCTACTGCCCTGTTTTCAGGAGGGTATTGTGTCCCAGAAGGCCTGGTTTGGAAGCCATTGAACTGACTGAAAGGACAACCATGGATTTCAAAATCATGTTGGCTCAAACACATAGTGAAGAGGTACAGGTCGGGATTCTAAGCATGTCGAACAAACTCTCCATCCTCCAAAGTGTTCCAAGGATAAACGCCACCTTACCACTAACTAGACACTAGTCTGCATATTTAAAGAACAAATATGGAATCCTGTGGATGGCAGCAGATTGTACCCTTGATACACACACCCTCATACTCTGAAGTTAATCAAAGCAGAACAATAGAAATTGAACTAGATTTAGTGTCCTGTTGACACCCAGGAAGTCAGGAGGATGATAGCAGGAAAGTACCTGGCCCATAAAGATTCAAGATGAAAGGAAACTGCAGGTTGCAGCATGCAGGTCAGCCAGGGTGGGACTGGAAATTGACTATTTATCATTAAGCGTGATCAAAACCATTATAATAATTACAGGAGTTACCCAGGCAAGAAAACATTTTGTTTGGTTAATGATAAGGTCTCAGTGCACTAAGCATGTTTCTTGTGCATTCCATTGGCTAAGAAAGCATATAAAAGTGCTCAGAACTGCAGGTTGTTCTAATCACTTCTCCTGACTTCATCCCCTTCGTGCACTGGGTAAGTCTGTTTGACTCAGATTGTTCCTATCGTTGCTTTAGTGATAGTTTTAATGATGGAGCTAATCCTACACCAATACTCTGTGATATTAGAACGGTTGGAGCAGGGGGCGTCTTGTTTTCCATGAGATTTTTTGTAGCTCGTCAGTTTCAGACTTTGGTGGATGCTTTCTTCAAAATAGCAGGTTGGGATTTTCAAATCTATATATGGAATGCAGACTCCCACCCCATTCCCAATCATTATAATCGTGTTTTGGACATCAGACTTATGAGAAATCTCAACCACAGTCTACTTTGATCATAGATTTTGAGACTAGATTGTGCTTCTCTAACTCTTTGTCTATAATTACACATGGTGAGAGTCTCAGCTGACTTCATTGCAGTCACAAAGGTTTACCTGGACTTATGATCTGATCCTGCTGTTTCCATAAAATTATGAAGATCAACTTTCATATCTAACTATTGATAGAGCAATAGCTATATAGGAGTCCCAGATTTTTAAATATATATATATTATGAGTTCTCCTCCAGGGCAAAGCTAGCTTCTGCTTTAGGTGCGTTAGTAACTTGTTATAGGCAGTTGACTCCATAATGGACAACTTCAGGCTTCTTATACATTAATCTGAAGCATGTGATGCTGCACACTGTTAGAGACAGGATACTGGACGAGATGGGCCACTGATCTGACCCAATACATCAATACTTAATTACTGATTGGCATAATTTGCAGTCTTAGATCCAGATATTTAGCTGGTGTGACTAAAAGTAGCACATTTGAATTATAGGTAAGTATGATGATTTAGACTAGTTGAGAGATCTAGTCCCTAGGCTGAACTGGTTTAAGAAGGACACTTGCATTATTAACTGTTTCTCTGAACTAAGCTGTACCATTATTATTTAAATGGTTTGAAAATTGCAGGCATCCATGATGGAAATATTCTATCTTGTCGGTTTAGTAGTAAGACGCAGGTGTTTATTTACCCCTCCCTCCTGAGTTGTTGGGGAATGAAGGTCTTGTGGACAAGGCAGAGGTAGGGCCGCAGAAAATCTGCTTCAGGTCTTCTTCTCTGCCACAGATTTCCTTGGGCAAAGCCGATGGGACCAGATTCTCAAAAGGGCTCAGCTGCATTGGAAACTGAGCCTTTAATCTCCTGAAACCAAATCCACAGAGAGATTTAGGCATCTAAATTCCTATTTAGTCAGTGAAATCCAACAATTAGGTGACAATGAAATCCTCAAAACCTCTCACCCTCTAGGCACCTACATTCCCAAGGCACCTGCCTTTGTGCCGGTTGGTACATGCAAAACCTCCAACACCCTGATACTTCCAATCTGCTCACAGCCCTAGTCTCAGTGGGATTCTCAGGCTAGGCATTCACTTCCCTATTTTACCTGGCGGTCCAGATCCACTTAGTCTTCTTATAGCATATCTACCAGTTTGGGGATCACAGAGAAGACATGTGAGGGCAAGTACCAGCAAAATAGGGAGGTGACTGGCTGGCTGGCATGGATGTGTCTCTCCCAATCCAAGCGGTTAGGGCACCCTACTGGAATGTGGGAGACCCACAGTGCCTCATTTACAGCAGGGATTTAAAACTGTGTCTCCTACCTCCCAGCTGGGTGCCTTAACCACCTTAATATCTCTTACTCTCTGCCTGTGCAGGGCACAGTACAAAGAGGTGCCATTCTGAGTTGTAGCATGTAGGAAATACATGATCAATTCTATCATTAATATCAATCAGGAGGACCTGAGTTCTACTCCCACCTCATCCATTGATGCACCTGGCAGTGGTGAGCAGGTCACTTCCACTGAGCATCTAATAACCTGCCACAGGGATAACAACCACTCCTTTCATGGGGGGGTTGCACAGCTTAATGGTTGCATGAATCAGTGAAAAGGGAAATTACTATGAATGGACTAGGAAAGCTTTTGATTGGAGTCAGAATATTTAGAAAGACGGGTTAGGGGGTGGATGGGAGTGGCCTCCCGAAACAGAGATCAGGAGAACTAGACAGATGAAACCATGGGGTGGGATTGGTGCAAGCTCCAAGCAGCGCTGATCTCAAGGAGAAGTGGACAATCAAGGCTTAGCAGATAGAGAACCTTTCCTGGGGACCCAGGTTGCATGGGACCCAAAGAACTAGGGAAGTTGCTTGGAATGGGAAGGAGGAAGCCAGGATGTAAGAAGGGTTCCCAGGGAATGGTGAGGAAGAAGACTAAGGGTAAATGGGTGAATAGGACTAGAAGGAAGAAATAGGAGCAGATACAGAGCGTGTAAGAAATGGAATTACCTAGCATCTATTACTGCATAACATGAGCTGTGAGTCTCGTATGCCACTGCGAATTGTGTGTTATGTTCACTCTGCTCCCTACTGTGTATTTCAGGTTTACGACAATCACCTCTCGTGAAATGTTTTCGAAAGATCTGTGTTGCCCAACCCGCCCATATTATCCTGACATTTGCCCAGATCCATGTGCTTATGTCTGCAATGAGCCTTGTGTCACAACCTGCGACGACTCGAGCGCAGTGGTCTTTGCACCCCCAGTTGTCGTGAGATTCCCGGGACCAACTCTCGCTACTTGCCCTCAAGACAGCTTCGTGGGAACCTCCTTACCAAATTTTCCCTATAGATTTGGGGGTGGCCTTGGAGGTCGTGCAGGTGGTGGTCTTGGGAGTGGGTATGGTGGTGGATACGGTGGTGGATATGGTGGTGGATCCTTGGGTGGATTTGGGGGTGGATCTGGCGGTGGATTCGGGGGTGGATACAGGGGCTCATACGGGTACGGGGGGAGATATGGTAGGAAATGCTATGCTAACCGCTGGGAATGTTGTCCATGGTAAACCCAGATGAAAGATCTACGATACAAGAAACAAGCATGAAATGAAAGACAAGGCAGAGATTCCCCACACAGGCAATGGAAAATGAGCATCTGTATCTCCACTCAAAATCAGGGGGCGTTGTAGGTGTTCGTCACTTGCATAAATCACGCCTATCTGTGCCTTGCTTATGTTACACATTCCTTAAACTTGATGCTCTGACTGGTTTTGTAACTTAATCTTATGCTCCTACTGTGCTTTGTCCTTTCTGATGCTGAGCCATCTACAAGTTACTAAAATTGGTGGAAGATGTGACATGATTTCCAAGCTCTTTAGCTGCAAGGAAGAGAGCAGAACATGTTGTGTGAAATGCACCACTTTGGAGCTGGTGACTGGTTGTAGCTCTGATTGTAACTCTGCAAATACATTCTCTGTTACTCTGCATTAATTCATTCTGTCCATGTAAACTCTGCTGCTCAGTCCCATTAAAAAATTATACTGCATCATATTATCGGCCTTCTGGTTTTCCTTTCTCCTCCATTCTTTCTTCCAAAGCACTCTGGGTGAAATTCTGCCCTGTGCCGATGGTCAGTACCAGCACCATGCACTAATCAACCCTTCTCAAACCCATAAGTAGGAAGATAATCAGGTAGATGACAGAGGGGAATTACTCCCTTGTTACACATGTCTCAAATAGAAATGAATTAAACACATAATTTTCAATTAGAATATATTTCCCTGCTCTAAATATTATACAGAATCATAGAATCCTTGAAATGTAGGGGTGGAAGGGACCTCAAGAGGTCATCTAGTCTAGTCCCCTGCCCTGAGGCAGGACCAAGTACATCTAGACCATCCCTGATAGTTGTTTGTCTATCCTGTTCTTAAAATCCTCCAGTGACGGGGATTCCACAACCTCCCTTGAGAGCCTAAACTTTACTATCATGATAGTTTGAAAGTTTATGCTTGTATATAACCAAAATCTCCCATGCTACAGATTAAGCCAATTATCCTTATCCTACCTTTAGTGGACATTGGGAAGAATTGATCACCATCCTCTCGGTAACAGCCCAGAACAGGGGTGGCCAACCTGAGCCTGAGAAGGAGCCAGAATTTACATATGTATATTGCCAAAGATCCACAATAGTATGTCAACAACCTCCCCCCCATCAGCTCCCCCCCCCGCCTGCTCCCAGCACCTCCCACCCACCGGCAGCTCCGCCAATCAGCGCCTCCCCCTCCCTCGTTAATTTCAAAGTACCATATGTCCAGGATAGAAGTATTCTTAATCAGCCACATTCTGGCTTTTTATAGTCAGTTTAAATCAGGCCATTATTGTTGGGTTTCATTCTTCTGAGGGTCTAACCAGAACTCTTCTTGGGAACTGCAGGATATGGAGCTAAAAAGAGAATAGCAGATATCACAGTGGAGCCTACAGAACTGAATAACAGGTGGGGACCTTAGAGAGGATGAATGATCGTTTGTTTAAAGCCATGGATTGGGACACTGAGTTCTACTTTACTGCCTCCTCCGATCCTTTCCTGTGGGACCTTGGGCATGTCACAGTTGGGGCCAGATTTTCAGAAGAGCTCAGCACTCAGTGTGCTTAACTGTATTGAAAGCCTTGCCCTTCATCTCCCTCTTCATCATCATCTAAAATGGAATAATAATCCTGCCTCCCACCCTTCTGCTGTCATGTCTAGCTAGTTTGTTAACTCTTCAAGCTGGGGACTGTCTCAGACTCTGGGCTTGTTTAGCGAGCAGCACGATAGGACCCTGAATGCACTGCTGGTATCCTGGAGATAGCAGAGTTCAAATGATAACTAGGAAGACTATTAGTCTCTGAGCATCAATCATCATTTTCTTCGGTAAGATGATAATAACTATCTGTTTCATATGGGTGCTGTGAGAATTGCTGATCTCAGAAAGCAGTGTACCTGTAAGGTGCTATGAAGGAAATAATATATTCATATTAGTAAGACTTTTGACTCAGTCCAACATGAGAGTCACATAAGCAAACTGAGAAACATTTCTCTCGACCACATGATTGAGATGAAATTCCTAGAAGGTGGGAGCCTAATTGGTTAAAAATCCAGACTCAAAGACTAGTCATCAATTGTTTTCATTCTATGTGGGAGGCCATATCTAGCAGGGAGGTGCAGAAGGTTGTCCTGGGTCCTGTATTATGCAATGTTTTTTTTAATGATGTGTGTAATTATGCGGAGAATACACATTAAATTTGTGGAAGACACTAAGGTGAGAGGGGTTGCAAGCACTATGGAGGACAGGATTTGAATTGCAAATGACCTTAACAAATGGGAGAATTGATCTGGCATCAACAAGATGAAATTCAGTAGAGACAAGTTCAAAATCCTAAACTTAAGGAATAAATTGTCCAGTTCCAATCAGCTCCGGTGAGGCCTCAGATGGAGAACTGTGTCCAGTTCTGGGCAACAGACTTTTGTTGAAAATATGTGGACCAATTGGAGAGTATCCAGAGCAGAGCAACAAAAATGATGAAAGGTTCAGAAACCAGGAGCTCTATGGAAAGGTTAAAGAAAACTGGGGAAGTTTAGTCTTGAGACACCAGAAACAGAGGGAGACTCTAACAACAGTCTTCATGTATGTTCAGGGCTGTTCTAGAGAGGATGCTGATTAATGTCCACTAAAAGTGGGACAAGGAGTAATTGGCTTAATCTGCAACAAGGGAGTTTTAGGTTGTATGTGAGCATAACCTTTCTAACCTTGATGATAGTTAAGCGCTGATTTTAGACTTTCAAGGAAGGTTGTGAAATCACCATCACTGGAGATTTTTATAAACAGGTTAGCTAAACACCTTTCAGTGATGGTCTAGGTATACCTGGTCTTACTTCAAAGTCCAGCCGAGGGCAACGAAAATGATCAGGGGGCTGGAGCACATGACTTATGAGGAGAGGCTGAGGGAACTGGAGTTATTTAGTCTGCAGAAGAGAAGAGTGAGGGGGGATTTGATAGCAGCCTTCAACTACCTGAAGGGGAGTTCCAAAGAGGATGGAGCTCGGCTGTTCTCAGTGGTGGCAGATGACAGAACAAGGAGTAACGGTCTCAATTTGCATTGGGGAGGTTTAGGTTGGATATTAGGAAAAACTTTTTCACTAGGAGGGTGGTGAAGCACTGGAATAGGTTACCTAGGGAGGTGGTGGAATCTCCATCCATAGAGGTTTTTAAAGCCCGGCTTGACAAAGGCCTGGCTGGGATGATTTAGTTGGGGATTGGTCCTGCTTTGAGCAGGGGGTTGGACTAGATGACCTCCTGAGGTCTCTTCCAACCCTAATCTTCCATGATTCTATGATTCAGCATAGGGAGCTGAATGGGATGACCTCTTGAGGTCCCTTGCACTCCCATATTTTAAGAATACTATGAGTCTGTATAATATTTAGCACTCGGAAATATATTCTAATTGAAAGTCATTAATTTAGTTCAATTCTATCTGAGACATGTGTAACAAGGGAGTAATTCTCCCCTACCCCCCGAGCAGAGGGCCTGCACAATGCTATTGACCAAGTAATATACCTGATTCTCTTCTTACTTATGGGTTTCAGAGGGATTGATTAGTGAATAGGGTTGGTACTGACCATCTGCACAAGAGAGAATTTCATTCAGAGGCCTTTGGAAAGAAAGAATAGAGGAGAAAGGAAAACCAGAGGCCAATATTATGATGCTGCATAATTTTTAATGGGAATGAGCATCAGAGTTTGCACTTACAGAATGAATTAATGCAGAGTACAGAGAATGTATTTTCAAGGTTACAATAAGAGCTACAACCAATCACTTTATCCATTCAGACGCTTGTAACAAAAGATGTTCCTTGCAGCTGTAGATTTGAAAATCATGTACCATTTTTCACCAAACTAAGTTACTTGTTGTAGACTGTTCAGCATTAAATAGTACAAAGCACAATATGAGCATAAGACAAAGCTGGAAAACCACTAGACCATAAAGCAAAGGTAATATGCACCAAAAGAAAGGCATAGTTAGCTGTGAGTTATTCAGGCGATGAACACCCACTATCCCCATCGATTTCAAGTGTAGTTGTAGACTCTCATTTTCCATTAGCTGTGTGGAGAATCTCTATCTTTTCTTTCATTCCAAGGTTGTTTCTTCTTTCGTGGATCTTTTTCTGGGTTTAGCATGGCCTACAACTTTCAAAGCGGGAAGAATAGCACTTCCTACCAAATCTCCTCCCATACCCACATAAATCCCCATAACGACTGCCATATCCAACATTGTATCTACCACCATAAGCACCCCCTGAACCGACTGAGCCACCGAAACTACCACCCCCATATGGACCCCCATATCCGTAGGGTAAATTTGGTAAGGTGCTTCCCACAACGCTGTCTTGTGGGCAGGTAGCGAGAATTGGTCCCGGGAATCTCACGACAACTGGTGGTGCATAGACCACTGCGCTCGAGTCACCACATGAGGTGACACAAGGCTCGTTGCAGGCATCAACATATGGGTCTGGGCAGATGTCGGGATAACATGGCGGGCGTGGATAACACAGAGCTTTGCTGGAAGACATCTTTTGTGATTGTGGTAGACCTGAAACACACAGTAGGGAGCAGAGTGCACACAATTACACACCGTTTGTAGTGAAATTGGATATTCACACCTCTTGGACTGCAGTAACAGATGCTAGGTAGGTCTGTTTCTTACAGGGGCCGTATCTGCTCCCTAAAGCTTTCCTAGCACATACCGAATAACTCACTTTTTCACTGCTTCGGGAAAGCACTAAGCTGCACAAAACCCACGTGAAATGATACTTTGCCCCTGTGGCTGGTTTCTAGAGTCTCATTGGAAGTGACCTGCCCATCACTGCTGGGTGAGTCACTGGGTGAACTGAGTAGACCTTTGGCCCTCCTGATTGATATTAATGATAGAACTGATCATTTGAATTCTAGTATTTCCCAACTGCTACAACTGAGAATGGTGCCCCATTGTGCTGGGCGCTGTACATGTAAGGAGTGAAATACACTCTGCTGGTGGTTAAGGCCCCCACCTGGGATGTGGGAAACACAGTTTTAAAGCTGTACCACTGAAAAGTTAAGAATAGCCCTACTGCATTATATCAGCTGTTCATCTCTGCCAGTGTCCCATCTCTAACAGTGTACAGCATCACATGATTTCTATTAATGTATAAGAGCCCTGAAGTTGTCCATTATGGAGTCAACTGCCCATAAGGAGAGTTTCTTCCTAACACACTAAGACAGAGATTAGCTTTGCCCTGGAGGAGAACATATATAATTTCAACTACAGTGACTGCTCTATCTACTAAACTGAAAAGAACAGTCGAGTTGCTGTTCAAAAGCTAGATATTAAAGCTGATCTCAATAGTTTCATGGAAACATCAGGGTCAGATCATGAGCCCAGGAAAACCTTTGTGACTCCAGTGAAATCAGCTGAGTATCTGGCAATGTGTATTTATATAAAGAGAGTCAGAGTAGTTTATTGTCAAAGTAACTGAGACTGAGATTTGTCATAATTCTCTAAAGAATTTTCATGTCCAATTCCCGATTATAATTACTGGGACACGGGGGTACCAATCCCATATGTAGATTTGAAAATCCCAACCTGCTATTTTTTAAGACAGCATCCACCAAGGTCTGCAATTAATGAGATACAGAATGTCTCTTATGAAAAGCAAGATTCCTCCTGATCTCTAAAATCACCAAATATTTGTGAAGGATTCACTCTCTAGTTAAAACTATCACTAAAGCAAAATTGAGTTAAATAGACTTACCCAGTTCCAAAGGGATGAAGTCAGGAGAAGTGGTTAGAACAACCTGCAGTTCCAAGCACTTTTATACACTTTCTTAGCCAATGGGAAGCAGAGGAAACACCCTTTATGCACTGAGACCTGATCATTGACCAAACAAAATGTTTTCTTACCTGGCTAATTCCTTGAATTGTTGCAATGGCTTTGATCTTGGTTAATCAATTACTCTGTTCTCAGTCCCACAAAGGATGACATGCACATTACACTCTGCAGTTCCTGTCATCTGAAATGTTTATGGGCAAGATACCTTCCTGGAATCAACCTACTAACTTCCTTGGTGTCAACACGGAAATAAATCTAGTTCCATATTCATTGTTCTGCTTTGAATTACTTCACAGTATGAGAGTGACTCAGGGGTACATCACTGTCCCAATCTGCTGTCATTAATGAAAATATATCGTACGGAAATCAGGACAACCTCCTGTGCGTCCCCGCTAGATATGGCCTCTCACGTAGAAAGCAAAACTATTGATAACTAGTCTTTGAGTCCGGACTTTCCACCAGTTATGTGCCCACCTGCTAGATATTTCATCTCAACCATGTGGATGAGGGTATGTGAGTTGATGGTTCGAACGCATTGATGCTGTTCACATGGTTCAAGTTAAGCACTTGTGTAAGTTCCTGAAGTCTTGTGACCCAAGTGGATTTAAATAAAAGAAAATTGCACTTGTCTTTTCTCTTTCTGATGGGGCTCAACTGCCATATTGAGACTGGAATTCATCTAGGGAGTAATTATTTCCATGAATGAAAAATATGCATGAAATTCTGCTAGAGCATACACCTTAACCTACTTTGAATTCACTTTGCTCATCTGTAAATGACTGTTTGAGGTGCAGAAGGATGGAGAATTTCAGCAGCATATTGTAACCTTGGATTCCAATCCACTATCAGATGTAAATGACAGTAATCCCCTTGTCATTGTTTGTCTTAATGTGGTCATCAACTGGACTGCAACAATTTCTAGTCTTTCAGCCCACAGTCAAATGATGTGGTTGAAAGGTGGATTAATCAAGGACATCGAAAACACACCAGATGAGTCTGTTCTCTCACAGATACCAAGAATACGACAAAAAAATAATCTTTGGGATTCAGGAATCTCGTGTGTGAATTTCATCTATTGATGTACCATATAGTGCTTCAGTAATGGCGTGTAAAGATCTTTAAAGTAGCTTGCCACTCAGCACCTCAAATGACCTTCATTTTCTCACCTGAATTGGAGCTACTGTGACTGGTGATAACAAAAGTGACAAAATCTGCAATGTTGAATCTAGGCTGCCACTTTGCATTTGCTCCTGATGGAGCTCTCGGGCTCTGACCTGGTACCATTTTTTCACCCATGTTGTGCTAATCTAAAGGACAACACCAGGTACAAAGCAGTGGAGAATAAGGTCCTTTGGTCTTTTCCCCTGCATTTCACTCCTATAAAAACTGCCTCAATCTTCAGTCAGTGAGCCTCTGGATTTTACTCTCCGAAACTGGGTCACCCCTCAAACTAGTGAAGAACATAGAAAGGGGCACATTCTGATCTTAAACTGGTGTAATTCTGGAGTTACTCTGAGGACAAAGTAACTATGCAGGATCGCTGCAGGTGCAAAGGAGAACAGAATCCTGGCCTGTGTCTTGTACCAGAGGCAGGGCAAAGCCAAGCCTTTAATCTAACCAGTCTAAGTATTTAAACCATGATTTTCAAACGTGGCCTGTATTATTGGGTGGTTCAGTTTTGGGCTCCCAACTAGAGAACTGTTCCTGGACATCCCTTTTCAGAAGGCGAGTGCTGAGCAATATCAAAAAGGCTCCATCAACGTATCTCTAGTTGAGCACCCAAGATGTGAGGCATCACATCTTACTAGGTGAGCAAATAATGCTGTCTAATATCAAGTGTCTTTAGCTGAGATTTTTTAATCTTGTCTAAGGAATACGAATGCCCCATTCTACTATCAAATTAACCAGAATTAGGGCGCTCTACACACTATGTGACTTTGTAAAACCAACCTTATATTTTTCAAGCCAAAATCCACCAATACTTGCAACTTACTAAGTACAAGGACAGTTTTCTGGCAAAAAAAGAAACAAAAACCCTTAACAATGCAAAGATTTTGTGGATGATTCAGTCTGAAGTTAACACTGCAATACAGCGACTGAACTGAATCGGATTTACCTAGTTTACCAAATGGAATAAGTCAAAAGAAGTGGCTAGAAGAGCCCTGAGATGGGAAGACATTTGTATGATGTTTTTGCCCACCAGGAGGAAGGGACACACCCTTGGTGCCGGAAGTCCTTGTCAATTATGAAACAAAATAATATGCACAGGGAACTCCTCCCATTACTGGCAATTGTTTAGGACTCCTTAGGACTAATTAGTTAATTCTCACTCCCAGACTCAATGACATACACTATTGCACCCTGAAGACCGCTTTCATCTGAAATCATTATGGACCATTTTCACGCCCAGTATCATTCCATTTACTTCCCTGGTGTCAGAAAGGAAATGCGTCCAGCTCGTTTTGTTTAGTTCTGTTGTTAATAACGGCACAAAAGGAGGGTGTCTCAGAGCTGGATCAGTACTGCAAGCTGCGGCCATGCACAGGATTCCACGTTAGTTCTAATTTCAGATGCCCACCCACTGTTATTTAGTCTGGACCCCGACACCAGGCCCACTCAGATCCAAGGGTATCTATTTAATGAGTTGAGCTGCCTTAGAATATGGCCCTGTGGGTGTTAATACTCTCCTCAAGAAAGGGCCAGCAGAAGGACGATGTACCATTTAGATCTCTCTTAAACATTCATAGTAGGGCTAAAGAGGATTGAAGTGGAGGATAGGTCTCTGGGCTGGCCTGCTGATTTAGAGATAATTTCATTCTCTCATGGTTAGGAATTCATCTGTGAAGGCTCCTCCGGTCATGGGAGTTTTGAGTCCAGGACAACGACTTTGTTGCTGTTTACACCAGCTGAAAACCTGGCCCTATATTTCAAGTAATATGTTCCTAGGCACTCCATCTATAGCCGTCATGTGTCTTGTCTTCCTCTTTCTAGGAGAAGAATCCTCAATTCTTCAGGCACGTCTGCACATTACATTAGCAGGCTGTTCTGACTCTAGGTGAAAGCTCCCATGTCCTTTTCAGTGTAAAGTGTGAAGAAATGAACTCTAAGAATTTCAAAAGTGACTGGTGATTCCTGGTGCCCACTTGAGACGTCTTCAAGAGCACTGGTTTCCAGAAAGCAGGAACTGAGCACTTTTGAAAACTGAGGTTCTACAAAGTGTAAGAAGTTTGGCTCCAAAATCACTAGTCACTTTTGAAAATCTTGGCCTTGTGTTTATCCTCAGACGTCTTGGTGATCTTTGCTAAATCGAGAACCTCCCTTCTCTTTCATCTTCCCCTCCACCCCCATGACTTTTATTTTGGTGTCTGGTATTCTGTGATGTAATTTAAATGAAAATCCAGTATTATAACTGAAATGCAGGGTATTGGTTGCCAAGTATTTGCAACTTAACTTTCATGTGTTTAGGGAATACTGAACAATTATTGTGATTTTTTTCCCTGTGTGGTAGTTAAATAAATTGCCAAATAAGTGAAACTGGTGTAATTATATTGCTTTATTTTGACAAACAAAATAAGCACAATTTTGCAGAATTTTTAATTTTTTGGTGCAGAATTCCCACATGAGTAGATTTTGTATAATATTTAGAGCAGGGAAATCTATTCTAGTTGCAAGTCATTTATCTACTTCCCTTCCATCTGAGAAGTGTTACAAGGAGGTAATTCCCCCCTGTGCAGAGGACCTGCACAATGCTATTAACCAAGTAATGTACCCGATTCTCTTCTTTCCTATGGGTTTGAGTAGGATTGATTAGTGCATATGTAACCCATGTACCTAATAGGGAGATATCTCTTTAAGAGTCTCATGGCCAGAGGGTAGGAATGAGTTGTGTCTGGGTCATTGTTTCTAGGCAGATTTAACCCTCCACATCCAGAAGCTTCTGGATTTTGGGTGTGGTCGTTTTGGGTCTGCTCCAATAGATTCCCTGTTGCTGGGGTCAGACAACATGAGGGTGAGCAATCAGGGCAGCTGCATAACAAAGGCCCCTGTGCCTTGTGTGAGTCGGGAGAAGTTGAGCCCGGGAGCAGGAAGCCGCCTGGTGTCCCGAACTCTGAAGCATTTTGCAGCAGGTTAGTGGTATTGTTACCCTCTGACAGGGAAGCATCGGCAATGCTAATTATAGCAAGGGGAAACTGGGAGGGAAAAATAATGTCTTCCAAGTTAATTGTATACTTTGAATGTTGTTTTGATTTTAGCCAAACTGTTTTGGTTAAATTGTTTCAACTGGTGTTTTGGAAGAAGGAATGGAGGAGAAAGGAAAACCAGAAGGCCGATAATATGATGCAGTATCATTTTTTAATGGGACTGAGCAGCAGAGTTTACACGGACAGAATGAATTAATGCAGAGTAACAGAGAATGCATTTGCAGGGTTACAATCAGAGCTCCAACCAGTCACCAGCTCCAAAGTGGTGCATTTCACACAACGTGTTCTGCTCTCTTCCTTGCACCTGCAGAGCTTGGAAATCATGTCGCATTTTCCACCAGTTTTAGTCTCTTGTTGTAGACGGCTCGGCATCAAAAAGGACAAAGCACAATAGCAGGATAAGTTATTAAATTTCAAAACCAGACAGATCATAAAGCTCAGGTAATATGTAACAAAAGGAAAGCATAGATAAGCCTGATTTATACAGATGATGAACACCCACAACCACCTCTGTTTTCGAATGGCGCTGCAGATGCTCATTCTCCATTGGCTGTGTGGGGAATCTCTATCTTGTCTTTCATTTCCTGGTTGTTTCTTGTTCCGTAGATCTTTCTTCTGGGTTTAACATGGACATCTATAGCAGGTATATGAGCAGTGCCTACCATATCTCCCCCTATACCCACCCCCATAACCACCCCCGGATCCAACCCCGAATCCACCTCCAGCCCCAAATCCACCATCGTAACCACCCCCAAGACCACCACCAACACCACCTCCAAGGCCACCCCCAAGACTATAGGGAAAATTTGGTAAGGTGGTTCCCACGAAGCTGTCCTGAGGACAAGTAGCCAGAATTGGTCCGGGGAATCTCACGACAACCGGGGGTGCAAAGACCACTGCATTTGAGTCGCCACATGATGTAATACAAGGCTCATTGCAGACGTAAGCACATGGATCTGGACATATGTCCAGACAAGGTGGGCGGGGTAGGCAACACAGATCTTTCATCTTTGGTGATTGTCGTAAGCCTGAAACACGCAGTAGGGAGCAGAGTGAACATAACACGTAATTCGCAGTGGCATTGGAGACTCACAGCTCATATCTTGCAGTAATAGATGCTAGGTAATTCCATTTCTTACTGGCTCTGTATCTGCTCCTATTTCTTCCTTCTAGTCCTATTCACCCATTTACCCTTAGTCTTCTTCCTCACCATTCCCTGGGAACCCTTCTTACATCCTGGCTTCCTCCTTCCCATGCCCAGCAACTTCCCTATTTCTTTAGGTCCCATGCAAGAAATGTTCTCCATCTGCTAAGCCTTGATTGTCCACTTCTCCTTGAGATCAGCGCTGCTTGGAACTTGCACCAATCTCATCCCATGGTTTCATCTGTCTAGTTCTCCTGATCTGTGTTTCGGGAGGCCACTCCCATCCACCCCCTAACCCGTCTTTCTAAATATTCTGACTCCATTCAAAAGCTTTCCTAGGAATTATCTTTTCACTGATTCATGCAGCCGTTAAACTGCGCGACCCCCATGAAAGGAGTGGTTATTATCCCTGTGGTTATTATCCCAGTTGTATGCCCTGCTATAAATAAGGCAGAGTGGGGATTTGAAAACAGGTCTCCCACATTCCAGTAGAGTGCCCTATTAGTAGAGTGCATATTCCAAGCAGCCCAAAGGCAGGTGCCTTGGGAATGTAGGTGCATACAGGGTGAGTGGTTTTGTCACCTAATTCTTGGATTTTGCTGACTAAATTGGAATTTAGATGCCTAAGCCTCTCTGTGGATTTGGTTTCAGGAGATTAAAGGCTCAGTTTCCAATACAGCTATGATTACTGAGTACTGAGCCCTTCTGGGAATCAGGTCCCATCAGATTTCCCAAAGGAAATCTGTAGCAGAGAAGAGGAACCACAGCAGATTTTCTGCGGCCCTACCCGTGCCTTGTCCACAAGACCTTCCATTCCCAACAGCTCAGGAGGGAGGATTAAATAAACACTGAGTCAAATTACTAAACCGACAATAGAGAATATTTCCCTCATGGACACCTTCAATTTTCAAACTATTTTAGATAATAATGGCACAGCGTAGTGGAGAGCAACAGTTAATAATGACTTTTTTAAACCAGGTCAGCATAAGCAGTAAATCACTCAATTGGTCTAAATCATCATACTTACCTGTATTTCAAATGTGCTACTTTTAATCACACCAGCTAAATATCTGGATCTAAAATTACAAATTATGCCAATCAGTAATTAAGTATTGCTGTATTGGGTCCGATCAGTGGCCCATCTCGTCCAGTATCCTGTCTCTAATAGTGTGCAGCATCACATGTTTCAGATTGATGTATAAGAAGCCTGAAGTTGTCCATCATGGAGTCAACTGCCTATAACAAGTTACTAACACAGCTAAAGCAGAGGCTAGCTTTGCCCTGGAGGAGAACACATATCTATCTCTTCAAACTTCGTTTCAACTACAGCTACAGCTCTATCAACTCAACTGAAAAGAAGAGTCGAGCTGCTGTTCAATATTTAGATATGAAATCTTATCTCCATAGTTTTACGAAAACAGCAGGATCAGATCATCAGTCCAGGTAAACCTTTGTGACTCCAGTGAAGTCAACTGAGGATCTGGCAATGTGTATAAAGAGTAAGCGTAGCACACACTATTATCAAAGTAGACTGTGCCTGAGATTCGTCATAATTCTCTAAGTCATTTCCATGTCTAAAATACAACTGTAACTTTTTGGAAGAGGGGGGGTCTGCGTTCCATATCTAGATTTGAACATCCCAACCTGCCATTTTTAAGACAGCATCCTCCAAAGTCTGGAACTGACGAGCTCCAGATAATCTCTTATGGAAAGCAAGACTCCAACAGCTGTAACAACACAGAGTATTGGTGCAGGATTAGGTCCATAACTATCACTAAAGCAACAACAGGAGTAATGTGAGTCAAATAGACTTACCCAGTGCAGCAAGGGGATGAAGTCAAGAGGAGTGGATAGAATAACCTGAAGGTCCAAGCACTTTTATATGCATTCTTAGCCAATGGGAAGCACAAGAAACATGCTTCGTGCACTGAGACCTTATCATTAACCAAACAAAATGTTTTCTTGCCTGGGTAACTCCTTTAATTATTATAATGGTTTTGATCGTGGTTAATGATAAATAGTCAATTCCCAGTCCCACACAGGATGACCTGCATGCTACAACCTGCGGTTTCCTTTATTTGTGTATCTTTATGGGCCAGCTACTTTTCTGGTATCATCCTCCTGACTTCCTGGGTGTTAATCGGGGACTAAATCTAGTTCCGTTTCTTTAATTCTGCTTTGATTAACTTCAGATTGTGAGGGCAACTCAGAGTTTTATCAATGGTACAATCTACTGTCACATACAGGATTCTGTATTAGTTCTTAATATATGCAGGCTAGTATCTAGTTAGCAGCAAGGTGGAGTTTACCCCTGCAACTCCTTGGAGAATGGGAGAATTTATTTCGCATGCTTTGAATCCCCACTTGTAACTCGTCACTATGTGTTTGAGCCAATATGTTTTTGAAATCCATGGATGTCTTTTCAGTCAGTTCAATGGCCTTCAAACCAGGCCTTCTGGGTTACAATACTCTCCTGAAAACAGGGCAGTACATGCCCTAGGCTTAAGTTCAGTTCTTCCTAAGCCTTCAAAGTAGACCTGAAGCAGCATCAAAACGGTGCATGTTATTTGAGTTTACCCCGACTTTCAGCCTAATGCTATTAGACATTCCAGTCTGAAGAGATGTCCAGTCAACTGATCAGTGTTTTGGGGTCAAGGATTCAGGTGATGATCAGAACAGGACCCCCCACCTACTGGCTCAAACACATAAGAGATGGAAATATTGCCCACTCACTCATGGTGGGGTGACTGGGGAATGAGCTTCCAGAGGAAATTAGACTAATCCAGAATATGCTCTATCACAAGATGCAAGGTCCTTCCCTTTTAGAAAACTACCCTACCATTGTCAGAATGTTTTTTATAACTGCTGTCTACACTCTAAGCAGCACTTTCTATAACCAGGGGGGTAGAAAGAAGAAAAGACTCTGTGAAGCTTACTAGAGAACTCTCTATGAATATTCTGGCACATAGGAATTGACCAGTGATGGCTTTATTCCTATCTCCTATGTGCAACAGTACCCAGTATCACATCTTTCAGAAAAGTTCACCTAGGAAATGTTTAGATGCTGAGTTTGTGGGGACTATGCAATTTTCTCAGATAAGGAAATTGATTGTAAATCTTCCAGAAAGTGTACTTGATCACCATCACCCTTTTCCCTTATGGGGAGATGAAAGAGGAGGGAGGTTATACATTAAGCACAGATCAGCCTGGTGCTCCCGAAGCTGCCCCCAGTGGGCACCAGGAATCACCAGTCACTTTTGAAATTCTTGGCATTGATTTCCTCACATTTTACACTCAAGGACATGGGAGCTTTCACCTAAAAAATTGAGGTTGCTTTTCCTACTAAGAAGGGTGGAAGTCACATCAGGGCTAGAGCTGGAATGCCTAGGAACATATTACTTGAAATATAAGGCCAAATTTTCAACTGGTTTAGAGAGGAACAAAGTCATTGGCATGGATACAAGACTCTCATGACCCAAGGAGCCTTCACAGCTGAGTTTCTAAGTATGGGAGAATGAAATTATCCTCAGAGCAGCAGGCCAGCCCAGAGACCTATGCGCCACTTCAGTGAATGTTTAAGAGAGATCTAAATGGTGCATCGTCCTTCTGCTGGCCCTTTCTCAAGGAGAGGTTTGGCACTCACAGGGCCATATTCGAAGGCAACTCAACTCATTGGAAAGATGCTCTTGGATTTCAGTGGGCATGGTGTCAGGTCCTGTACTAATAGTGGTAGGTGGGCATCTGAAGCATGCAGAAGAAAGTCTTTCCACCTCCCTAATGAGATCCCAGAATAAATTCCAAGTTAGATTCTAGACTGGAATTAATGAACTAACTTGGAATCCTGTGCAAGACAGCAGCTTGCAGTAGTGATCCAGCTCTGCGCCCCCCCTCATTTTGTGTAGTTATTAACAACAGAACTAAACAAAATGAGCTGGATTTATTTCCTTTTTGACACCGGAGAAGTAAGTGGAATGATACTGAGCTTCAATATGGTGCATAATGATTTACTGAAAGCAACCTGTACAATGCAATGTGCATGTCAGATACTCGGGGGCTGAGAATTAACTAATAGTCCTGAAGCGAGATCACAGCAATTGCCAGAAATGGGGGGGGGGTCCTGTGAAAAATAGTTTGTTTCATAATTGACAAGGACTTTTTGCACCAAAGGTGTGCCACATCCTCATGGTGGGCTAACACAACATATGAATGTCTTCCCAACTCAAAGGTCTTCTAGCCACATCTCTTAACTTATTGCCTTTGGTGAACCAAATAAATCAGATTCAATTCAATTGCTTTATCATTTTTGTGATTTTCCTTCACTGATAGTTTAGCTTTTGACTAAACATTGTAGAAAAATTCTTTACATTTTAACTTTTTGTGTGTCCCCCCCCGAAAAGTGTCCTTGTACTTAGCAGCGGGAAGGCACTGGTAGATTTTGGCTTCAGAAATATATGGCAGCTAATTTCAAAGGCACATAGTGTGTGGAGAGCCCTAATTCTGGTTAATTTTATATGAAAATGGAGCATTCATATTCCTTAGACAAGATTAAAAACTCTTGGGCTAAATATACTTTAATATTACACAGCATTACTTGGGCACCTTTTTAATATATGTAATCTGTACCCACCTCTTCAGCCTACTCATGTGAGTCAACATATTTATACCAGCTGATGATCTCACCCTTCTATTTCCATCTAACTATGGCAACTGGCTTTCATACGTAACTATTCAAGTGTAATTAGATCGAAAGATTGATAGATAGAGCTGTTCTCTACTGTATGGGTGTAGCAAAGAGATTTTGAAGAAGAAAATATGGCATTTTCTTCTATATTGGACGCCTTTGTGGTTCTTCAAACTTGCTCTGAAGTATCTGTTTCCTTATCCTAGGAGAATACCTAAGGACATGGACAAATGGTTGAATCAAGTCTGGAAATTCCTTAATTTATATGTGTATACATTGAAATTTTTAATTACCAGACACTCAGCTGGTATAAACTAGTATAGCTGCATTCAAGGAAATTCAGCTATGACACTCGACACCATCTGGGGGCTGTCTTTTCATAAAATAATATTTTGTGTTTATTCATTAGCATCTAATTGTTGACTCATAAGCTTTAGCAACTAAAATACTGCAGTATGATGCTGCGCAGAGCTGTTTTGCATTCAGAGATTACATCTTTCCAAGGGAACGGGCATGATTAACACCCTATTCCTTGTTATAATTTTCCATGTTCATTTCAAAGTACTATATGTCCATGACAGAAATATTCTAAATCTGACACGTTCTTTTTGTTTACAGTCAGAGATTTAACTAAGCTGTCGTGATTGGATTTCGTTCTTCTGTGGGTTTTACCAGCATAAATCTAGGGAACTGCAGGACTTCGAGCTCAAGAGAGAATTAAAAAAACCACCATTAAGCATACAGAACTGAATAACTGATGGGGACCTTAGAGAGGATGAATGAGCTTGTGGACACAGAAAATATGAGTTCCACTATACTGCCTCCGCTGCTCAACGCGGGACGTTGGGCAAATCAATTGCAGTGAGATTTTCAGATTTTCAGAAGAGCTCAGCACTCAATGTGCTTAACTGCATTGAAAACCTCGCTTTCATCTCCCTCTTCATCACCTCCTCATAATCCTTCCTCCCACCTTTCCACTATTTTACGTAATTAGTTTGTTAACTCTTCAAGATGGAGATTGTCTCAGACTCTGTGCTTGTATCACGAGCAAGATGATGGGGCTCAGATCTCACTGGTTGCATCCTGGAGATACAAAAGTTCAAATGATAACTAATCATATTATTAATAATTAGGTGTGCCTGAGTTCTAGTCCCAGTCTTTCCGTTGAAGTAGCCTTGGGCAATTCAGTTGGGATCTGGGCATCAGTCATCCTTTATTAAATAAGAAGATAATAACTACCTGTTTCATATGGGTGTTGTGAGAATTACTGATCTCATAAAGCAGCAAAACCATGAGTTGCTATGAAATGGATAGGCGGTGTTCTTCCTAGCGTATGAAGTTGTAAAAGGAAAGATTAGGAGCTGCAGGGATGAAGGATCTGGAAACAGGGATATTCTCTGTGGTGAGTCTTTCAGTCCAGCTACATTTCTGTTCCATGGAGCAAGTTGTTATATATCCCCCAGTACTCTCCATCTCTCCTCAAACACTGAATAAATGTACACCCCTTCAAAAATGACATATGCTCCCAAATTGTGACATAATATACTGAAACGTGTGGAAATCAAAGAAACCACAAAGGTTATGTTAAGATCACAACAATGTAGAGTCAGCAGGTATATCCCAATACAATCTCCCAAGGGTAAAACCGACTGCTTGTCCTAAATGTTATTGATCAGCACACGAGTGCATTAAGCCCATTTTCAGGTCAAGCCAAATCGTGTGTGGGTTTCCACACATTCCACCTTTTCGGCAGCAGCGGGAGAGACTGAGCAGCCTTTGGCTCCACCCCCAGATGAGCGAAAGGGGATAGAGAGGTATACAGGAACCTCGCGGCCAATGAGAGAGTTCCTTAGAGCCCAAAGAGAGGCTCATACCATAACCCAACTCCATGACAGCTGTAATTCATTGGGAGGAGCCAGGACCCTATGGCACCCATCCAGGGAAAACAAATCCAAGCTATCTCGTCACCGCCTAGATGCAGGACAGTGAGGAAGGCCCAAGGGGGAAAAGACCAAGCTGAGTGTTACATAGGGAGAGACTGAAAGAAGGTTATTTAGTTGACCAAGATCACTATGGCTAGAGCCAAGGCCAAGATTTCCAAAAGCGTCTAGTGATTTTGGATGCCTCAGATCCTTGGTGATCAACTAGAGACACCTTGATGAGGCCTTTCTGATGTTGCTCAGCACCTGCCTTAAAAAACAGTCCCCATTGATGTGTCTCAAGGAGGGAGGACAAAACTCAGGCACCCAGTAACACTTTAGAAAGTCGTGGTCTAATTAGATAGACTGGATAGATTACAGGCTTGGCCTTGCCCCGTATCTGATACAAGACACAGGTCAGGATTCTATTCTCATTTGCCCTTGTGAAAGTCCAACATAGCTTCTCTGAGCTCTACTGAGTTACTCCAGAATCACACCAATTTAAGGTCAGAATTTAGCCCAGGGTGTGTTCCTCACTAGCTTGAGGGATGACCCTATTTCTGAGACTGAAATCTGATGGGATTAGTGGCATGCGGCTGAAGGTCGAGCGAGTTTCAACAGAAGCAGAGATAATGCCCGGCTATAAGGCCACATTGTATAGTGCTGTCAACTGAGACCTCTGAGGGAAAAACAGGGCAACAGGACTGCTTGCTTTCAAAATTCTTGGCTTTCAGTTCTTCTGTTAATATGTTTGCAGGAACAGAGCCTTAGAATTTATTTGAGGGGGGGAGAGGGGAAAGGAGCATGAAACAAGCTAAGCATTTCTAGTTTAGTAAGTGTCAGTTGGAAAAAATTCCTTAGTCAACTAAAAACCCTTCACTCATACCCCCTTAAAAGTTATAGTTAATTAGCTGGACAGTAATTATTTTAGAGCCCCAACTATATGGAGATATTTGTATAATTTATGACACAGTCCTACAAAGTAGGGAAACATTTCCATCAACCACATGGTTGAGATGAAATTATATAAGGTGTCTACATAACTGGTTGCAAGACTGGATTCAAAGACTAGTTATCAATGGTTTGCTTTCAACCTGGGAGGCTATATCTAGAGGGGAACCATAGGATGTTATCCTGGGTCTTGTACTCTTCAATATTTTCGTTAATGCTTGAATAACACAGTGGACAGTTCAGTGATAACATTTGTGGATGACACCAAGCGGAGAACAGTTGCAAGCCGTTTAGAGGACAGGGTTAGAATTCAAAATGACCGTCATTAATTGGAGACTTCATTTGAACTCAACAAAATGAAATTCAATAAAGGCAAGTGCAAAGAATGAAATTGAGGAAGGAAATTGTCCAACTCTGATAGGCACTGGTCAGGTCTAAACTGGAGTATTGTCCCCAGTGTTGGCCCGCAGACTTCAATAGAGAAGATGTGGGCAAACTGGAGATAGGAGATAGAAGCGCTACAAAAACAATAAAAGGTTTAGAAGCCTGACATCTGAGGAAAAAATTAAAAAACAGGGCATGATTAGTCGGTCTTGAGAAAAGCCAACTGAGGGGGGGCCGGATAACAGTTTCCAAGTATGTGCAGGGCTGCTATAAAGAGCAGGCTGATCAATTGTTTTTCGTGTGTGCTGAAGACAAAACGAGATGTAATTGGCTTAATCTGCAGCAAGGGAGATTTAGGTAAATATTAGCAATAACTTTCTAAATATAATGATAGTAAAGCATTGTTTTTAGGTTTCCAAGAGAAGTTGTGGAATCTCCATCATTGAAGGTTCTAAGCAAAGGTTACACAAACACCTGTCAGGGATGGTTTAAATCTACTGGGTCCTGCCTCAGCAAAGGGGGCTGAATGAGGTATTGGAATTTCCTAATGATCAATTCAATTGTCTCAAGGTCCTTTCCAGCCCTATATTTCAAGGATTCTACAATTCTATATAATATGTAGAGCAGGGAAATATATTCTAGTTCCATTCTATCTAAGACATCTAACAAGGGGGAAATTCTCCCCTGTGCAGCCAGCCTGCACAATGCTATTAACCAGTTAATGTATCCGATTTGCTTCTTACTTATGTGCTTCAATGGGACTGATGGAGTGCATGGGGCTGGTACTGACCATCTGTACAGGGGAAAATTTCACCCAAAGAGCTTTGGAAAGACAGAATAGAGGAGAAAGAAAAACCATAAGGCCAATGCTATGATGCAGCATACATTTTAATGAGGATGAGCAGTGGAGTACACACTTGCAGAATGAATTATTGCGCAGTACAAAGAATGTATTTTCAGGGTTCCAATAGGAGCTAAAGCCCATCACCCACTCCAAAGTGATGCATTTCACACAGGATGTTCTGCTTTCTTTCTTGAAGATGCAGAGTTTGAAAATCATGTCCCATTTTCAATCCAATGACTGGTGTTACCCTGGTTAACATCAAATAGCACAAAGCACAAGAGGAGGATAAGATTAACCTGCAAAACAATTATATCTTAAGCTTTGGGTATTATGTAACAAGGGAAGATGTAGATAGACCTGTTTTATAGAGATGATGAACAACCACAGCCCACACAGATTTCAAGCGGATTTGTAAGCATCATTGTCCATTAGCTCAGCGACGAATTTCTATCTTGTCATTTCCTGATTGTTTCTCATTCCATGGATCATTCTTCTGGGTTTAACATGGCCCACAATTTCCATAGCCGGACCCAGAATATCCTCCCCCAGAAACAGTAATGCTACGTTGTGACCTCCTGCCATAACCGCATGGGCCCCCATAGCCATATGAGCCTCCATAACCATACCTGAGTCCACCCCCAAAACCACCACCGTAACCTCCCCCATGACCACCACCGTAACCTCCTCCAAAACCACCACCGTAACCTCCCCCAAAACCAGCACCATAACTACCCCTGGAACCGATTGAGCCACTGAAACCTCCACCGGAACCATATGAGCCCCCAGCTCTAATTGGCATATTTGGTAAGGAGCTTCCTACGAAGCTGTCTTGAGGACAAGTAGCCATAGTTGGTCCTGGGAAGTTCACAACAACTGGTGGCGCATAGACCACTGCAGTCGAATCTCCACATGATGAGATACACGGCTCGTTGCGGACGTCAATATATGGGCGTGGGCATATATCGGGAATACAGTCCTGGGGTGGGCAGTAAGTCATCTTCTGTGATGGAGGGAATCCTGAAAAACACAGGAAGGAGGAAAACGTAAGACACAACTAATAGTGGAAAAAAAGATTCAGGCATTGAGTTTTAGAGTAATGGGGGCTAGGTAGATAGATGAGTTTTGTTGAAGGCCACATATCCTTCTATTCCTTTGCACCCATTCCCCCTTAGGCTTCAGAAACAAAAATGAAATAAAATAATTCCAAGCAGTTTTATGAGAAGTTACCTTGTCAATGCTTCATACAACCACAAAGCTGCACAACGCACAGGTGCAGTGAGTGTTTATTTTCCCTGGGAAACAATATTAACAGCACAGAGGGTAAGTGGATTTGCCCACTATCGTTGTTGAGTCATTGAATGAGCTGGAAACAGAATTTAGACCTTCCTAATTGTTATCCGTGATAGAATTGATCATTAGGAGATTCCAGTAGCTCCCAATTGCTGCAACTGAGAATAGGGCCCCACTGTGACAGGCATTATACAACCAAAGAGTAAGAAACAGTAACTGGGGGTAAGGAGTTCATCTGGGAGGTCTGAGATCTGGAGTCAAGTTGCTGGTCCAAGTCCGACTGAGTGAGAATCTGAAAACGGGTCTCCTATATCCTAGCAGAGTGCTCTAAGGGATATTCTGGGACAACCCCATGCCACCAGCCCACCAAAGCCCTGATGTTGTCACCCTCAGCTGTCTCTGCTGCAGGTCTTGAACTGCTAGGTGTGCGCTGAGAAAACCGACTGGACTGTGACCCACAGGTGAAATCAGGGGGAAATTCCCACTGGGGCCAGGACACTGAGCACCTTGGCAGCATCAGGACCTTAGTGGTTTTGCGCATGTGCATGGATAGAAACTTAGGTGTTGAGGGAATTTTGGTGCCTGCAGTGTTACCAGTTTGGAAGACTTCAGTGTGACCAAGATCAAACAGAAAATCAAATGAAGAAACCAAATGCAGATTTCCTGAGTCCCTGTCTTATGACATGACCACAGGACCTTCTGTTCTCACCAGCCCAGGAGGGTCGAGTTAAAAATTACCAAACCCAGAGTCGAAAATATTTCCAACGTGGATGCCTGGAAATTTCAAATAATTTTGGAAAGATTTACCAGAAAGAAGTGCAGAGACACTGTTAATAATGCGAGTGTCCTTTTTAAAACAGCTTAAAATAGGAGCTAGAACCCCCATCTGATCTAAGTCATCATACATGTAAGTCATGATAACTACCATTAATTCAAAGATGCTATTTTAACATACACAAGATAAAGATCTGAATCAAGGATTACAAGTTGCACCCAGGTGATATACTAGATCAAATCAGTGGTCGAATTAATTCAGTGTCCTGTCTCTAATGCTGTACAGCACCACACCCTTCAGAGGAAATTATGGTAGCTCTGACATAGCCCGTTTGGAGGAAACCGCTCATAAGGGGAATTTCTTCCTCATATCAATAAAGCAAGGGCTAGGTTTGCCCTGAGGGAAAATTCATATAAAGCAATTCCAACTTACTAAACTAAAAAGAACAATCAAGTTGCTGTTCAATTGTTATATATATTTCAGAGCTGATCTCCATGTTTTATGGAAACAGTAGGATCAGACGATGGGCTCATACAAATAGCTGTGAGCCCAGTGAAGTCAGCTGATGGTCTGGCAATTGTATTTATCTATAAAGAGTCAGACTAAGTAAAGCTGTTCATTACCAAAGTGGCTTAAAAGCTGAGATTTTTCATAATGGTCTAATGGATTTAAGTGCCCTGTCCTTTTATAACCATTGGGAATGGGTGTTCCAGTCCAATAGGGGAATTGAAAGTCCCAGGATTATATTTTTAAAGTCAGCAGCCACCAAGTCCTGCAACTGACTAGTTAGAGAAAGTCTCTCATGGAAAGAAAAATCTACCCACCTCACATTGCTAAAGTCACTGAGTATTGGTGCAGATTTAGGCCATAGTTTAAACTATCACTAAAGCAACAACTGGAGCAATTTGAATCTAATAGACTTACCCAGTTCACCAAGGGGATGAAGTGAAGAGAAGTGGATAGAACAACCTGGCGTTGCAAGCACTTTTATATGCTTTCTTAGCGTGTGGGAAGGATAGGAGACACCCTCTCTGTACCAAGACCTCATCAATAGCCAAACAAAGTGTTTTTTGCATGCCTTACTGCTGAGAAATCAAAATTGTTACTTGCTTTGGTAACTCCTTTAATTATTGTAATAGCTTTGCCATGGTTGATCCATTACTCAGTTTCCAGTACCACATAGGATGGCATGCACATTACATTCAGCATTTCCTTTAATCTGAAATCTTTATGGGCAAGACTTTTATCATCCCACTGATCACCTCGGTGTTGGCACAAGTATAAATGTAGTTCCATTTGCTTAGTTCTCCATTGAAGTACTTCAAAATAGGAGGGTGACTCAGGTGTGTGTCAATATTACAATCTGCTGTCATGCACAGGTTTTCATTTTAGTTCTTTAAATCTCAAGTAGGTTCTAATTAGCGGCAAGGTAGAGGTCACCCTCGTAAATCCTTCTCCACCCTCGAATCCCACTCTTAGCTGTAAACTCTGTATTTCAGCCAACACCCTTTTGAACTACATGAATGTCTTTCCAATCAGTTAAATGGTCTTGGAACCAGACCTTCTGGGTTACAATACGCTCCTGGACTCGTGACCAGGACAATGGAACACTTGAATCAGCCTCTCACTGGCAGATAACTAATGTGACATCGTTTTTTTTAAAAGTGTCCAAGGGCAATCCTGGCAGTTACAGGCCAGTAAGCCTCACTTCAGCACCAGGCACTTTGGTTGAAACTATGGTAATGATCAGAATTATCAGCCACATAGATGAACATGACACTTTGGGGAAGAGTTAACACAGCTTTTACAAAGCAAAATCATGCTTCACCAGTATATTAGAATGTTTTGAGTTGGTCAACAAATATATGGACAAGGGTGATCCAGTTGAGAATGTGTACTTGGACCTTCAGAAAGCCTTTGACAAGTTCCTTCACCAAAGGCTCTTAAGCAAAATAAACAGTTATGGGATAAGAGGGAAGGTCCTGTCATGGATCAGTAACTGGTTAAAATATAGGGGGGAAAGGATAGGAAATAAATGGTCAGTTTTCAAAGAGGAAAGAGGTAAATCGTGGGCTCCCTCAAAGAGCTGTTCTGGGTTCAGTGCTGTTCCCCCTATTCATAAATGATCTGGAAAAGGGGGCAAACTTTGAGTTGGCAAGGTTTGCAGACCGCACAAAATTACTCAAGATATTTAAGTGAAAAGCATACTGCAAAGAATTAAAAAGGGATCTTAGAAAACTGGATGAGTGGGCAAGAAAATGGCAGATGAAATTCTATGTTGACAAATGCAAAGTAATACGGATTGGAAAACATAATCCCAACTATACAGAAACAATGATGGGGTCTAAATTAGGAGTTGTCATTCAAGAAGGAACTTGAAGTCATCGTGGGTAGTTCTCTGAAAATATTTACTCAATATACAGCAGGAATAAAAAAAAAAAAAAAAAAACCCAGAATGTTAGGAGCCATTAGGAAAGGGATAGGTCATAAAGCAGAAAATATCATAATACTACTGAATAAATCCATGTATGTCCACCCCACATGTGATAATGCATGTGGTTATGGTCACTCCATCTCAAAAAAGGTATATTAGAATTGGAAAAAGTCCAGAGACGGGCAACACAAAAGATGAAGGGTATGGAACAACTTCTATATGAGGTGAGATTAAAAAGACATGGACTGTTCATACTTGGAAAAAGAGACGACTAAGGGGGAATATGATAGAGGTCTGTAAAATCATGAGTGGTGTGGAGAAAGAGAAAAATGAAGTATTTACCCCTCCACATAACACAAGAATTGGGTCGCCCAAAGAAATTAATAGGCAGCAGGTTTAAATCAAACACAAGGAAGTACTTCTTCACCCAACACACAGTCAGTCTGTGTACTTGTTCCCAGGAGATTGTGTGAGGTCAAAAGTGTAACTGGGTTCAGAAAAGAATTAGATAAATTCATTGAGGATAGATCCATCAGTAGCTATTAGGCCAGATGGTCCGGGAGGCAGCCCCATGCTCTGGGTGTCCCTAAACCCCTAAAGCTGGGACTGAACGACAGGATAGATTACTCGATAAATTGTCTATTTCTGTTCACTCTCTCTGAAGCATCTGGATCTGGCCACTGTCGGAAGACAAAATACTGGGCTAGATGGACTATTGGTCTGACCCCGTAGACCATTCTAATGTTCCTATGTTCTTAGGTTCATGACATTCCTGTCTGAAGAGACATCCAGTCAAGTGAACTGTGGTTAAGGTCAGGAACTCAGGTGATGATCACAACAGGACAGCCAAGGTCTACATAATGCAGGCTGCCTCCTGGGTTGCAGGGAAAAGCGGCAGTAGGTGAAAGGAACGAGTGCAGTCTTGCATAAAAGCTTGCGATTAAAATCTTGGAACTGCATCTCCTTCTATGACCTAACAAGACAGCGGTATTCTTCTGGGACAGTGAACCTGAGAAAGCCCAGAAAAATCACATGAGAGATGGGAATAAAGCCATTATATGTCAGTTGTGCATTCTCTCTGCAATGGCTCTGGCCAGATAGCCTGTACAGAAGTCTTTGATCGAACTACTCAAGAAGACCACAGACTCGGTGCAGTGGCTGAGGCGCTCGGCCTGGTTTATTGCCAACAAATCATGGTATGAATGCCCTATAGGTGCTACACGTTCACTCAACGCACGTCTACCCGTGACAATGAACTCAGCTTAGTAAGCGGTAGGACTTTCCGCTCCCTTTTTGGCCGGACAAAGACACCCCTTGTGTGACCCCTCTTTTATACACTGATACAAACAAGTTATGTATTGCCCCTCTGAAGTGGTTTGTTACCACCCTTTACCTTGTACATGTTGGTTCACTCAAAACATCTCTATCCATCACCCTGAAATCCTGACCTTTACAAAGGGTCAGTGTGTATCATCTTTGGGGAGTGTGTTTACACCATAACGTTGTACCGGGGTGTTCTGGTACTACCCTTCAGGAATGTGCATACATGAATACTTACTCCCTAGGAGGGCTCGTGTTTTTGCAACACTAGCCAAATTCATGTACTGGGTAGTGAATCGGCAAGCAGGAATGTGCTTTTTAACAGGGCCGGACTTTTTGCTCATTGCCTGACTCTTGCTAACTTTGCTTTCTCTCAGCAGGACCTTAGGCCTTACGCTTTACATACTTACACTATCTGCAGGAAGGGAGATTTAGGTTAGATATTACAAATAACTTTCTAACTATAATGATAGTTAAGCATTGACTTTCGGCTTCCAAGGGAAGTTGTGGAATCCCCCTCACTGAAGATTTATAAAAACATGATAGACAAAGACCTGTCAGAAATGATATAGGTCTACCTGGTCCTGCTTCATCACAGGGGGCTGGATTAGATGACATCTCAAGGTTACTTCGAGCCCTGTATTTCAAGGATTTTACAATTTTATATAAGATTTAGAGCAGGGAAATATATTGTACTTCCATTCTGAGACATGTGGAAGACAGGGGAAATGCTCCTGTGTGCAAATGGCCCACACAATGCTATTGACCAGTTAATGTACCCGATTTACATCTTACCTGTGTGCTTCAGTGGGACTGATGGAATGTGTGGGGCTGGAACTGACCATGTGCAAAAGGGTGAATTTCACCCAACGTGCTTTGGAAAGAAAGAATGGAGGAGAAAGGAAAATGAGAAGGCCAACGCTATAATGCAGAATAATTTTTAATGGGAATGAACAGTGGAGTACACACTTGCAGAATGAATTATTGCACAGTACAAAGAATGTATTTTCAGGGTTCCAATAGGAGCTAAAGCCCATCACCCACTCCAAAGTGATGCATTTCACACAGGATGTTCTGCTTTCTTTCTTGAAGATGCAGAGTTTGAAAATCATGTCCCGTTATCAAGGAACTCAGATATGAAATTGCAGAAGTACTAATTGTGGTAAGCAGCCTATCGTTTAAAGCAGGCTCTCTATCAGATGACTAGCGGATAACTAATGTGACACCGATTTTTAAAAATGTCTCTTAAGTTCAGTGCAAGATAAATTGTTTGAAACTGTGGTAAAGATCAGAATTATCATCCATATAGATGAACATTATATGCTGGGGCAAAATCAATATGGCTTTTGTGATGGGAAGTCATGGCTTACTAATCATTAGAATTTTTGTGTTGGTAGGCAAATATGGGGACAAGGGTGATCTAGTGCAGAATGTGTACTTGGACTTTCAGAAAGTCTCTTACGAGCTCCCGCACCAAAGGCTCTTAGGCAAACTAAGAAATTATGGGATAAGAGAGGTGGTCCTCTCATGGATCAGTAACTAGTTAAAATATAGGGGAAAATGTGTAGGAAGGATATTGTCAGTTTTCAAAGTGAAAATAGGTAAACAGCCCCCTCTAGGAGCTGTAATGGGATCAGTGCTGTTCAAAATGGGGAAAAGGGGTAAACTTTGACCACACAAAATTACTCAAGATAGTTAAGTGTAAAATACTACAAAGAGATCTTACAAAACTGGGTAACTGGGCAAGGAAATGGTAGATGAAATGCCACGTTATTGTTTGGAGTTCTCTGAAAATGTCCGCTCAATCATAGAATTGTAAAAAAGTAGGATTGGAAGGCACCTCAGGAAGTCATCTTGTCCAGACCCCTTCACTCATGGCAGGACTAAGTATTATCTAGACCATCCCTGACAGGTGTTTATCTAACCTGCTCTTAAAGATCTCTATTGATGGAGATTCCACAACCTCCCTAGGCAATTTATTCCAGTGCTTAACCACCCTGACAGTTAGGAAGTTTTTCCTAATGTCCAATCTAAACTGCCCGAGCTGCAATTTAAGACCATTGTTTCTTATGCTATCCTAAGAGGTCAAGGAGAACAATTTTTCTCCCTCCTCTTTCTACCAACCTTTTATATACTTGAACACTGTTATCATGTCCCCTCTCAGTCTTCTTTTCTCCAGAGTATACAAAGCCAATTTCTGCAATGTTCCCTCATAGGTCATGTTTTCTACACCTTTAATCTTTTTTGTTGCTCTTCTCCAGACTTTCTCCAATTTGACCACATCTTTCCTGAAATGTGGTGCCCAGAACTGGACACAGTACTCCACTTGAGGCCAAAACAGTGTGGAGTAGAGCACAGGAATTAGTTCTCATGTCTTGCTTTCAACACTTCTGATAATACATTCCAGAATGATGATTGCTTTTTTTTTTT